>NC_135266.1:32801513-33120846 GCF_051311805.1 Agelaius phoeniceus
TTCTTAGGACCCAGTACAGAGATATTTTTGAAGCTGGGATTTTTGCCTGCCTATTTTATTGTATTCCTCTGTGAAATGTTTCCAAATCAGCATGTTTCTGAAATATTGGTCCTAAGACATTTTTTGCAATCATCATTCCATTTAATTTAAATAGATTGTTTTATGCATAGATATAACTAATAAAGTTTTAAGTTTAACAATACCACCCTCACACTAAATTATTCTGCAGGCAAAGGAAGAAAATGTGACATTTTCCCCCAAAAATTAACCTGAGCAAAACCTGGGCAGTTTATGGAGGGCAATCAATTACCTCCATAACTTTATTCTAGTGCACCGAATCTAAACTAAATTATTGAAATGTAGCATATTAGAATACCATCCTATCTCCTATACATACAGGAGATGATATAAAGCACCTTTAAATAAAATTCTCAATTGATACTAAATAGTCACAGTTTTCTGCACTAACTTCAGAAGTGAGATACTGCAGGTACTGGCACATGTCTTGAGTGATGGCATGATCTCACCAAAGAAACAAGTTTGTCACCTGTCTCGGGTGCATGACAGTGCTCACAGGCCACCATCTGAGATGCATGTCGTGTGTCAGCACCAAGAACAAGAAAAAAACCTTCTGCAGCAATTCAGAAGTTTCTGGCAAGAAGGCAGCTTGTTGCTTGCTACTAGCAGCCTCACTGGAGGACACCACTGAAAATACTGCAACTTCAAAAAACCTTTTCAGTTTCATCTGCAATATTTCCTTTCCTCTTCACTATAATTCAATAATATATATGTAGCTGCACAAGTTATTGAGGATATAAAAGATGTACTTTCTGTGGTGGTTAAAGTGTAAAAACATATTAAATAATTCTATTGTGAAAATAAATGGGCAAATTATGCATCAAGCATAAGATGCACGGAGATTCAGCCTCTATTTTAAAGCAATTTGTAAAGCAGTCTTGCTCCTCCAGTGGCAATCACTCTAATTCAATGACATGGCTTTTAAAATGCCACATTATTGCATATACCTGGACCTACTTTCCTGAGCTGGGACTGTAAGCAGAACAGCAGGATCTTAAGGAGCACATAATTATCCCAGCATGGCCCCAGCTCTAAGTCTGTGCTGAGAGCTGAGGGCTTTCTGTGGTTTTTGTGATACCCGTGGTCTTACCTAGGAATTAAAAATCTAATCAATGCATGCATCAGTTAATGACTTCTACAATCCTGGTATAGAACAACTCTTAGTCTGGCTCTGCTTCAGTTCAGCCTGCTGACAGAGTGTTTAAGGATATGCTGCTGTATCTGTGCACACACTGCAGGCTGGCACACCCAGTCCTAGTGCTACACCTTTCATCTTGGGCTTCATCAGGTAAAATAGCTTAGCAACCCTTCACATCTGCCCTGTCCACAGTGACAGCCATACACCTCATGCAGTCATTCAGCCAACTTCATAGAGGAAACAATACCCTAAGAGCATCAGGCCTTTTTTGAGTGGATGTAACTTTACAGTGGCTGATAAAGATCTGGCTAATAGGCTGTATTCACATGCTATCTTTTAAACTAGTCAGTCAGAATTGATTGCAACTATAAACCCTCAGAGAAATATTTAATAGGTCTGTGATGCTTACTTCTCTGAAAGTTTCTGATGCATCTGGATCTCACTGGGAAGGACTAAAGTTTTTTAGGCACACGTTTTTGGAAAAAAAAAACCCTAAAAAAGAAATAATCAAATAAATGGCAAATCATATCTATGCAATAAACTGATTTCAAACAGAGACCTCCTAGAACATGACATGGAATAAACTACAAAACACAGGAGTGGTCATCATATGCTGAAATACTGGTTTTACCTGTGCTGTCTAAAATAACAGTGACAAAAGAACTTTAAAGCTCGGGCTTTAATCCACTTCTGCATTCCTGGGTTAGCTGTGCCATTGCTTCTACATAGTACTAAGTAAACAAAAGCCATTTTAAATCTTTATTTTCCCACTTATGCCAAAAGGATTCAGCAGGCACAGAGACAGTGGCTTTGTTACACACACACTCTTTTACTTTGCTAGGAATGCTTAGCACCATAATGAGTAGATTCCAATAGCATTGTAGTTGATCCCACAATGATAAAAAGTATCATCAAAATTTGTCTGCCAAAATATATTGATTTTGAGAAAATGTAATTTAGAAAAAAAAGTCATTGAAGAAAATCAATGTTTTGTTGCAACATCTCTGTAAGTGTTTCAGTATTATATTATTCAGTATTCAGTTTCATATTAAATTAGAAGTACAAAGGAAAAAAGTCAGCATTAAGATAATATTATTAAGTCTACTACTTGGTGTGCTCCTGCCCTAAACTCCAGAATTCTTTCAGAAGGCTTCTAAAGAGCCTTTTCTTTATACCCTGCCAAACTAAGAGTTTTAATTCCTCAAAAGGCACCTTCAGTCTGTCTCCTATCTGATCACAGCAGGAATCCACACTGGAGTCTAAAAACTCATAGCTGTCCTTAAGGAGAGGTGAAGAATGTCTAGGTACTTGTGAATTCTCTTGCACCATCTGGTCATTTGGTGAAAAAAGTCTTTGAACTGAAAAAAAACACTTGAAATAAACCACTGGGGGGGATTTTTGAGCATTCTGAAGCAAGGATTAGCTTCTCCCTTTGTCTGCCCACTTTCTGCCCACCTCCTGCTCTTCAGCACACCTGAAACTACAGCAATTGACTTATCTGGAAAACCCTACACTGGTTCCAGGATAGATAACAGCAAAGAAGATGCTGAAGTGAAGAACCTGAGAAAGTTCATTCTGAAAAATTAAGACTGTGTCAGTGAATGGTCTGTGTGTGTAGTAGGAAGCACAAATTATGTCTAATCTTAGACACTGGGGGACTCACCATTAACTCCTGATTAAGGGTGTTTGTCTTCAGGTGCCATACCTCAAGTATGACCTCTCTACAGGAAAATAATCCTGTTTTCCACTTTTTTATGAAGCAAATACAAATTATTGTCCACTCCCTGAGATGCAGTACTTAAGCCTGAGTTCTATTGGATTTCCTGCCCCAGATTTCACAATGACTTAGTTCTGAAGCTTTATCTTTTTGGAAAGGAGGATTCACGAGTTCCAGAAAGAATACCTCATCTGCTCTCAATTCCTATTCTGCATTAAAAAATACAGATTTTAAATTCTTTCAAAATGTATTACAGTTTCTTTTTTTAAATTTCATTGAAGTCATCAAAAACTCTCATCTCAGGGATTACACACTACCTTATACCATGGAACTTGGTATTGTAAGCAAAAGGAGCTTGAGGAATAGTCTCTATTAATCCACGACTGAATATTCAAAGACATTTGGATTTTCTCTTCCTGAATTCCCAGTAGCATAATTCAAACATTGCTTCCAAAAGATTTTTGAGGACTAGTGCAAATTAATGCAAAAGATCTGCTGCTTGCAAAATTCTGGACTAGAAAGTCTAAAAATTTAAGGTAGAGTTTACAGTTTTTCCCTGTTACAGCCACAGACAGACACACACTGCTTTATACTGCTTGCACCTGGAAGTTTTCTGACATTCAGAGGAAACAGCTGGGGAAAGTAAGCAACTTCCAAAATCTGCACGTGTGCACAGAGGCAGATTTCATGGCAGTGTCAGTAGTTAACACTGGGCAGCTCTGGGGATTTAATGAGCATAGCTAACAATGATGATGATGAGAATTACAACAATATGTTGTAGAAAAGTATGATGTACAAAAAAAAAATGTGGCTAAAACTTACATATAGCTATTCCCTTCATGTAGGTGCACATAGGCTAAATAAGCAGAATAATTTATTTTAATATCCTTTGGATTAAGCATTATGAAACCAATTGCAACCACATATATTCCTGAAGCAAAGTCATGGATGCTGGGAGATTTTCCAGGGAAACACGGCTTTTTTTTGTTATTTATTAAGTACCTGACACTAGCCCCAGTGAGAGATATGATACTGGGCTAAGACACATTTGGTATGAACTGACACAGCAATTCCTACACCTGTTTACCACTGCCACTCACAAACAGTCGAAAAATGAGAGTAAAGAGGAAGGTATCACTTCAAAGTAGTTGCTAATTAAGTCATGAATAAGAAACACATCAGATGGAGATGTGCTTCAGTGTCCCAAAATGAAATGACAATTAATTCTAGAAACAGGAGTCAGAATGGCTTTGAGTTGTCTATATTAGCACTGTGGTTCTAATTGGGAATATGCTTTTGAAGTGCATCTGCCAAATGGTCTCCCTTTCTACACCTTGGTGCATGCTGCAAACCTGCTCTGGAGCATGTCTCAGAATTGTAGAGTAACAGGGTGCTCTGGGTGGGACAGGACTTTAAACACCACCTAGTTCCAACCCCACTGCCATGGGCAGGCATACCTTCCACTGTCCCAGGTTGCTCAAAACCCTATCCAATGTGACCTTCAATACTTTCAGGGATGGGGGATCTACAACTTTTCTGTACACCTTGGATAGGCCCAAGCCAGAGGTGCTCTCCATAAGCATACCTAGAGCACCAACTATGAATTATGCCCACTGAACCAAACCAGAACTACTTGTACAAAGCAAACTCTCAGCATTTAATATGGACATTGGCCACCCAGCTGCATTCCACAGATCTTCACCTACTGGGCTGAACAGTACCAGCTTTTGTCACCAAAAATTGGACCAGACCCCAGGAATATAGGTTTCACTGGTCAGCTGAAGGATCTAGGACATGCTTCCTCTCTTGTCTGTTGTCGCCCAGTGCAAGACTTTTAAGCCCCTTTAGATGGAACTTGGAGACCTATTAATGAAAAGCGATTTCCAGTTATTTCAAACACATACTAAACATGACATTCTGGTAATTCATCCCCTTACTGATTGTGTTGTACCTTGGATTTGTAAACTACCTATTCCTCACCCACATCTCACTTGTCAGACTCTTCACTGGAGCCAAGACACATTTGGGCAGAAGCAAACTCTCTGGACCCTGTGAGGTCCTCCTGCAGAGCACACAGGTAGCTCAGTGCCAAGAAGGCATTTTTTAATGGAAATCTTACAGATTGCTACTAGGAATGGCAATGTCTCTTGGCTTCCTTTTCCACTGATATGATTCCAAAATAGACAACTTCCCACTTTTATTAACATAAAGCCTCCACAGTAATTCTACATGGTATTAAAAAAAAAATCACCTAATTTGATCAGTATACATCAAACAAATTTTTATCCATGTTAACTTTATTGACATTTTTTACCTCACCTCTTATACATACTGAATATGAAATATTTCTTTGGAGTGCTACAAAGGAAAGTGGAAGCTAAATTTGCATCATAAAAGCACTCTAATGGTCCCAAGGATGAAAGGAACAAGATGATGGCATCACACAACTGGCCATGGCACCCAACAGAGACAACTTGCCATTGCAGCATCAGCTGTAGGTCTCAGGCTTGAGTAGGGAGTCATGCACTTTGTCCAGAAAAAAATTTATTTGGGAAAAGCTAAACTGCAAACATCACTGGAGAATTTTGTCACAGAAAACTGCGGGGAATTTTTACCAACTCTGAATTCCTGCTGAGAATTCACCTCCATTTAAAAGTTCAACATGTATGGCTTAGTGAGGATACTTAATAAGGTTAAATGCAGTACAGACAGTACTTCTGGTACCAAAAAAAAAGCTGAATTTATTAGGCCTGCAGATCAGTAGATAAATTTCTCAAAGAGACTCTATAGCTATCTCTCCACTAGTGGATTAAACATGACTAGAATATTAAACATATACTCTGGCACAAGCGTCTCAAGTCCTTACTATTAGACTATCTCACCCTCCAAAATGGGGTGTCCATATGTTAGCTGGGTGTCTGGCACTTGCAGGCTCCTGGGCAGTGCCTGGGAAGCCTGGAAAGAGCTGGCAGGGGCCAAAACCACATGTGAGTGCTCCAAGAATTTACTGGTTGGGCTGGTTGGAGTTAGAGTACGCAGGAATTTTTTCCAGCATCTGTTGTGAAGTACCCTAATGGCAGCAATGTCTGTACACGTCCCCCCACTACATTTTTTTCTGGAAGTCAGGAGTCGTGGTGGGGCAGCAGAAGAAACACAGACACACAAAAGCATAAAATAAAGCTCAGGGAAATTCAGTTCTTGGGGATATTTCTTCATGGTCAGCAGTAACTGTTGAACTGTACAGTCTTTAAAAATTTCTTTAGGATGTATATTAACTCTAAATGACACCAAGGCTCTGAAGATTACTGAATAATTAAAAAAAAAACATGTTGCCTCCCCTTTTATCATGTTTAATACTCTGGTTTGTTTATTCCTGTGAAGGGAAAACAAAGGGAAAAAATGGTGTTGGACCTATGGGTTGATATAACAAATTTTTTTATTTAGATTTTGTATTTTTCACTGTGAGTTTAGCTTGAAAAGAATTAAGAAAATATTTTGATGTCCATCAGATAGAATAGAACAGCTCAAGGGAAAAATGGGAGAAGTTGTCTCAGAAACCTTCTTTTTCCTCTGTTCCCAAGCTAGCCAGGCTGAGCCAGCCCTCAGCATGAACTGCAGCACAGTAAGGACTACAGAAATAAGAAAGACAAGTCCTCTAAGTGTCAAACAGAACCCAGTGCACACAAATTCTATTTTCTGCTCACCCTGACAAGCTCCTTTCTGTATCGCACCCAGACAGAAAGAGAGTATTAGCTCCAGGGAGGCATTTTCAACAGCATGCCCAAAGAGAATCCTCAGTTTCTTATTTAGTCTCTTGTACTGAAACAACATCCAACACCTAGAGCCCAGAAAAGGATCTGGCTATTTCCTAGACCTCTAGATTAAAAAAATCCCCTTTTCATACATAAAGCTTACATAACAACACTAGAAAGGTATCAGCAGGAATCCCGACTGTCATTATTGTTATTGGCCACTAAAGAGAACCCTCTATTAACAACAACAAAGATAAGCTGGAGAGTAATTAATGCAAAAGGGCAGGTTTTAGAAACACATCATCATTTGAGAGCTCCAGCAATATTCTTGCAACCCTGAGGAGTGATACTGTTCATATCTGTATGAAGATGTTGAACTGAACACAGCCCTAGTTCTGTTACTAGATTTTGTTTAAAAAAAAATAAAAAGAGTGGGCAGGATGAGACATAAAATTTGTACTTAGCAAGGGACAGGTAATGTCTGAAGAAAAATTCAAAGAAATGAATATTTGAAATGTTTTTGGAATTCAGTTTTATAATTACATACAATTCTGCTGCTGCTTTTAGCACACACTCAAATACTCACAATGCTGGGGTCCTAGTTTTTCAGGGATTATACACAGAATTAGAAACATGGCCATTCCTTGCCTTTCAAAGCACCTAAAAATTCAGGTGATGATACCTAACTACTTAAAAATTCTGCTCTTGGTGTGAAGATCTGCAAGTCTTTAACTTGGGTGTCATCCTACGATGACACAATGGGATAACTGATGGTTGGGATATCAGCAGTAGCACTGGATGGATTTGCCTCTGCCATTCTGTATGACAGATAACATAAGATGGGCCAAAACCTCTTCTCTTTGACCACTGGAATTGCACCACTGCATGTAACAGCCAAATTTGACACAGTATTTGCCCTGGAAAGAAAAAGACAATGTGTTCCTCAGAAGTCTGATATGACATAATATGCTAAACTAGTCCCCTCTGGAGTTTTTTCAGTCAATCAATAAAATAACTGTCTTGGAGGATTATTGAATACATGATTTTGATGACATGGAGACTACAGCTGCTTCTGAGAGCCTGCCTGTTTACCAATGGGTTTTGTGAAAAACAATCAACATACCCTGTCCCTGCTGAGCGATGATAACCAAATAAAATTGAACTTTCACTCCACTGTGATCGCAGAGTAATCTAAACATCGAACAATTCCCTCCCACCTTCCTTCCTTGCATTCTCTAATGCCATTAGAAACAGTCACAGTTATGGTATGGCTCATTGCAGCAAAAGCACAGGTAGGAGTATACTGGAGGATTTTTTTTCAAAGGTCTGGTACAGCAACCTTTTTAAAAATATAACCCTTCTTATATTTCATTATACAGCACAAATATCTGCTATTCAAGTCAAAAGTCAAAATAAATAAACAAGTAAGACATTGTGTAATGGTATCATTAAAAATAAGCACTTTCTGTTTTCAAAGAAATTAGCATACCATAAAACATAAATAAATAAATAAATAAATAAAATTACTGACAGCTCTGCCACACCAGCAGAAAAGGCAACATGGCAAAGGACTTGAGGCTGAGCATTCAGCACTGAGGCCGGGGCGCTGGCTGTAGGCAAGGGCATCTTGAAGAATATGAAACAGCCTAACTGGCAGGGGGTTGGTTATGCTGCACAAACTGATGAAAAAATATCACCCTTCTGACAACAAAAGATGACTAGAGAATAACAGACATGAAGGGAACAACAGGGAGAAGAAGATGGAAATGTACTAGTAGCCACAGTAAGAGCTAGGACAAAATCTAGTTGCAGTGATAGATGACCACAATTCAATGACAGATTGAAAAGTAACCCTGACACTTTCATCCTTTGATTGCCTTCATCAACATTACATCTAGTCAATTTTTCATACCCATTATTTCCACGTATCTGAAGATTTATCACTCATCTTTGAAAGGTAGTGTTTAATTTTGTGTCCTCTAGAAGCAATTAACTAAATCCATCTTCTGAATCTTCAGCACTGTTACTGCATTATTGCCATGTTTTAATCGAATCCCTCCGAAGTGATCTGCCATTAAGTATAGATTCATCATAACATTTTATTTCAGGTTTGCTCTTGTTTTATGATTATGAAGGGCACCACAATAACATGAATATATAAAGAGACATAGGATTCAACAATGCCACACACATTAGGGTACAGTTGACATTCAATGTCATGTAAATGTTAAAAACAAATGGCATATAGAGGTGCAAAGAATTTTAGAACTCATTTATTACCATATTTTGCAGTATCAAGCCCAGGAGAGCTAGCTAATTGTGTGCCAGAGAGTAGCAAGCTATGTTTGTATTTAGCTTCATTCAGCAGTGTTTTTAGGGTTTTTAGGGTTTAGGATGGATCTGGTTTTCCCTACAACAGGTTTTTTTGTTTGTTTTTTTGGGGGTTTGTTGGTTTGGTTTTTTTATGAGACTACATATCCTAGGAAAAGGACAATTAAAATAATGACAAGAAATACCCAGCCTCCTGCTTTCCAGCACAAAAGATGTGAATAATCAAGAGTCAAGAGGGATGAGAAAGAAAAATTGCAGAAGGAGTCTCATGAGATTTGGTCACTTGCTCAAGCTATTAACAAAAATCATTCAGGGACTTGCAGGGAAAAGTAGTAGTAAATGACTGTGACTTCTGTCTTAAAGACAGCTGCTCACTGAGCACCAGCAGTCAAATTAATGGATATACTTACATCTCAGTAGAGTAATTCTTTTTTCATTTAGGCCACCTTGCTCATACAGAAACCTTTGTGCCAGCAGGTTACTAAATGATGTGTCTATACATGTGTGTCTCTCAGTAACTTACAGGAATATAATGCAAGATTGTAAATGAGATCCTTATAGATGTGACTAATGAAAGAAAAGCATAACACAACAAGTGTTAGGGCTAGATGACTCCTTGAGGAAGGCTATGCAGAAGGGATCTTCTTTGGAGGTTAAAGCTTTTCTTTTTAATGTAAAGATCATGAAATCATAGAATACCAGCTTGGAAGGTATCCCATCTTCCAGATCCCTCATGATGGTATTACACAGATATTTATAAAACCAATAAAGAATATTATACTAATGGATAACAAGATTACATTATGCAAACTTCCGGCTTCCTTTTCCAAATTACAGCACCAGCATCCAATTCAAAAGGCACCCAATGCCATATAAATGGGTATGCTGGGAAAGACATACAGTATTAGCCTTGATGCAGTCAGGTTAATAATATATGAGCATGTGACTAAAGTGGGTCTACTGGAAAGATAAGCTGATCAACTACCTTAAATGCATTTGCTAATTCACTGCCCATCTTTTTATTCCTCCTTTTTTTTCCTGTCCATTTAAGGGGGATGGTTTATAAAAAGAATTGCAGGCAGATAATCAGCATTTTTAAAATAGCTAAGTTATTCCCCAGCTAGCTCAACCATTTTTCTGAAAAAAAAAGGATTAAATGCCAAAGGAGACACTATTTTTGATTAAAAGGAAATGAGATATTTCCTCCTTAAAATTGATTTCTCTTAATCACCTCTTGTTCATCACACAAACACACACAGCTAGTGCTAACTACTTCTCTACACATTCCATAAGCCCTTACTGCCCAAGGACAACCTGCTCTCTCTGTCACACAAGGTTAAAGTGAAATCCAGTCCATCTCATCTGTGCAATTAATTTGCACCTACGTTCTAGGTACCTAACAAAGGTTGCTTATGGGACTCTGGTACTTTAGTTTGTTTCCACAAAGTAAGTATGCTGGAAGTCCTTCACCTATAGAACCTTATCTATCTAAACTGAAGTGAACAAGCTCTCATTTGAATTTAAGTGCATGTAAACTGCCCAGTGTAGCTGTCCTGTGTTCCACCTCAAGCTCCTTCTTCTCTTCTTCAGTGGCTGTCTCTCACCTACCACATCTTTCTGCTCAGTCAGGCAGGGCACCATGCAGCATTTGAACTGTGTGGAGCTGCTGTCAAGGGGCATGAAGTCAAGCGAGACCAAGAGACAGAGTTCACCCCTCAAAAACAAGACTGCAACAGCAGTTTCCCAACATGCGGGGAATATCTGTCCACCTATTTTCTCAAAGCAGAAAAAAAAAAGTTGACAGCTCTGACACCAATGCAGGTGGCATTCACGTCACTGACTGCCAGAAGGGTAACAGATGAGCATTTGGCTTAAGCCACATTCACTGTACAGAGAATGGAAAGAAACAAGGCACAATGAATTATCTACAAGCTCATTGAGCTCTACAATGAGCTGTCTTCTAATACAGATCTACCAATCAGATCAGCTGCATGACCCTCTGGAAAGTCACAGCTCTCCCACTAGAAATGATGGCTACATAACCTCACATGGATGCAATGAATTGCACTTTCTGGATAGATCTAACCTAACAAATTAAGTGAGCCAAGGAGTTTTCTTGTCTGGAGGACAAGTGTTGTTGCACAGCACAATTTGTTTCTATCTAGATTAATTTATTTCACAGCGCAACTAGCTGCATCCAAGCTGCCTATGAGCAGTGGAGCTGGCATGTGCTGACCTCCAGACAGTATCAAACCTGGAAAACTGCTGAGACAAATCCATGCTAGTGACTGACAAACAAGTGCATGACTGAGCACAGGTGCTGTGCTCAAGCACCTAAGTACTGACATTCTACAGATATCAGGAGCACCACAACTCTGAAATTTAGCAGTGCCATACTCTGTGGCTCAAAACCAAAACTAAGGGTCATATATATGACTCCATGTTCTGCAAATCCTGAAGACCTCTTCCTATGTAAAGTTCCAGTTGGTTTGGGAGATATTTTTGTTATCCAAACAGAAACCTATTGTACATGATTGGAAAATGCTTAGAAAGTCCAAATGACTAACACAGGATTCCTATCTAAATAGCCTAGGAGGTCAGAAGCTAAAGCAAATCACTTCTGATGCAGAGAAAAAAAGACATGTCAGTGTGTTATATTCTGAAAAAAAGGGTTAAATAAATTCTTTGTATCTTTAACAACAAGACTTACCGCATTACCCAGTAATATTGAGAATTTAAATGCAATTTTGTAACATCTAGTATTTTCAACTTCAAACTCTCAGAGCATTCTAAAAGGCACAGTAGCATAAGAAACCAGGACCTGACCAGGGAAAATGGTCATCAGAAAACACCAAGAAAAATGGTCATCTGTTTACAAAATAACATTTGATAAAGTAAGAAAATTAATTTATATTTTAGGCTTCTAAATCTGGAAGATTCAATTTCTTACTCCTCCTGAATTATTTCCCCACTGAAAAATGTGACAGGGGCTCTGATTCCCTGCACAGTCAAGTGCAGCTCCTGGAAGGCAAAGCCCTCAGCTTTTAGATTGTGCTTCAGCCCAGTCCAAAAGCATGAAGGACCCTGCCCAGCCGAGCTCAAGTGCACCTGCATTGGATTACAGCTCAGCCTTTGACATTGCAGCTAAGCAAGGAGCTCACATGCTAAAGCCATGATGGGTAAGGAACAACCAGAATGGGAAACCTTAAAATATCCCTCATGTGAACAAGACATAGTTAGGGGAATGAAGCTCTTCCTTTCAAGTAACTTTAGGGTTAACAGGCCAGCAGAGTAAGACAGTGGGGCTATCTTGCATCTCAATTCAAAGAACAAGGGATGACCTATTTTTAATCACATGGATTTGAGGTTACTTTCAAAGCCTATCTTTTCTGTCCTACATGTATTTTGATTCAGAATTCATACAAAATCTATATGAAAAACCCTCTGCAGTTCACACTGTGCACAGAATTCACATGCAGGGCATTGACCTGCTGGCTAATACCACTTAGTCAACTAAAGCTCAGCTGTGTACCAGTTCAGGGCTGAGATGATCTTCTAATGATCTTCAAAAAGGCAGGTTAAGAAGGAGCAACAGGTGGAATTCATTCCAATATGAACTGGAAAAAAGCATCTATCCTAAGTCAGTCAACTCCTCTCATTGTCTTCTCTGTCCCATTACCCTATTAGTACCACCAGATAGGTACTTCAGGAGGGCCAGTCATCCTTGTCTAAAATACCTGTTCTAGAACAAAAAATACTCCCTTACAGAAGCGCTCCTCTCTGTTAAAGGGAACTCTGATGATCAGCTCTGGCTGGATGCTGGTCATACACCAGATAACCTATTTAAAGCTTATGAGATAAGTCTTATTCTGAGACACAACTCCCACTGGTACAAGCATTCTGTACAGAGCTCCATGTTGACATAACTTCACAGCATCCTGAAATTCTACTAGCTGCACCAGAGGTACTTTTGACATCTCTGCAGAGTGCTGTATTGTGCCATGGAGACATACCCATGAACTAATGAAAATTCAACATTCATATTAGTATTAAGAAAAAAGTCATTAACTGCTATTGAACTGCCAATTATCCAGTGTAACTGCAGACCTCCCAGCACAGCTGTTTTATCTTCCCTCTCTGCTGCGTGCAATATTACATTCATATTGCAGATTACATTATCACAGCGACCTGTAACCAGCTCCTAACTGCTGAGAGAACAAATTATTTTGCCAAAGTTATCGGTTCAAATCTGTAATAGTGAATAATGAATTAGACATGCCCAGACTTGGGGATTTTTTTCCTTGCAATATCGGTAGTTATGAGGAACTGTGACATTCAATTACAAATATTAAATAAACCATCGCTTTGAAATTATTCTTCTTCCAGCTATTTTTTATGACTCCATGTCACAGGAGAGAAAAAAAGAAATTTTGTCCTGGATAAGCTAAAACCCCTAATGGTAGCTTAATATTATTCAGCCTCTTCCACTGAAAGTTTTTTATTATCCTTCAGTATTGATGGATTGCACTTGATACTACCCAAGTTTAAAGTCTTTATATAATCATATCTTTATTAAAAGGAAAACTGTGTGGAAAAGTGATTTTTTTACTAAATCATCCCAGTGCTCTGGTGACACCTAAACAAAAGGTACTCTCTTCAAGTTACAAATCACTGGACATGGTAAAAGTAACCTAGAGAAGTAGTAATGTGTTTATTGGTCTCCTCCCCAAGTATCCACTACCAGCAAGCAGCAGAGTCAGGACATTTGGCACTGAGGATCATTGTGGCAGTTGTGTCATGAAAGTTTCTATGTTTGTCTCTTGTCTTCTGCCAAGCACAACATTGCCTGCCATGCCCTTATCAAATTGCTAAGCTTTCTGTATCACTAAAGACATTAAACTATCTAAATAAAAATTCAGTGCACTTTTAAAGATCTTCATATAAATATCCTTCATTCCTTTATTTCTTTTTCTTTCTGTCTTCAAGAGAGTGAAAAAAATTGCTAGGTATAGAGTAAGTAAAAATTCATAAAGTTTCATTCAATTTTCCATTCCTGTTGACTTAAATTAGTGCACTTCTTCATTACCAGGGCATTATAAAAGTCTTTCAGCAGAAGTAAAAATATATAATGTACACATGCACAGAAGTCCTGACCTTGTAGCTTCATAACTTTTTTCAATGACTACTATGTTTATTTGAAAGAACATACATGTGACACCTGGTGCAATGGATGCAAAGCTACTAAGAACACAATAAAGATTTATATACAATGTTGGTGCCTAATGACATCTCAGCTGGCAAGGCACATACTTATGGCACTGGCACTTATTTACAAATGTCCTATGGGAAACTTCCCATCTTCTGAGACATCTTTATTTACAAATGTCTTATGCTCATCTTCTGAGGCATCAGCATGATACCAGCAGGAGCAGCTGAAACCACACCAAGACACACTTGTGAGGACTGACAGAAATAATAATGAAATCAGAGCAGAGTTTCTCAGAAACAGAGTGCTGGAAAACAGCTCAAAGCATCATCCTCCCCAAAGGCAGGAGCAACACCACTGGAAGAGGTATTTATCTAATCCCTTCTTGAAAACCTGAAAAAAGGAGGTGCTACAAAAATGTAGTTAGATGAAAACCAATTGGAAATCAATTCCCTAATTTCTTCAGATCTTAATTCAGTTGGTTCCAAAGAGCAACTGATCATCATTCTCTCACTGCCAGCATCCTACTTATTGAGAACTTTTATTTCTTCTCCCCATCCTATCTTTCAGTGTTAAACAAACCCATTTACTTCAGCGTCACCACATGCGCCCTGTTTTATAATTATTTTAGTTAGAAACACTTTTTTTCTGTTCCTTATACCTCCTGCTTCTTTCCATCTCCCTGAAAGTCAATGAGGAAACACTGGACACAACATTCTTGCTCAGGCTTAACTAATGACAAAGCGAACTCTGGGTCTTGTGAATGACACTTCTATTTGTGTACCCCAAGGTAAGATGTGTCTTTTTTCAATTATACTGCACCTGTGACTTTTTCACTTGTTTTAGATTCTGGTCCAATAAGACCTTTTTTTTAGTGTTCTACTGCTTAGCCAAATCTTTATCATTTTAAATAATGGATTCATCATTCCTTATATAACACAGCACTTCATGCTTGCTCCCTCTTTATTTGGGCTATTCCTCTAGTTTGTAAGCATAATTTTTAATCCCTTTTTGTCCATGGAATATTTGCAATTATTCCAGATTGATGTCATCACAGATCATATCTATTTCATCATCCAAGTCTGGATGATTCAACACTGGCAGCTGGAGCTGGTTTTTAAATAGTCTATTGGCACCTCCCAGCAACATTTACTACCTCCCTGTCTCTGCATGAGCAGGTATTCCTTCCCCTTCAGGGTAGCTGCTTTCCACTGCAGATAAGCAGAAGCCTGTCATCAATTCCCCTGGACAAACAGGAGTCATTTCCCTATCACACTGTCTGCTACAAGCACTTCTTTCCCTCTCTCTGTCAATAAGAACTATGAAACATGACAGAGATGGAGAGAGAGAGAAAGTGAGGCAGGCTGGGGGAGTTCATGGGTACTGTTCTGAGGAAGAAAAACAGATGGAGACAAGGCAGAGGATGGGTGATCCTGTGGCCAGCTGGTAAGTAGAGAGCAGGTGACCTGTAAGGTAGACTGTCCTCCAGGATCAGTGCCTGTTGCTGTGCCCCTCTTGTCGTGGATGGATGCTGGCTCATCACCAGCACAGTGACAGCACTCTTTGCAGGGCTATGATGGCCCCAGGAGATCCTTCCCTGCTTGGGCACTACTTCTTTCTGCTTCCTTTTCCCCCCCCTATATACAACACACATACATATATACATGTATTTGATAGATAACTACCAAATACATGTATATATGTATGTATGCTGTATATACACACATATATGCAAAATTATCTATGTGGTCTTTCTACCATAGTATGATTTACTATTCTCCCTAAATAATATTAAATTTAAAAAAAAATAAATTATAAAATATATAAAAGCAAAATCATATTATAAAGTTACATATTCTACTTTATACTCCCGTGATTTGTGAACTAGTAATAGGCACTGCACACATGGATCCTTTTCTAGCCAGACAACTGGTGTTTGCAATATGATTATGTAACCATCGTATCAGAACAACTCCTTTAATTTCTCCATCTAAATATTCAAATAGAAGTTTGTCAAAACTTGGTTATGATTTCCTGCAGGAGATAATATCAAGATTCTGCCTGCAAAATATTTAGGAAATATCTGTTTATGGCAGGAAATATAAGCTACATTTCTGGTTGGAAACACAGGTTACATTTCACTGTGTGTACTCAAAAACTAGCCAAGTTGCCTTGGCTCTCTCCATTGCTATTCAGGAAACAAGGACACCTCCCAGAAATACTAATCCTTCCATTTCAAAAATAACAACCATACACACATCTAAGATATCTGTTGCAAAATAGTGACTGTCACCATCTTCTGATTCCAGAGGGAGCCTGGAGGATAGGCTTTGGCTGTACATCTAAGGAAAAATTCAGTTACCTAAGCAAAGGTGTCTGGTGCCATTTTGGATGCCTGGATTATGCAGGACCCCTGCATAGGGCTGGCAGGTACTGCAAAGGATATATGAAGGTTCACTTAAGTTCTAGAGAGGCAGCTGGAGTCCAAACAAAACACCTTGAGGCACCTAAAATATCTAAGAAGCACTATTACATTGCCTTTTTTATTTTAAGCTCTCTTGATTGCATCACCTGTATTGACAAGAACAAGACTCAGTTGTTTAAATTTCAGGAGCTGGTGTTGTGTCTAAAACCTGGGCACAGAGACATGGCAGAGGATTTGCAGGAGATCTGCACCAACCTGGACTGGAAACAGGAGGACAAGTATGAGACTGTGAAACCAAAATGACAGTAGACACCTTTGCCCAAGCATCCACATTCTGTTCTAGACCTCCATTAACTGCACTTGTAGAGTTTAGCAATCCAGCTCTCACTTAGACATCTAATGCTATAAATCTCAATTTACATAAATGGAATCCACCAAATTTTTTATCATATTAAGTGAGATGTGACAGATTTCATTAACAGAAGCATGATGTTCTGCACCCTCAGAACTTCAGGTGAAGTATGGATTAATTCACCTAAAAAAATTTATTTGTGTATCCCTGTCAAGGAAAATAGACAATATTTAGTGTCAATGAGTAGTAAGTTCAGTCAACCTTAGGGCAGCAACTAAAAGAGCTTGTCAGAAAGATGTCAAAATTGCTTTAAAAATCAGCAGGCACCCAATGATGTCCATATGCATACTTGCAGTTTTATAAAGGCACATGCATAAAAATAAAAATTACAGTGTTAGCAGAGAAGAGATTACATCTTTTTTAGAGTGACAGCATAGAATAAATGACATCTTTTTCAGAAACAACAACTCATCTGTTTTAAGGTCTGACTTTATGTCAAACTAATTTTCTGACTACAGTATTCTTAAAGCAGCAGGACAACTTTATAGCAAATGATACCTCCTGGGTTTTGCTGGTTTAATTTTATAAAAATTAGAGCCTTTGAAAAACCCTAGATGGACAACTCTGAAGCACTCTCTATAAACAAAGACAATGCAGACAGCACTTCTGAGAGCAGTAGCCCATTTCCTATTCTCTGCAAAACATTATCTCTAAGAAGAAAGGTTCATTTTTGCACTAATCCCCTTGTTTTCTCCATCCACTTTAAAGCATTATTTCCCATAAACTATGAAACACATTCTAAAATTATAGTAAAATGAAAGTACAGTACTTTGCTCTTCCAGCTATAATAATGACTTTAAAGAGGGGGTTATTTGGAGATTCAAAGCATTGATTATTTAACTTCCTAAGATACAGAAGCATTTAGATGCTTGAAAATTGAATGCCTGGAACTAACGCATTTGATTCACAGACCAAACATTCAAGAAGAATCAGACTGTTTAAAAAATTGCAAATTGTGGTCACTTGTCTGAATGGAAATAGGCTGACATACTAGCAAAAGCACAAGAACTATTTCTTTTTCAATTCATGTAATGTGAGCAAAACACCTAAAAACACAGCAAAACCAAAATACAATCAACCTGAATAATGAAAAATGACAAAATTTATGGCTAAGTTATTGAAACCTGGCAAAAGTAATCTTCCATACTCTTTATTTGTAAGATGACTTACAGTATATTCTCAGTATTGCATCTGTTTTTATTATTGATCAGTATTTTGTTTGGAGATTTATATTTCTGTACAATTTATAGTGGTTTTAAATGCAGTTATTGGCAGTAGGCACAAAAATAGGTAGGTGCCTAAGTATCCAGTTACACATATCATTTGTGAAATAGGCAAATAATTATGGTAGAGTATGTACAGGTTAAGCAGGGGAGTAAAGCACACTGACATATAGATATAGACATATGTGCAGGTAATTAACAGACTGCAGCCCTTCCCTGAGCAATGCACTTCTTATATGCAACTTCATTAATTCCCCCTTGCTACCATATATATGTAACTTAAATTTTAAATATCTAATCATGTGATTTTTATAACATAGAGGTTTACAATTTCACTAATGTCACTCAATATTTTCAAGATGTTGTGAAATCAAATAGAAACTGCTTATTTACAACTTTTCATTAAAACAAGTCAATGATCTGCAATTCTGATACTTGCATCTGTCCTCCTGATCCAGCTTAGCATTTCAGCATCAAAAGTAAAGACAATGTTAATAATTTCATGTAATACAAGGAAGATGTACATGGCTACCAGTAAGTCTATTCTAAAAAATATCTACAGGTACCCTGGATGTATAGGCAAAGGACTCTTAGTGATTTTCAACAGAAAGACTAAAACCGCACAAATAAATTTTTAAAAGGCTGGAAAGCTTAATAAACAGCTAGCAAATAAAGATTCATAGAGGAATATATTATATATAAACCTACAGTTTGATTATGAATAGAAAAGAGCATGATACAAGCTGTAATTCCTGTAACAAAGAACTGTCATCATGTCACTGAAAGCAATATTACAGGCTGCCTAGAAAGGAGCATAATAAAACTTGCTGTAATAACATTTTATTTATGTCCATAAAATTGAAGAATGGTAAATCTCTGGTTATTTTATTTTTAATACAGAGATGAATTTTAACAAGCTAATTTATAAAAGGTTACATCAGTGTCTAGATTTAAATCAAAGGAATTAATGTCCTCACTACCACAGTTCACAGAGAAATTTTTGTAACACATTTCAATAGCTGATGAGGCTAAAGGTCAACATTCACAATATCTGTTTGGAATTAAATGAAAGAATATGCCAAAGTTTAAAAGTTTAGTTGGCAACCAGAATGAAGTTCAACAGCTCTGCCTCAGTTCTTCAAACTAACTAGGCCTTTTTCTTCCTGTCCAAATTATTACTTAGAATAAATACTTGAGTAATCTTGAAAAGCTCTGTCCCTTCATCCTTATTCGGTGTTCATTGATATATACATTGATACATATTCGCTGTACATTGATATATACAAGAATAAGAATTCTTGCAGACCAGTAAAAAGTTACTTAAAACAAGTAGAAGTAACCAACTCAGGTAGTACCTGAACATAGCTGTGCCTAGTCAAAGATGACTTCTTTTCCTTGCAGGTGAGACAACCTTAGCTGAAATCCTGGTTGTAGTAAGGTGTTCATCAATCAGAAGCCCTTCCTGCTCATTTTTCCTGAAGTAAACTACTACAGTTTTTATAGTAAAGGTACTCTAGCAACTTGCTTCAGAAACACATCATTTCTTTCTGTTGCAAGATCTGTATTGATGTTTTTCATATTTTGCATTGCTCCATAAGAGGGCACAGAAAAAAGCTGCCACTTCTCTGCAGCTGCTCTGGCAACTAATGGGCAAGAGTGGGCACTGACTCCTGGGGCAGCTAGAAACTTAAGCACTTGGTGCACTGACACAGAGTTTGGGGACAAACTGACCATCTTCTGGAGGAGCTCCTGTATCACTGAGGATCTGATTACCCAGCCTAGCATAAGAAGCAGTGTAATTACTTACTTTTCCTTATACCCTTGCTACAGTGGGTTGGACAAATTTTTATTTAAACCTAATAGGCTTTCCTGCAGCTAGGAAAAAAGAAAGAAAAAGCACAAAAAGCAGTATACATCCCCTCATTTTCTTCCCAATCTCAGTATGCCTTTCTCTGATATTTATTGCCTCTCTGGCACTTCACATACACAGTGTTATATATTAATTTAATGAGTCATGTAATGCTTCCCTAAGACTGGAACATATCCAGAGGTGGGGAAGGTGGCAGTGGGGATAGTGAAGTCAGATTTTTCAATTACACTTCAGAGAGAATCTTTCATTCAGCTCCCTTTTTTTTCACTTGATAGGAAATCCTACAGGTACAGAAAACCCTGTCAAATACATGAGGTGTCTCTGCAGTTGCCTGAATCTGCATGAAGCCTAAGACAAACTCTTGTAAGTAAGAACTATCTCATTTTTTTCCCTCCTGAATGAGTAGAAAAGCTGGCATTGGTGATACTTTTAACTGCAAACAGGTAACTGTATCTCTGTCAAAAACATTTGTTAGAAGATGAGCAGTAGAGCAAAAGTTTCTCAGAATTTCAAGTAGAGGGGGTGAAAGTAGTGGCAGGATTAATGAAAACACAGGGAACATGTATCAAGCCAAGATACGCCAGCCTGTAACGCTGCAACAGTGCATTGAAGGAGAGGTAGTGCAGTGTTAGCATCATACGTACTACAAGAGAGCTCAGCTTCCAAAAGTACACATATTATTTTTAATGCCATAAAGGTAACTACAGCATTGCAGAGTGACTGGTCTTTCTACACTAGGTTTGCAAAAGGAAGAATACAAGGAAAAAAAAACCTGAGACACAAAGGGAAGGAGTAACTTCCTGAGGAACATGAAAAATTCACCTCAGATTTAGGATTAGGACAAGAAACAGAAATTGTAGTTTTTAACATTGAATCATCAAGGTATACAG
Source organism: Agelaius phoeniceus (assembly GCF_051311805.1). Classification (NCBI taxonomy): domain Eukaryota; kingdom Metazoa; phylum Chordata; class Aves; order Passeriformes; family Icteridae; genus Agelaius; species Agelaius phoeniceus. The sequence goes on from NC_135266.1 coordinate 32,822,556, forward strand.
ACGAGAGGATCAAAACGCAGAAAAGCACTAAACACCTCCCTGTCCATCGATGAACACGACAGCCCACACAGCATCACTTTCCGAGACAAGACTAGACTACTATTCCTCCCAAGTCCATTCACAACCGCGCCGGCTCTGGGTGCTCATCAAACCTTAAAGCACTCGCACATGTCAGAGTTTACCCACAGACAACCTGGGCTGATCGGTTTTTTTGCCCTGAAGCGCGCAAGAAACAGGGAGATGCCGATAGCCGCGGCCCTCCACCACCGGCCCCGGCAAGCCCGCATCCCGCCCCGCATCCCGCCCCGCATCCCGCTCCGCATCCCGCTCCGCATCCCGCCCCGCATCCCGCCCCGCATCCCGCTCCGCATCCCGCGGGCTGCGAGGCCGCGGCAAGTGCCGGGGCCCCGGCGGAGCAGCGAGCTCCGGCCGCCCGGGGCTACAGCAGGAGGGGAAGGCGGCTTGGTGCAAACCGGCGGCCCGGCACACTCGCGGAGACGGCCGCCGGCAGTGAGAGTGGAGAAGGGGGGAAGGAGGAAAGCGCGTCTCCAGGGAAATAAAGTTTTCAAGCGAAGAGGGCAGCGCTCGGAGCGCCGCGCAGCCCCGCGGCCGCCCGCCGAGACAGCGGCGACTTGGTGAGAAACGAGGGACGGGAAACGGGCGGCCGTGACCCTGGCGACAGCCCCGCCGCCGGCCGGGCTCGCCCGCCACTCACCATGTTGACTTCGGAAACCATGTCGATGCTGGCGATGTCGATGTTCATCCCCACGCAGACGGGCGGACCTGCAGGCAGAGCAGACCTTTTAGCCGGCGGCGAGAGGAGCCGCGGCAGCGCGGGCGGGCGGGGTGGCCGGAGCCGCCGTGCGGGAGCGGCGGCAGCACCGGGGACAGCTGCGGGGGAGGGGGAGATCGCCGGACGGCCAGCCCGGGCAGGGCGACTCACCTCCGAAATCCGGCCGGAGGCGGATGTCGTAGCCCTTCAACAATTTATCCACAGTTTCTTTCACGAAGGACATGTTGCCGGGATCGTTCACACTGTGGGGAGAAAGAGACGGGGGTGTCGGGCGGGAGAGGCAGAAGCCGGGGTGCGGGGGGCCAGGGGCGACGGCGGGAGCGGGGCGGGAGGAGGAGGGCGGGGGGAGCGCATCAGCTTGTTCCCCTGGAGAAACGCATCCCCCGCCGCCGCCGCCGGGGCACGCTGGCTCCTACCTCTGGGCGCAGCAGACCACGGCCACCAGGACGGGAGCAGAGAAGATCCCGAAGATCCTGCCTCTCCCAAAGCCCCACATCCCTCCGCTCCACGCTCCCTTCGCGCAGCAGCAGCAGCAGCCGCCGCCGCGATCCGGCTGCCCCGGCTGCTGCTGAGGAAGAGGCGGAGGCGACAGTCCCCGTTCTCCCCCCACTCGCCCTCCCTCCCCAAAAAAAAAATCCCCCACCCCCTGCCCCAGCACCACCACCCGGCCCGCGGGAGCCGCCCGCGCACCCGGCTGCGCTGCCCCGCGGCCGGACGCCGCCGAGCCCCGGAGGAAGCTGCCCTCCGCCGGAGCCCGGCCAGCCGCCTCCCCTCCGCCCGCCGCCGCCCGCCCCGCCGCCTTCCCGCCAGCCGGGAGGGGAGGGGACGGAGGGAGGGCGCCGCCGTCCCTCCGGGCGGAGAGCCCGAGGTGGGGCGGCGGGGGAGCGGGGCTGGCGGGGCCGGGACCGGCAGCGAGGGGCGGCGGCTCCCCGGGCACCGCCTCGGGGCACGCCCGACCTCGGCACGGCACCGGCCCCGCGGTCCCGCCCGGAGACGGCCATGGTCACCGGCAGCCCCCGCGGGGTCTCCCCGCAGCCGGCTCCTTCTCTCCGGGGTAGGAGCGGGACTGCGGGACTAGGGCAGCCCGCAGGGTCCCCCCTGGAGCCGGGTGAGCAGGGGCTGCCCGACGCCGTACCTCTGTCCTCCCCTGCCCCTCGGCCTGCCCCTCTGTTTTGGGGACTGTGCCCACCTGCCCTGTGGCGCATCCTGGGAGCGGTGCCCGGGGTGAGCCGCTGGGGCGGGAGAGGGAGCTGGCCTGGCTGCCCTGCCGTGACTTGCAAGGGCCTGAAGCTGTCTCTGCCCGGCCAGGGATGTGGTGTGCATGTAGAGGTGCCGGGCCTGAGGCTCCCTCAGCCGTGCCTGCGAGGGTGCCAGCTGCGCTGGCAGAGATGGACGTGCCTTGCCAGGCAGAAGCTCTGCTGGGTTCAAAACGTGTGTAGCCAGGCTTGTCATACGGGACAGGAATGAAGGGAATGGCACTGGTACCAGAGATGTAGGGTGAGAGTTGTCTCCTGTGAGCTTCCGGATGCTCTCAACTTTGTATAAAACATTGCTTGGGGAAAGACAGCACATTATTATTTTCAATCTTCTTCCATGCTAATTAGTACTTTCAGCAGGACTTATTGGCATGGAAACAGAAGAATGTTGACCTAGGGATATTGGCTTTGGTTGCAGAGGCAGCTCCTCACCACCTCACCAGCTCTTCACCATGCTCTATGAAAGTACAGACATGCCCTTGGCCAGCTTCTGATTCTGGTTACATTGCAATCAACACCCACTGGTCCATGACAAAGCACAACATTTCAGTAGCCAAGAGAGAAAAGCTTTGTCTTTCTTTTGCACTTTATCTTTTAACACCTCTTTTTCCTTCCACACATTCTCTCTCCTTATAGAAACTGCTGTGAAAGGATGGACATTGAGTAATGCCGTTCTGTTAGCTACAGGTGAGAAAACATGGATGGCTTTTCCTCTCTCCTCAGCAAATTACTGAAAAGAAAGACAAGTGCAATCCATTGTCCTGACCTTGTTGCTGTTACAGTTAATAATAGAGATCCAAATAAAAGAAGGAGCAAGCTCAGTTTTAAAAACAATATCAAGCTCAATAGGCAATGAAGGAAAATGTAAGAGAAACTGAGCGTTGCCAAATCTTGTGATTTCATGTTAATATTTGGATTTTTAATAGTGCCATAATTACTATGATTATAAAGTAAGTGAAAATCTCAGCATTTATTTAAAAACCTTATTAGGCTTATGATGAAAGCTTGAGAGTTGTGGCATGAAGCATACATGACTCAAGGGTTCAAAAATGAAAAGTCAAATAATAAGTAACTATGTAAGTAATTTTAACGCACTGCGTCCTGATGGTTTTTTTAATGCTTTAGATGGGTGGTATTGAAGACCAGTTCTTTCAAAGACCTCAGAGGGAGTGAATGTAGGAAAGGGTACTAATTCAATTCTGTCCCCCTAAATTCTGAAAGAAATTATTAACACCAAAGAAAATATTTCCTATGAAGAGTTTAACATGTTTTAAAAGCACATTTAAACACTAATAACTTTTCTTAAATAGATTTTCAGTTTTATAACAGAAATAAAAAAAGTTAAAGAGCACTATTTCTGATTAATGTGCTCTCTTGGTACTTTGGAAACACATCTGAGGTAGAAATGAATCAACAGTGCTGTAGAGTCTGTCATATTTTATCACACTTCATTTAAGTATTTGTCTTCTTGATCTTACAGAGCAACCATTTACTTGGGAACAGCATAAAGATAATCTAGGCTGGAGCTGATGGAACATGGAAGTATTTAGTTGGTTATGGAGCTTTTGTTCCTTGGGACTCTGGGTTCAGTTAGGCTTAGCAGTAACCGAAAGATGTTAAAAACTATAAACAATCAATGAATTTCATGAAAGGTAAAAATCATCTTGACTTCTCTGTGACATGGCAGTTAAAGTAGCACTGTGGGTTTTGTCTGCAGGAAAAGCTCATAAATAAGCTTCTGTGGCAATGGACTGGAGGTTAGACCTAGCAAAGACCTGCACCAGGCACAGTATTAAAGGAAATAGTGGAAGCCCAGACTTTTGGGAAGCTATTTTATGTGGCCAATAAGGAAAAAATGGGCACAGAAATAGATTCCTTGTCCTGCCCCAGAATTCAACATCCTGACTTTGCTTCTGGAATTAAGCTCCCAAACATCTCCTTTTAAAAGGCAAGCAGATTATTTCAAGGCATGGCTGGAACTTTTATTCACTAAAGCAAAACTAAGCATCCAGTCACAACCTGTAGATTGTCTATCAAAGAAAATCCAGGGATGTATCTCCTGAGTTAAGCCCAGACTCCAGGATCACAGGGTAAACTTTTGTTTTTTGAAATGTCCACAATCTCGGGGTAAACTTTTGGTTTTTTGAAATGTTCCACTTCTCAGCAAATAGTTAAGTAGGAGAGAGGGAAGGAGTTAACATTACTCTGTGGCCTAGTGGTTTGGCTGTTGCCTGGGAAGTACTGTTATTTCATAAATAATCCAGCGATTCATGAAATAATTACTGGGTAAAATCAATGTTCAGTGGTATAAGGAACAGAACCCAATTCTCTCCTGCCTTTAGGTGCCTTCATCATTGTTTCTTCTCTCTCCTTGCTCTTTTTTCAATGTACAGTCTTACTGTCCCAGTAAAACTATCCCTGTAAAATATGAGACTTTGAACATTGTAGTTCAGGGACTGAAATTCGTCACATTTTCTACAACTTTGGTGAATGTTCCAGCCTCTGGGCCACTGGACAGTTAAGATCTATGCTCCTGATCAAATTTTGTTCAATGAGGCAAGCACAGCATGTTTTCTTTAATTCCTCAGCATTGCCAATATTGTACAGGCCACTTCAACAATGGATAAGTCTAAACTGCAAAGGTGAGCATTATGTGTGAAGGAGCAAAAGGATTGTCCTTGCTGCAATGCAAATAAGTGTGGAAGAACGCAAATGCCAAGCCTACACATGAAAGAAGTCCTTGGGGAAGTTGGATTAGAATGGATTCATCAACTAAGCCTGGGTTAGCAGGTAAAGGAGCTGGTCTCTAGAGCAAAACTCATTGCTGGGGATGTGCCTGGTCTCTGGAGCAAAACTCATTGCTGGGCTCCATGCCATACACATTTGTTGTTTTGAGTTTGATATATATATTTTTTTTTACCCCATTAGGAAAAGTGGGGAAATCTGGACCACTAGACTAAATGCTCATTAGCAGTTCGAGCAATGTGCTGCTGGGGTGCATTTTTCTACTTATAAAAGGAGTTTGAAAGGAGTCATGTTCATGTACTCTGAGACTGCTCTGAGATGTGAAACAAAGCACAGTAAGTGGGAATGATCAAGTGATTCACTTTGCAAGCACAGTCCTGGTCTGCAGTAAAATGCTATGTAGATGCATCCATCATCCCATTTCAGAAGGAGCTGGAACAGAGCACACTCAGCCCTTGTCAAAGGACAGAAATGGTTGAAGGCAGTGGAATTGGAATGAGAAGCGACTCAAAATTTTGGAACAAATTCCAGTTTCCTTCATCATTGTCAATACTAATGGAGATACAGCAGAGGAGGCAATGACAGGAAGGGTAAAGAAGAGGAGAGAGGTCTGCTCACAACTGATGCATTTGCAGTGCTACCACTATCAGTCACCAGATGCAGGAGAAAGCCTGGCTTGGGAATCAGGGAAGAAGTATTTGATCACACCATGCAATACATCACTGAACTCCTGCACTGGAAAGTGGTGCTAGGGGTTTACCTGACAAAATGAACTTAACTCCACTTAGAGACTGAGGTCAGAATCACTTATCAAATATTTTCTTTTTCATTTTCCTTTCTGGCTTGTCTGTCATTGAACTGATTTTGACAAAGATCCAGTCTTATCCTGAACCAAACTGCAATCACAAAGGGTTCAGAGATACAAAAGAGAGAGAGAGAGAGACTGAAACTAAAAGTAAGTGGGAAGAATTGCTTTTATGGCTGAAATGTTGTCTTCTGAGGAAAAAAGGACATTAATCTTACTAGGCTGAGACCCATGCTGCTGCTTACCTACACTGCCTTGCAGCAATTTTAATAGCCTGCTGGTTTAACCTGCTGAGAAGGTGTAATTAATAAAACTGGCTGGGAAAAAAAGCACAAGAAAAATTTCAACTCTTTTTTTCTTTTTTCCTAAACCTGACTTCTTTTTCACTTTATGAAATCAAAAGTTGAGGATCATTTTTGTCAAAATACTATACAACAGAAAATTAGTATTTCCTTCACAAAGCTCAATTTTCCTATTTTCTGCCCTGCAGTATCTCAGCAGAAGCAGAGCTTTAGAGTGACAGACAGAAGCTGGGAAGCATTAGGGCTTAAGGAATACTCTGCACTTTGGAAGTTTTACACTGTGTTTTGCCCATTCAGATAAAGAGCAGTGGTTGTTGGACATACTCTGTGAGGAGAACAAGATTATGTTTATTTACTATATATATTTATCAAAAATTGTGTGTAATATTTGCTGTTGGGTAATACTCAACAGTTTATTTAACTGACAGTGAGTTTATACTCATTGTCCCCATTTCTGTCAGACAGATTGAAAGCAGCCTTGCATGAATGCATTTGCTTTGGTTGTATAATTTGCTGGTTTACATTTAATTATACAGAAATATTAATGGTCTAATGTCAACAGTTCTGATGTAGTGGAGATCTGAATGTTTCAGTGGGCCACATAAAGAATAAGTTATTAATTCATAGGAGTAATGGGGAAAATTTGCCTTTAATAAGAGGCTTGACCCAAATTGTCTTGAACAGCTGTTTAAATTTCAGATGGGTATTTTTTCTTCATATTCAAGAACATAGAACAAAAATTTGAATTATCTGAATGAATTTAAAAGAGTATTCCTGCAACATTCCATTCCTTATGCGGCAAAACCTCTGGATTATGCACATAGTGAGTCAGACACGTCAAAATAAAAATCCATTGACACTTTGGCAGAGGAAGATATAATCATGGCTCTTTATAGCTCACATTTTTTCATCATAAAGATTAATGATTATGCACTGAAATAACACAAATACATTAGAGAAGCCTATCGTGCATTAGAAATACTATTCTTTTAAGTCTCTGTCTGGATGAAAACAGAGTCTTTTGAGAAAAACAGATAAGTAATTGAGTTATGACATTTTAAATTTTTTTTACTGTTACTGCAGTTGAGGAAGTGCTATTTTATATAGGACTTCTGTGTTAAGTTTCAACTTGAGTGGATTCATCTAAATCCCTTTGGCAGGAGCACATTATTCTTAACAAAACAGTATGCAGTATGTATACCTTTTTTCTATAAAGCTATATCAGAAGGATGTAGTCCATATATTTATATTTTCATATTTATCAATGCTTTTATGAACCTTATTTGTGATAATTATTGGTTATGCAATTTTTTACTAACAGCAGCCAGAATTCCAAGATCCCAGCCGCCTTTTGCAGGAGATTATTCAGAGTGAAGAAGACAAGCATGAGTTGGTTGAATTGCTTATATTTAATATTATGTATATTTAAAGGAAGATCAAGCCAGGATCCTAACTGATGCATCTGTATTAGGACTGGCTAAAACACCAAGATGTTGGTTCCTGACATTTCATCCAAATGTCCCTTTGAATTTTAACAGAGGAAAAGAGGAAAGACAAGGAAAAAAAGGACCAAGGGGAGGGAAGTGCAAACACTTCCACATAAAATAGGATAAGCAATGAGAAGGAAGTGAAGTGAAATTTGTTCATTATCTAGACACCACTGAGGAAGTGAAAATCCAGGGCAACAAAGAAAAAGCTATGGGTAGAATAAAGTGAAAATCTGATGTATGTCTTGCTCTTATCCTTTCAGAAGGACACAAATACTTTTTTCCTTCCTCTGAGGAGTGCCCTTAACAGGAACCATTCTATGAAGGATGACGGGGAAGGAAAGGCTTCAGAATGAGGAGGGGTGCTTATGCAGAGGCTGCATCCACAGCCTTCCACTGCCAGGGCACAGCTCTCTGCTGGTCTCTCTAAATGCATCCTCTTCTCCCCAGGCTGTGCCAGCCAGCCCTTCGCTCTCACTCCCCAAACACTGGCATCAGGAGCAGACACAGTTAAGCTCATAATACACAGATCAGGATGGTGGGCCATATTCTATCTGGGAAATAACATGTAAATTAAGCTGGTTGTGTAATGGTATTTCTTTGTCATATGCAGTGTACACAGAGGGGGAAGTCACTATATTTTAGGGGAAATCATTATTAGGTATATATAGAATTGGGTGTGATGGGTTGAAATATTTTTCATTTTGCCTTAAAGATTATTTTGCGGCTCTGGAAAAAAAAGGTTAATAATAATTTTTTAACATTTTGAATGATTTACATTCTATTACAGATAATAATCACATGCTTCAAGTAATTTTAGTAACTCACCTTGTGTCATAAATTGCATATAATTTTTTGTTTTCTTCAACTGCATTCCTAAAAAGAGAGAAAAAGAGCATATTAGTTACATGCCTTGTGTCCATTGCCAAAAAAACCCCTTGTTTATGGCTCTAAATGTTTTCAGACCATCATTGTAGAATCTAGAAGAGGGAAAAAAATAACCTATAAATTGACTTGTTCAACCCCTCACATGACAAGATTGTAATAATCCTTTGGAAATTGCCTAAGTGGGTTTTTAATTATAGATCCATGACTCTGTTGCCAAGAAATGAAAAAAGAAAAAAATAGTAACTGCTTTTGTGAAAAACACAATGAAAAGATATGTTTTTGATAGAGCTACAGGAATAATTTTCAGCAATGCTTTCCAGTTGATCCAGATGAACATTATCCAATTCAGTTATTCGTTATTTTTTTAACAAATGAAACTAAACAAATATATTGAAATCTAATGCACTGTACTTAATGTGAGTAAATAATTTAACGCTGATATTTTGAATACTTTTAGGCATGATTAAACATTGAGGTTCATATTAAAAAAAGCATATTGAAAATTCAAAGCTAGAGTCTATATTTTTGAGCTTTTTTCAATTGAAATCCACATGACTTTGCAAAACATATTTTGCATTCTTTAACTGTAAAAAAGAGGGTTTTTCTCCCTGGACTTTTTTGATGAACTGTTCCTGAGTATGTGGGGGAAAAAAAGTACTCTTCTGAAATAGTGCTAGTGATTTGAGGGAGAGCAAGAAATGTTGTCTGAAATGTGTCGGCTTTGCTGGAATCAGCAATAAAATATAAGTTTTAGCTAAGTAGTTTCTGAGAAGGCGTGATGAATCTAAGAGGCACTCCATAATAAGTATTGATTTGTATCTTACAATCTGATTTATGTCTCTGTGCATTACTTTACCTGTCTACTTAGAGAAGTTAAGGAGAAGCAACTGAAAGCATGGGGTGAATGATCCTGAGTTTGGATGCATTAAGCTCCACTTGCATGGGAAAGTTAGATGCTGGGTTTGGTCCCTGTTCCTGGCGTAGTTATGCCTTTTCCATTAAATATGCACTGGCTAAAGGATATTAACAGCTGACTTTTGTGCATGCTCAACTCTCTTGTGCATAGGCTAAGGAGATGTGGGGCCTCTCTCGTGTCTTGGATCTCCATGAATTAGCCAGCTGTGTAAAACAGAGTGGGTGCTGCTGAGCTGGCCTCAAGTTGGCTGCCAACACCTGGTCCATTTAAGGTGTCCTGAGGTACCTGAGACACTGCAGAGAGCTGCCAGTTACCCCACAGGACCTACAGGTCACCCACACCCTACTGGAGAGTTAATTGGAGTTCCAGGGGGACACCTTGGAGAACTCCAATGTCTCAGAATGCTTGTGTGTGGGAAGAACTGGTCTGAAACTCTCAGGTCAGATTCCACCCAAGAGAAGGATCCCCAGCTTTCTGTACAAAGGCTACATTAACTGAGTTGACTAGATCTCTGTTGACATAATGGGAACGCCCAGGTCTTGTGTAGACACCTACGCCTAATCTTCACATTAATCCTACTCCAAATATCAAAATATCTTATGTTATTTTGATTGTTCTAGCATCAAGATTCACAAACCACATTGCTCTGGATTTAAAGATCATAGTATTGGATGCCTGCAACCACACCTGGGCATGCTCTGTTGGGCTTTGATGGATATTCTAAAGTACAGTTTCATTTATTCTCCACACTTCTTGGCTCTCTGTTCCTCCGTGACCCCCACTGGGTAATTTCTTGAGCTCAGCAAAGGAGAGAGAAGGGGAGGAATAGCAGAGAAGCAGCATCTGAAACCTGAACACTGACCAAATATATCTCCTGATTATAGTTAGGCATCTCATATTGGTAGAGTCATATGCTCAATGCTGAGACAAGGAGATGGCTGGGCTGTTTACTGAAGTGCACATTGCAACTTGCTGCAAGGTACTGGAACATCCACTGCATTTGCAGTAGCTGGGTCCAGAGACTCAGGGAGCAAACTTAGCCTTCATCATCCTTTAGGACTATGCTCCCAAACACAGGCAGTGACACCTGGGAGACAGACACAGCTCAACTTGTAACCATGACAACTGGCATGGGATTTAACAGCAAACTAGCTATGGGTGGAAGAGGGCACTACTTCTAAATGAAAACCTACAGTATAGATGGAATAAGTATCTGGTTTCCATGTCATTGCCTAAATAGATCCATACCCATGAGATAAAAAGAAATTTGAATACAATAGAGTTTTCTTTAATTAGTAGATTTGTGAAAATTTTCAGAACTGGGCGAAACATCATGTGTGGCCACTCTGTGTTTATAACTTTTGACATCCATCATCAAAAATGCCAGTGGCAGAATGGAATTAGCTTCCTTATTGGTAGAGAGATGACAATGGCAAAAGGAGATCAGGAAAATAAACATCAGGCAAATGTAACAGGAAAGAATCAAATTTGATCTTTTAAGTGTTGAAGTTTCACAATCAGCTTTTATTCAGACTGATAATGCACTCCATTTTTTTCTTCTCTTGCAAAAATTGCAGACACATCTTAATGTTGAAATTCTCTTATTCAGCAGGGTAGTAAAATCATGTGGTCCCTGCATTGAAAAATGCCTTCTTGTGAATGAGGACTAAATGGAGTTCAGGAGTCTCCTAGTGTGTCTCTGTCTGCCTGGCACCAACAGAAGACATACTTCTGAAAGTATTACAAAATTAATTCCCCCATCACAAAAGCATCACATTAAAAGTACTTATATTAAAAGCACTTTGTTGTATATGAATATCATTATATAATTGATTATTCCCATTAAAATGCTTTGCCTCCTTATCACAACTTTAATAAAAGAACAAAACTGCTTTGAATATTATGCATGCACTTGCCTAGAGCCAATATTAAGCAGAGAGGCTCTGTGTGCAGCCAGGCAGTTGTTGATGGTAAATCAAATGGAGGGCATATGGTTTCAGTATGGCTGCTGGTGGAGTTTTTGTTGCTAGAAAGAGATAATGTTTTCCATTTAGGATTATTAAAGTAACAGAAATAGTAGTTTATCTTTCCCCCTTTTTTTTCCTTTCCAGCTCTCTTGAAGGTCCACTAATAGAATACAGAAAAACATGCTAGGAACAACCCATGCTGGAATGTTAGGATTTCCCTGAACTCCAGACTTAGAATGTTGTGTGTTTTTTTAAAGACCACACAATTTCTGGATGATACCATGAGTCAGAATGCCTCTGGTTGGGATTCCTCCTTGCTAATGTAAGCATCAGAGATTAAATGTGTAAGTCTGAGCCAGTTACCATGGGCTACTTTAATAATCAGTGAGGACAGCAAATGCAAGTCCAAAGACTGAAAGAAACTCCAGAGGGTGAAATAGACTAAAATAGTGTAAATGAATCACCCTCCAGGAGTACCTAATAACTATGAACATATAGCCCATAGCTATCAAGACATCTAACTTTTGGGTAGGTAGTATTGCCTAAGATATATCCCATTTATGTGATTTAATGGGAATGAAGGAAAGATCTGTTTCAGTACATTGAGCATATTGCCCTACAAAAGTTTATTAGACCAAGATGTCTTTAGGTTGGAGTTCCATGAAGAATATCTCTGCTAATGTCAAGTGGGCAGCAAAGAAGCAGAAAAGTTGCTAAGTTAATACTTTATTTCTGGACTTTCTGGAGTCTTTTATCCAAATGGAAGTAGAATTTTAAACAAGGATCATCCTTTCTGTATTAGGGATGCAATACAAAGCAGTGGCAGTGGATGAGAGGCTGGACATGACTCAGCAATGTGCATTTGGAGCCCAGAAAGCAAATTGTATCCTGGGCTACATCAAAAGCAGCATGGCCAGCAGGGTGAGGTGAGACCCCACATGGAGTGCTGCATCCACCCCTGGGATCCCCAGAACAGGAAGGAGATGGACCTCTTGGAGCGAGTCCAGAGGAGGAGCACCAAGATGATTGGAGGGGTGGAGAACTTCTCCTATGAGGAAAGGCTGAGACAAGTGGGGTTTGCTCAGTCTGGAGAAGAGAAGGCTTTGGGATGACCTAATTGCAACCTTCCAGTACCTAAAGAGAACATATAAGACAGATGGAGAGGTAGTTCTAGCAAGAAGATGTAGTTACCATACAAAGAGAAATGGATTCTGACTAAAAGGGAGTTCATCTAGATTAAATATTAGGAAAAAAAATTCAAACTATGACAGTGGTGGGATACTAGAATAGGTTGTTGAGAGTGCCCAATCCCTGGAAGTGTTCAGGGCCAGGCTGGAGGGGGCTCTGAGAAACCTGGTCTAGTGGAAGGTGTCCCTGCCCATGTAAGGGGATTGGAACGAAATGATCTTTAAGGTCCCTTCCAACCCAAATCATTCTATGATTTTATACCTCACTGCTGGTGAGTCACAGGATGCTTAACAAGGACTCCTGACATTATGTATCTAACAAAATGATTCAGCATGAAAATATAGATACAAAGGCTAATTTTATAGCTTGTTAGACAATGATAAGCGTAAGGAAGTGAGATATTTTAGCTTCAGATTTGAAAGCATCTGAACATGGAAGGCCGCTACTGAGAGAAAAATACTTGCTTTTTCTTGTTTGGGAAGAATTCTCAGAGTACATCTCACACAAGTTATTTTCAAACAGGAAGAAAAAAACTGTGATGCTAAACTCCCTCTCCACTGGTTCGGGGAATGTACACCTCATGTTTGAGCCTTATTCACTTTGAAATGAAGAAAATAGAGCTGCTGGTTGAGCCAGCATACACAATAGAGGCCGAGTGAAGCCCATTTTACATGGCTTTGGTGCAATAACTATTGGTTACAAAGGCAAAGCCCAACTGTAAATTTTCCTCCCTAGAACAGCTGATTTTAGGCTTCTACTTCAGGACTGTTCAACCCACTTTGCAAACTCTCCCTCCAGAAACTTCAGAAGCAGTGAGGCACTTGCATCAATGAGTCAATAAAATTCACTTTTCCTAGGAGGTTCAACCCTTGCTCACCATGTTAGGTATGCAAGGGCATCACTGTCACATAGCGTGATAGGCACTAACTAATTATTTTTAGTACCTAGAAGCCTATCAAGAAAAGTAAGAAAGTACAGACTAAAATGTCAAATGCAAAAATGGGAAACTGTGTTTAAAACTCCCAGGATATTGTAGACACAGTTATTGAATTACCATTGTAGATCTGCTGAAACCTCAGTAAGCAGCAGACGATGGAAGTTTTTGCTATAAATATGAGATTCACATAGCTATCTCTTATTTTTTAAAATATAAATTAAGTGGATGCAAGCCAAGTTTTCATAAATAATGCCAAAAATGTTTATGTATGAGCAGCTTAAACTATGTAGCTCTAGCTGAAATAAATGTTTCAGTGAACATGATTTTGAACATGATTTATTCAAATGTTATGTTAAGTAAGCATTCAATATGCTTTTATGTAATACTGATGCCCAAGTTACATGTAATTATGATGACATTATAGCATCCTTGATCTTTCATAACCTCTCTAGAAAATCATTTTTCCCAGCATCAAGCTCCACAAATAGTATGGAAGTGACAATGTCAGATAGTATAAACAGTTACCAGAACAATACTCTTCAGTTCCACTTCTATGAGGACAAGCCAGTCTTGACTCCTTTTGACATCAGCCAGAGATGGGAAGTTTAGTACTGCTCAGAAACATGCCAATGAATTAGCAAGTCTACAAACCCGTTTGTTGGCATTTCAGAGCAAGATAAGAAGGATGAAGTGAGGCTGTGTCAAGTTGTAGACTCCTGTTTGCTCACATTTAATCACTGATATTTTTGAGTGTGCCTAGTTCTAGTTCAAGTTCTCTAGTTTATATAGCATTATTTTAGCCAACAAAATTTAATTCCTCTTTTCTTTTTAATACATTCTATTTCCAAATATAAAAATAATAGGCATAGAGAAAGCCATGAAAACACACAGAAGACCAGTGCATACATTTTCCATTATCTTGACACTGAAGATCTCAGTGTCACTGCAAATAGTTTAGTGAAGGTTCCAGCTCCGTGCTCAGCAGAAATCAAAAAGGTAAACAAGTGCTAAGAACTATGAGGGAATTAATGAAACAAATTAGGATCAGTACAGTATTGTAGGAATCTGTGTTCTACCCACAGCCTTGAAGATCCGCGTTGTTCTCTTCCATCTCAAAGAGCTTGAGAGCTCAATAAATGTACAGGAAAGAGCTATAGGGATGAATAGAACTATGGAAAGGATTTGGTAGGAAGAACAAGATTTTGGCTGAGACACTTAAGTCTGGAAGGCAGCTGAGGGAGGAGGGAGATGATGGATGTATATGAAGTCACAGGCTGCCTAAATGGCTATTTGCTGTCATGTGTACTAGAAAAAATAGATCATATGTACTAGAAAAATCAGAGAAGCACTCAGATGATCAGGTGGTCAGTTCAAAGCAAACAATATGAAGTCCTTTATCACACAATGCATAATTAAATTGTAGGGCTCATTGCCAGAGGAAGCTGTGGAGGTCAAAGATATAAATGGGCTCAAGAATCCATTAGACAAATGCATGAGAAGAAGCTCCATCAACAGATATTAAGATCAATGATGTGAATGCACCCTCTGCCTGAGGAAGTCCATAAACCTCAGCCTGCTTGAAAATGAAAGTTTATACCTGGGAAAGAACTGGGTTTTATCTGTGCTATTTTCTATGCCTTTCCCAAAGTACTGCTACTGCCCATTGTCAGGTGACAGCAAACTGAGACAACACTGGCTTGATTCACTCTGGGAATGATTATCTTCAGTGCAATCAGAAATACATGTTTCTGGTTTACCATGAGCCAGCAGTTAAATAACTTTTACACCTCAAAATTTCTGTTGTTTTCATTACTACACTCTCCACTGGCCCAAATAAACCACTGATTTTACTTCTCTTACATCAGAAATTCATTCAGTTGCATATTTTTGATTTCTATACTTTGATCCTCTGAAGCACTTGCATACATCCCAGGGTGATAAAAACTTTGCTAGTGTCCTTCTAACTCTCCTGAGGTATTACAGAGCTGTTGTAAAACATGCATTTACTCAGAAGGAAAAAATTTCAGATGCAGCTAGTGCTCATAAAAACATTTAGAATAAACCTTTTTACATTTTACAGACCAGAATATATGTTCAATAGGCATATCTGTATTATAAAAGATGTGATATATATTGAATTTAAGGTGTATTGGGGTTCATGTCAATTTTGGTGGCAGAAGCATTTATGATTAAAAAAAACCACTCTCTCAAGCTCTTAAATTCCTTATAAGTGTTTTGATTTGGTTTTGGTTTTGTTTGTTTGTTTTTTAGTTTTCAGAATTAAAGTTAATAGTCTGGGAAAAATAAAAATTAATTCATTAAAGAATAGCTGATGCCATCCTTGAAAGCCTCATGACTGTGAAGGGCAGTTCCCTTCAAGAGGGATTGAGTTTTCCATGTAAAGTACATGGAGGCAGAAGAGAGCCCTGAATTCTTAATCAGGCATCCTCATGGACATTGTGCATGTTTTTCAATGACCCATATTACAAAATGAAGAGGTCACCTTGGCCCAACATCATGACAGTTTTGACTGCAAGCAGGTGTTGCTAACATGCTCTGTGCTGAACTGAGCTGTTGTGCAATAGCCATGCCAAGGAGCACATCAGTTTGACAGGGCCCATTAGATACTCCTCAGGTACTTTTATGGTAAAAAAAAATTAAGGTGCCCTTGGTCTCCAAAGAAATTTCTGTGGCTCATCCCTTGGATTTTTAGGCATGCAAAAAAAAATAAAAATACTTTCTTTTGTTGGTTTTTCTTTTTGTTGTTGGTTTGATTTTTTTTTAATAATACTATGGAAAAACCCCTGAACTAAGAGAAGGCTTTTCCATTAAAGACTCGACTATTTCAGTCATTTGAAAAAATATCATGAGGAAGAAAAATTTCTTGATCCGTTCTAAAACATGTTAAGTGTATGCAGTTGTACACAAATACTTAGAATGGATTATGAATCCCCTGACACAGACTTTTACAGATAAAACTAGTCTCCAGATATGCATGGAAGAGCAATTTTAAGATGATGAAATCACATACCATCAGATGAAATAATTGCCTGGATATGTACACGGTAATACTTTCTCAAAGGTTGCTACTGCTTTGCAAGTACAGATCAAAATAATTATTCTAAGTGATCTTTAGCTCTTTTGGTTGTTTAGATAGGAGGTCTTTATAAATTCAAAGGCTGTCAGCCCACAGTGTGTCAGGAAACTTGAATTTAAGAGCCCAGCCCTAACATTTACATTCCTCTGTTATGTTTCAGGGTTGGTTGTAGATGTTAAGAATATTGCCTTTGGGACCTCTAAGTGCATTATATCATAGCCTCGAGCTGTACTTTCTTTTATCTGCTCTCCTTTAATCATCAGAAGTTTTGATTTAAAAGAGAAACAAGCTGATAAAGGAGCCTATGCATCTTTGCATTTTCCCTACTGCACATCAAGTGTGAGGGTGAGAGAACTGTAAAGTGTAGTTAAATAGTCATGCCAGTCTATGAAAGATTGGAAATGTTCTATGAATTGGAAAACATGGAAATGTTCTTTGCTTTAAAAATGCATCAGAAGAACTAACACTGTTTTTATTGTACAGGATTTTGAGATGTGAATCTGAACACTGAAACTGCCCTGAATATATTGGGACATCCCCCTATCTGTTGCAGTGGTGCTAAAACTTTTATTTTCTTTAAATGCAAAATAAACATCCAGTGACATTAGAATGCTCTCAGATCTCCCTCTTGATCTTGATAAATATAAAAAAAAAAGCCAAAAAGCTTTTTAAGGATGAAATTTTAAAATATACTTTTATTAAAATGATGTTTCAAAATTCCCTCCATCTTTATTGGAAGACACTGTGAAGTAATTAAGTCTGAAAAAACACTTATGAAATCCAGAGCACACATTTCAACACCTCAGTATATCAAGAGTTTTACAAACAGTTTTGGATATGCCTGAAGTACTTTTCTATTGCCTGTAAGCAACAATAAAAAAATTCATATTCATACCCCTTTATTTATATTCATTCAGTGTTTAGTCATTCACTAGAATCTCTAAATTGCCTGGTTTTGTTATCATCAGCTTTATAAATTGTACCATGCATGCAAGCTGGCTAAAAGGCCCTAACATAATTTTCAACTATATTTGGTATTTTTCTTTCAAAGTTCTCAAATGCTGTGTGTACATATATATTAGACATTGTAAAACTGGGACATCTGAAACCTCAGAGAGGAGAGCAGTTATTAATCTCCATTTAAAAATCCCACTTGAGGAATATGGGGCAAACACTACAGAATTAAATCATTTATCAATGTCAGGCTGTGAGTCCTGGTTATAAGGTTTTCCTGGCAGATAGGGAAGAGAATATTAGCCTCATACTAATATTAGGGAAGAGAATATAATGCCTAATACTTTGTTGTAACTTCTAGGAAACATAAATTATATTTTCCCATATAGAAGGCAATTCTACATTTAACACTGCTTTAGCCAAAATAAATCAATTAGACATCTATTTTACAGTATTTCAGACATCCTAATGCCCTTAAGTCGGCATGCAGAACTCTTCTATAGAAAGATGTATTATATATGATTAAATATCAATTAACATTTAACTTTAAGCTGCAGATTGCTAGAACCTGGGAGTTACAGAAGAACTGACTTTCCCTGGAATGCTGGGTACCACAGAATGCAATTTTGGCCCTTCAGCCAATGGGATATTAATTCCTTGATCACCAGAAAGTTTCTCATTGCTTCTAAACTACCACCCTGGAATTTTAATTTTTTTTAAGCTTCCTAAACCTCTTGAACTTTTGGCAGGTGGACCTCAGGCAGAGTGGGGTCTCTGACTGACACCAGAGCAGAGTGGGACCACAGGAGGAGGGGATGAGAGGCTGGACCCTCTCACAGCCTTCCCAGGCCTTCTTTGCTGCTCAGCACAAGGGGACTGCTCCCCCCTTCAGTAGTTGTGTAAGTAATTGTCCTGTTATTAATTTTCTGTAAATTTAGGGGCCATCACTGAATAGGGTGTTTTGGTGTGTTCCAGTGTTCCCATTCTATGTGCTGATAACTGTACAGAGATTTGCTATTTCACTGCATGCACTCAGAGCAGTTTTAAATCTTAACAGAATCTCTCAGCAGAAGTATCTATAATGAAAATATACTATAGTTCACTGAACTTCAGACCAAATTCCCTTTTTGCTATAGAAATCAATGTCATATTATGTTTTAAAAATTTTTGTGCTTTTTGTTCAATGCATATAATCTAATAACTTGCAGTAAGTTTAAGACTTCTTAAAGACAGTAGCAAATTGAATAAAACATGTATTTTGTCAGCCTTTATTCCCACCTTAATATGATCCCTTCAGTGTTAAGTGAAATTGCTACAAGTCCACCGTAATTAATACTAGACTGAAAAAGGAAATGATAGAGCTGACAGCTTCTACGTTTCAATGTGGTACATTCTATCATATTTTCCAGTTCCCCTTCTGGAAAGATGAATCTAGCTTTTGTAAAAGAAACAAATTTTTTCTTCTTTTAGTAATTTCTTTCCGATCTGTTTTCTTTGACACTTATGCACACAATCCACGTTGAAAAATAAGTAAAAAGCAATAATAGTTAGAAAAAAAATAATTTATAAGTAACAACTCCCTATTTTTCTGCTAAACTAAGGGGATTTAATGAAATGATGGGCCAGATTGTGCCTCACACAGACATGCATACTCTGGAGGTTATGGCAAGCTGCACAGCCCACTGGGAGCTCTGGAACTCCATTGGACATGGCAGACGTGCCAGATGCTGCACCTTTCTCAGGCATGCACCGTGTCCTTTCCTAGGGGTTTGGCCAGTGTGGAAGGTGGCTAGGTTTTATTTTCCCATCTTGGAGGATGGTTGATGGGCCAGGAATGGGAGAGCGATGCTGACACAGCCCTCAGTAACAGGCATGACTGCCTTGGAAGAGTGTGGGAGCAGACACACAGGTGTGCCTGTGCCTCCCCCACACACACCTCACATGGTATAGTCACCCTCCTTGTCCCAAGGGCTGGCTAGCATTAGGCCAAACTTCCCCTTAGGAAATGTCTCTTGTGGATACTTATGAATGAATAAAAATGCTTGAGATTCCCATCAGGAGGAAGGGAATTGCTCGAGCACTCTGGCCATTTCTGCACAGGAAGCCCGAATCAGCAAAAATAGGGAGCTGGTGATATCCCAGGTTAAAGAAAATTTGGTGCAAATCTCTGTTTTATACCTGCAGCTCAGAGAGATAGAAAGAGCTAAAATACTTGCATAAGTCCAAACTTCAGGAAAGACAACCTGGAGCAGATTGCATGATGGCATAGCATGAGTTCAGGAGTCATTTTGCTAAAAAACTCAATGGATTGACAAATTTATTTTGGCTTTTTCTTTAGAAAGACCCCCACCATACTGTGGTACTGGATAGCAGCCTCTAGCAACCACCATAAATAATTTGGTTAGCCCGAACTCTGGGGAACTCCAATAGTCTTTGAAGATCTTGATGTACCATCAGATAGAGGAGTAATTTTCCTTAGAATATTCTGATAATTTTGAGTAATTTTCCTAAGAATTAGATAAGAGGAAACCTTAATAACATGGGTAGCATGGGATATTTTAGGGGGGTTATTTCATATATTCATTAGCAAAAGTCAGAATATTTTGCTAAAAGAGAGCGTTCATCTAACATCTAGGACAGACAACCTTACAGGAATAGATGGGCTCAGCAATGTGGTCACATCTTTCTCAGTGACACTCCTGAAGGCCACAATGAGTTCTCCCTTGAGCTTTCTCTTCTTCAGGCTGAACAGCCCCAACTCTTCCAGCCTGTCTTCACAGCAGAGGGGTCCAGTCCTCTGACCATCTTTGTAGCCTCCTCTCCATCTTCCCCAGCAGGTCCATGCCTTCCCTGCACTGGGGACCCCAGAGCTGGATGCAGCACTGCAGATGGGGTCTCACCAGAGCAGAGCAGAGGGGCAGAGTCCCTTCCCTCACCCTGCTTTTGATGCCCAGGGTGTGATTGGTTTTCTGGACGGTGGGTGCACATTGCCATGTCCAGCCTCTCATCCACCAGCATCCACAAGTCCTTTTTGGCAGGGCTGGAGCATCAAGGCTGCTCTTGATCCTCTCATCCCACAGCCCTCATTGTTACCAGGGGTTGCCCTGACCCAGGTGCATCACCTTACACTTGGCCTTGTTGAAGCTCATTAGGTTCCCATGGACCCACTCCTCAAAATGTCCAGGTCCCTATGGATGGTATTCCATCCTTTAGGAGTAACCTGAAAAAGATGTGACCATATTGCTGAGGGTGCACAGGGTGTTCTTGTAAAGGTTTTAATCTATTTCCATGTGTAGATGTGCACAGTTCTACATCCAAGTCTTATTTTTGTTCTCTTCTCCTATTCTGCTCTGCTGGGTAGCTATGTCCTGTTACTATTAAGAAACATATGTACTGCTGCTATTAAAGAGCATTTAGTTCATGGCAAGTGACATTTTCACTAGAAGGGTCTTAAATAGGGAGTAGATAATTCAATTTCCAGCTAAGAAAAAGAATAATAAATAAATAATGCTGAAGCCGTCTTTTTGTTCCACCCTAATGGGAGGGTAATCATTAATCTTTTAGCCACTGGGGAAATATATTTAAGGAAAAACTGGGAGGATGATAACAATTAAAAATCAGATTGAAATTAAATTACCCACATTAGTAAAGTCACTAATACCATGGAGTGCCTACATGCAATAGAGAGAATGACGGAGAAAGTTGTCATTATTTATGTAGGCATCTGAGGCCCTAGCAGCAATGTCTGCTTTCTTGTTTGTTTGTTTTTTTAAAGATAGGAAATCTTCTGAATGATTCAGGCTATTTATATAATATGGAGCACTGCTCAGGTTTTCATGCTGTCACCTGGGTCTGGCCTTCCAAACACACTCAATTTTCTCCATGCATCCCAATGGAAAGAGTTATACAGCAAAACTTACAGCATCAATCTCCTTTCCACATTTAATTCCCATCTTTAAAATGTAAACCTGTATGCAGTCATAACTGGGTTAAACAGGCCACAATTGCACAGTTGCTGCTGGCCACCGCAGATTCTCTTAAGTTAAGGCATCTTATTATAACCTTGCTTGTGGTGCTGCTCTCAGCTCTGCGTTACAGCTGGTGCTGAGGTACTGGTAGATGGTACATCCTTTCTTCATTCAGGTTTTTCCCTGGTGTCACTCTGACCTTTTCAAAGTACATTCTGTGATATGAAAGATGACAGTGATCTCTCCTTGCCCTTAATCTCTTTCCCTGACACCAAGAAACAGACATCAGTGTTTCAATTTGGTTTTGATTACAAGCATCAGGGTGCTATTCCAAGAAGATGAGAGTTTTGTGTTTAACTCCAAGTACAGCTAGGTTACAATCATTTTCTAGCACTGAATTCTCTGTATTTAGCACAGTCTCTGCGGAAGTTCTGCTTGTTGCAATTGTGCTCATCTCATACTTTTCAATAGTAGCATTATTTCAGTGGCCACCATTTTCAGGGGAGATCATGCTAGGTGACTTTTTCCAATGAGCTCATTAGTGGCTAAAGAAAAAGGACATTTCTGACTTCTCTTTTGTGAGGGAATCCACATGAAAATTCACATTCAAATAATCTCCATTCCATTTACTTCACCATGTTTTCTGTTATCTAGGTGCCTCTGAAAGTGTAGACATACCCCACAGCAAACACTAAGCAAAAGATACTAAATGAAATTTAGGCCATCAGATTCTGTTAGACAACAGTGCAAAGGACGATGTACTTTTGGCAAAGTTTTCCTGAGCAGCAAAGCTGCCATGGTCACAACACACTGAAGATTTCTTCATTGAAATCTGTTTTACAGTCATCCTTTTTATATGCAAACTATTTTTAAAATGTTTTCAATGTGAAAGATTAGATGTTTAATTCATAAGTGACTAGAGGTAAAAGCCATCCCCAACAATAGTTCTGTGCCTGTTGTTTGTATCCTGCTCATAGCTGGTAGCACCCTTTGTTAAGTGAAAAGTAAAAACCTTAAGTGTTGCAAATATGTTTCTACTGAGTTAATCACTGCTATGACTTTGCATGTGGGCTCAGTTGCCAAAAATTCACTTGCCTAGAGTGAATTATGTGTTTAGATCATAAGGGCCTATAAAGAAACATCTATGGAAATAATTTGCTCCAAAATATTTGCTTGTGAAGGTTTTCAGTGTAAAGTTGCAAGAAAAAAACTTATTTTAAGATCTAAATATAAATATCCTCTGAGGACATATAGTACATTGTTTTATACAGTTTATTCTTTTTATTTCAAATAGATCTTAAATATCACAAATAATAACAACAAATAAATGTCTAGAAATGTGTAGGTCTAGATTACAATAAAACATGCTTACCTAGGGGCTGTATGATGCAGTGGATGATTTCCTGTTCTATCTAGACTACTGCAAATACCACGATTCTAATTTGATATGTCCTAATTTTAAATATAGCACAACCGAATGGGGTGCAGATCAGACTAAAAAATCTATGCATACCCCATCTTGGCAGAACACAGATTTTTCTTTTGTATAGAAAAGTAAGTGTGACTCAAAACTATACTCAAAAAGATCCACTGGGGGACTGACTGCTGCACTAACACCTCATATACACAAGTACAAAATAGAGAATTCCAGAATTGCAGAATGGGTGTGGTTGGAAAATATCTCTGGAAATTGTCTGCTCCAAGTCCTCTGCTGAAGCAGGTCCACCTAATTCATGTTATACAATACAGGCAGGTTTTGAATATCTCCACAGAAGGAAACTCTACAACCTGGGCAATCTGTTTGAGTGCTCTGTCACCCTCAAAGTAGACTTCTTTCTCATACTGAGAGTGAGAGTGTCTGGAACCATCCTCTTGGCACCCAGCCTTAAGGTATTTGTATGCATCAATAAGACAGCCTCTCATTTTCTTGTGGGCTAAACAATCCCAGATCCCTCAGCCTTTCCTCACAAGAGAGATGATCTATTCCCCAATCATCTTCATAGCCCTCCACTGGACTGTCTCAGGTAGTTCCTTATGTTTCTTGAATGGGGAAGTCCAGAACTGGACAGAGTAGTCCCAATGCTGCTTCACTAGGACTGAATAGAGGGGGAGGATCACCTCCCTTGACTAGCAGGCCTCGCTATTTCTAATTCACCCCAGGACACCACTGACCTTCTTGTCCCCAAGGACACACTGCTGGCTCATGGACAGCTTGTTGTCCACCTGGATCTCCAGGTTCTTCTCTGCAGAGTTGCTTTCCAGCAGGTCAGCCCCCAGCCTGTGCTGTAGATCAGGGTTGCTCTTCCCAAAGTACAGGACCATATATTTGCCTTTCTTGGACTTCATTAGGTTCCCCTCTGCCCAACCCTCCAGCCTGTCCAAGTCTCACTGACTGGCAGCAGAGCCTTCTAGTGTGCCAGCCATTCCTCCCCATCTTGCACCATCAGCAAATTTGCAGAGGGCATGCTCCATCCCTTCATCCAGGTCACTGATGACTGAGTTGAATGAGAATGGCCCCCAGTGCAATGGTCCCTGGGGAACACTGCTTGCTGCAGGTCCACAAACAGACTCTGTGGCACTGGTCACAACCCTCATGCAGCTCTCCACCTGTGTGCTCCCCTCACTGTGTGTTCACTCTCACTGGGCGCTGGTCTAACCCACACTTCCTGAGCTAACCTGTGAGGATCTTATGGGAAATGACTCCAAAAGTCTTGCTGAAGATAAGGGAGACCACAGGCACTTCTTTTACCTCATCTACCCAGCCAGAATGATAATACAGATCTCTGGACAATGTAATTGTAAAGGGACATTTGGCAGCTTGTTTTGAGGATTGCACATGCTTTTAACAGATGTGATGGCAATGGTCTAATAAGCAGTTAAACTGCAGGATAAACATGCTCAGACTACTCTAAAAAAGTTTCAGGTGTTAGCTTTCCACTGTGTACAGTGGCCTTCATTGTTTTTCTCGCTACTTGCAACAGCAGAAATTTATTTGCTAAGAGAGGAGCCCTTTAGGGGAATTTTACTTGTGTACAAAGAGAAAGGTACTGTATTGTGCAGGTCACCTACCTTGAAACTAATCTGAGAACTCAGAAAAATGCAATATAGGAATGGGAATATAATGGTGTGATCAAAACAGCCATTAAAAAAAATAATGTTAGATTAGTTTTTCCTGTTTTTCATACCAAAATAATTGCACATGGAGAATGATACATGTGTATAGTCCCAATGTTATTTCTTGATTAAAGCATCCCTTCGGTCTTATGGCAGGGGGCAGGTTACTACACCTAAATATGTGCCTGCACAGCAGACAATTGCCTCAGAAGAACATTATGATGTCTGTCAAAATCAAGAGCTTTAAAGCTGAAGAACACTAGAACCTAAATGGATGATGAAATCCTAACTGTACTTTCCTGTAAATCAGTATTAAGATTTTCTTGAAATCTGTCTTTACCTCCCTTTTTTCCCCCAAGAAACGCTTTATCATTCATTACACAGGATAAGTAGGTACTGATTACACAGTACCTACTGAATAAACAGATACTTAGAAAAGTAATCTTCACCAGCCAGTTAGCAGTGCCTTATTTACTGCACACCCAAAGCCTGCTGTAAATACAGAATTATTCATTTTTTCATGGTCTTTTCTGGGCCACTCATCACTGTAGTATTTGCATGCCTCAAGAACACAGATGAATTTATCACTGCCGAAAGATAGGAAACCATTATTATTATTCCCATTTTACAGCTGAAGAGATAGGGACTTGCCTGGAGCTACACAGTGAATTAGTGGCAGAGTAAGGATTAAAATTCATGGCTTGCAACCCTGCGCACTTTACTGGAGATTGCACTGCCTTGCAGTCTGATGCACTGAGAAACCATGGCTCTCACCAACTTTGTCTACCATTTCAAGTGCTCCATAAGCCTTGGGCAGCCCAAGCTGGTCATCCATAAAATAAGACATGCAGTTAAAGGTCAGCTGCCAAAATTTTGGAGCTGTCTTCACACTGGGACTAATACTCCAATCCAGTGCTTACAAAAGTGCTCACCCATGCCTAGGTGAATACCTTAGCTACCAGGCTGCTGGTGGTTCCAGGGTGGGTAATTTTGTTTTCCATGATGTAGATGCTGGAACTCAAAAAGCTGTGATAAAAGAAGATTAATCTGATTTCAAAAAATGGCATTTCATGATGAAACACAGTAGAGTGGAAAACTAACTGGCAGACTCTCCTGATTTCAGCAAAAGTAGAATTAATTTCTTCTCACTAGCTGCTTCTCAAGTACTGTGTTTTGTATTTGGAATGAGAATGATATTGATGTTCTGATGTTATGTTTTTTTGTTAAGTTGTTGATATCCTAAGTCAGGGGCATTTTGCTTGTCTCATGCTCTGCCAGTGAGGAAGTACACAAAAGAAACTGGAAGGGAGCACAGCTGGGACAGATGGCCCAAGCTGAGCAAAGGGATATTCTGTACCACAGAGTATCATGCCTGGCATATAAATGGGGGGAGTCACCCTGAATGGGGGCTGACCTGGGTTTGGGAAGGGGACTTAAATCATGACAGGCCTTTTTGACACCCAGTGTGAGGCACAAAGGGCTGAAATAAGGACAGATCTCACCAGAGTGTGTTAAAAGAAACGTGACACAGCTCTTCCATTTTCTTGGATTCTTCACCTGAAACTCATTCCCTCCAGCTGTCTTGGACATACCCAGGATGCTGCCCCAGCACTCTCCACACAAAAACCATCTGATTAACATTTGATGGCTCTTGTTTTGTTCTTTTTAGTAAACTGGGAAAACACCAGTAGATCAAACTGCAATCATTCTAGTGGTCATGATTTATTTAAGTCACTATTTTCTCTTTGAAGATACTCTTTTGATCTTCTTCTGTGCAACTGAGATGCTGTGCTCATTGACCATTCCCACTTTTTGGCTGCTAAAATTAACATGGGTGTTAGCTCCTTGCATCCACAAGTGATCTGTTGAGACAAGCAGGTAAAGTTTCTTGCAGACAATTGACCAGCAGTCTGTGATCCATTCAAAGTATATAGCCCCAAACTAACCCACTAGTTTTCAGTTGCTGAAGGTGGAAGGCGTAGTGATAAATCCAGTTTATCTTACTTAAGCAAGCAGTCTTCTTTCTCAAAAATATGCAGCCAATAAAGTTGTTATGGACTTTAAAGAAGGACCAGACACAGTAGATATGAAGCCCTGTCCTTATCCCTTCAGTTCATATGCCTGGTTCCTTCCTTCAAAAACTACAGCACAAGCTATCAAGAAAAACACTCTGCACCTAGGAATGAAACTGAATCTGCTACATCCTAAATATGTTGAACACTCAATCACCTCCATAAAACTGGAACAGTCTAAGAGGAGAGAACAAGGAAAACCATAAAAAATTCCCAATGCCCCAAAAGAAAATGTCTGCCCACAGCAAAGAATTAATTTGGCTTTCTCATAGCACAAGTGAACATCTAAAGCATGGGTTATATGATGGCTCCTCACAGCTGTTCTTAAGTTTTTCTGCAATTATAGCCTCCTCTTCCATCCCACTGATGTTTTCAGAAATATTAAAACCAAAATGCTTATTAACTCTGCCATTTTAATCTACTTTTTTCCCTTGACTAATACAAATCGGCAAATTTGAGGCTGCACTGCAGTTGTTTTGTGAGCAAGCCACCTGCATTTTTCATTGAATAAGTTTGCGATAAAATGAAAAAAAATGCCCCTCTTTAATATTTGTGCCAAATCTAATTCTTCAGATTCAAACAAACTCTCATTGACTGAGTCATAATTACTGGGTCACACTCCAGGCATAACCTCAGCTGATGAATGGGTGTAGTTCTGCTGCCCTTTACTTAGCCAATTTATACTGCATGAAAACCTGGCTTATTGACTGATATATGCTACTATTTTTATCTTTCTGAATTGTACTGCACTGGGACTGATAAAATATTTTCCTACAAAGCTGCAGGACTGGCATCACCTTGCATTGGTGTGATATATTTTAATGGTTGCTATAGTTCAATCATTAATATTTAACGTCCTGTAAGTATTTTGAAATAATCAATATCTTTTCCAAAACAAGGCACTGTCAGGTCATTTCCTTTTTTTTTTTTTTAACCAGCTCAGTTCAATTTCAGTAAAAGCTAATTCTAGATAAAACAATTTAAAAACTCATTTTTCTTGAAATTTTATTAATTATAGTACTTGAATCTACACAACAGAAGTCACATTTAATGGGATTCGGAACTGCTGAGAACATTTATTCCCACCTAACCTTTGCCAATAAATTCAGCCTGAAAATCAGTATATTGCAAATCCTAAAATAAATGTAAGTAGTGTCTACAAGCTTTCCAAATGGTATGCATTAATGTATTTTCCTGTAGCAGCAGCTAATTATTGTAATGAATCATGAACAGGGTGACTTGAAAGCTTATGTGAAATTTTACAAAAGTGGATACTAATATTTGTTGGCATCTTTGACAGTTACCTTTATTGATCAGAAACAGAAATAATGAGTTCTGTCAGTATGCCCAGCACACATATAAACAACACAGGGAAATGCAGTAAATATGGAAACTACAGCAACCAAAAAAAGACCTGGGTTCATCACAACAACTTAAAACATGCTAATCCAGTCTTATCTTAGTATTTACACAGCCAAAGCCCAGCTGACAGTTGATATGTACATACATGTATCAATAGACATAAATATGTAGATCTTATAACCTAAATATGAGAGAGAGAGACACACATGCATATGTATGTATAATAGAACTCAGAGATTTACTCTGAATGTCAAATAGATTTTGATTCCTCTTGGCTGTATTTAACCAATTTCTAAACTTCAAATACTCTGTTCTTAACATCAGTAAGTACATTATTTTACTATAGCCCTACATTGTCCATTAATACACTCACCTTCCATCCATTATGAATATTTGAATATGTGCTTAATAAAGAATTTATCAACATTGATCTGTTCCTCTTAGTTCAATGAATTTCTGTGTTGCTCCTTCTAAGATTTGTTCTCTCCTTCCTCTTATGAAGGAATTACATGTACAGTAGCATATGCATAAAGCCTTGAATATTGATGCAGAGCTTGCACGCTCCAGTTTAAGCCTGATTAAGATTTCTTTAGGAATCATATGTATGAAGCTGTATAGTGTGGTTATTCTCCACAAAGTACTTTCTCAATTAGATGGGCTTTTGCTCCACTGTATCATTAAAGGCATGCTCTATCCTCACAAGGAGTGCACCATGCACCACCTTACAGTAAATTTGCACCCAAATCCTGAGGCTGAGGCCTTAAAGATTATGTACAATGCTACCCTAATGACCCATTATTTTTCAGATATAGATATAACTGCTACTCTACTGAGCTAAAATACTAACCAGTCAATTTAACTGTTTTGAAAAATTTAACTAAAGGTATTTTACATATGATAGGGTCATAAAGTTCCAGTTCACAGGTTTTCTGAGTTGATGCTCACTTGTGTGGAAAAATCTTGTGTCCACAAACTTATCTCTGCTAAAAGCACAGTGCCAACAAGAGAAGAAACCAGGAGAAGATTCAAGGTGAGATAACAGCAGGCCCTTGTTTATGGGATATAAGATTCATGGAAGAGGTGACTTGCTGCAGTTTAAGGATACCCAGAGAAAAGAGCCTGTATTCTAACAACACAAGAGGAAAGCAAAACAGGAAGTCACAGTTTATAGTGCTACAGAAATTCATGGACTGTGTGATGCAGGAGGGATTTTTGTTAGGTAGCTCCTCTGCCTCCCAAATCTAAGACCATGAACCAGGATGTGTTGTAAATCCCTTTGGCTTTCATTATTTGTGTTTCAAGGGCAGACTTCGGTAGGCTGCTAGAACAGGGAGCAGATTTCACATCTGAACCTAGTAAGGATATAAATAAAAACACAATTCTTCCACAGGAAAAATATTTGTAGGAGGTTTGACCCTTCACTCTGAGTTTTCATTGCTATCCACTGGTGTGGAGGAAATTCTCTCCTTTCCAAGGCAGAGGCAAAGAGGGCCATCTCAGTGGCAAGCTGAACTGATATAAACAAATGGTCAAAACCTGCCTGTGAGCAACACTTCCCTGCAAATGCACTGCAAGGGCAGTGTCAGGGCTGATGAAACCCACAATCAGCCCCACAGCTGGGTTAACCTGTAGGGAGGAGAGAATGGGTAAGGGACAAGAGATCTGTAAGGAGTCAAACACCTACATGGGTTTGGAGAAAAAGGTGGAAGTTTGATATGGCTGCTGAAAGACAGGGATGTCACTTTAAGTAACAATCTTTGCTTTAATGCACTAATCCAAGAGTTAGAGCATTAAAACCTTAAAATGGGCTGAAAAATGTTGGAAATGTTCTCCATTCCTTTGGGTGTGGGAGGTATCTTTCGGAAACATTTTTCTTGTCTAATGGGGCAAAGTCTCTAATACAAATAGTCTCTAATACAAAGTCATACATTTCTTGACAGACATTTTTGAGAAATAAGACTGCCAGCACCTGGGGTTCTAGTCTTGGATAAGGACCTCTGAAAGGTGCCTGGAGTGGTTTTCAGAAACAGTGAATCTTAGGACATTGTATAAATCCACAACAACAGCATTCTGGCACACTCTGAACATTAGCTCAGCTGTTAGTCTGATATGTGGAAATGGTCTGAAGGTTGCCCATAGCAGACAGGATGAAGAAGTGCTAAAGAGAAAATGCAGCCTTTCATTAATTTCTAAACTGAGCCATGCAGAAAGCACCCTGCTCAGGATTAGATTCAGATGAACCTTTGAACCTGCAGATTTGAGAATCACAACAAATAGCACACAGATGTATCAGTGTTGCTTGTTAAAGGTGCTACTTCTCACAACTAGCTGGAATTTTGCTGGAACACTGCAGGTGGGCATCTGCCTCTCTCTCCCAATGGCACCACTGATGTCTTCTGTGCTACACAATAAGGGACCAACTCTCTCTCTGAGCAATCCTTCCCTGTGTTACCCTGCCCCCAGCCACATTTCACAAAACTTGGGTAAGTAGTTCCCTATTGCCACTGGGATGCACAGAACAAACCAACAGGTCCTAAAAGCAGCTCTCTCTGCAGCATGGCCCAGCAGACAAGTGAAACACAGCAAATTGGTCATGATTTATGGTGTCCATGGCATTACAGGAGAGAAAAAAAAGGCTATCAATACCCCTCCATTTCATTCAGAAAGACATCAAATGCTTCAGAGTCTATCACAATCTAATACCTCTCACATCAGCAAGGTTGTTTTTATCATTTCACTACCAGACACAGCTGTGAAATGGTTTGGAGAACGTAGGAGAGACTTCTGGTGGATGGCACAGTTTTCATACTTCACAGGATCACAGGATGGCTGAGGCTGGAGGGTGCCTCTGGAGATTACTGAGGCCCACCTCCTGCTCAAACAGGGCCAGTTACAGTGGGTTTCCCAGGATCGTTTACCTTCAAATTTTGTCTCCACAGACAGAGACTTCACAACTTCTTTAGGCAACCTGTTCCTATGTTTGACAACCCTTAAAATAAAAATGTGTTTTCTTGTATTCAGATGGAATGTCACGTCTTTTAATTTGTGACCACTGTACAGAATCATTTTTCCTGTCACAGAATCATTTAGGTTGGAAAAGACCTCCAAGATCATCAAGTCCAATCTTTGACTGATCACCACCTTGTCAATAAGATCATGACATTAAATGCCACATCCAGTCATTTCTTGAACACCTACAGGGATAGCGACTCCATCACTTCCCTGAGCAGCTCATTCCAATACTTAACAACTCTTTCTGTGAAGAAGCTATTCCTGATGTCCAGCCTGAACTTTTCCTGGTGCAGCTTGAAGCCATTTCCTCTCATCCTTTTGTTGGGATGATATATACATATATATATATATATATATATATATATATATATATATATATATATATATATATATATATATATATATATATATATATATATATATATATGCCTGGGAGAAGAGGTTGACCCCTGCTTGGCTACAGCCTCCTTTCAGGTGGTTGTAGAGAGCAGTAAGGTCTCCCTTGAGCCTCCTTTTCTCCAGGCTAAACAACCCCAGCTCCCTCCTCATAGGACTTACTGTCATCAGTAGCACTTGGCAAAATCTGTCTCCCTCTTCTTCAGCCCCCTGCCCTCAGGTATTTATACCCATGGATAAGTATCCCCCTTAGCCTTTTCTTATTCTGTCTGGAAAATCCCAGCTCTCTCTGCCTCACCTTCCTAGGTGAGACACTCCAGTCCTGTAATAATCTCCTTGGTCCTTTGCTTGACTTTCTCCACCCGTGTGATGTCTCCTTCATGCTGGGGAACTCCGGGTGTGTCTCACCTGGACTCAGTAGAGTCTTGACTCCAGTCTTTAGAGATACCAGTAAAGAAGGGAGTGAAAACCAGACTTTCACCCTTTGCTCAGATCCAGTCTCTGCACTGAGAGTCACTCAGTCTGTATTAGCTGATGATTAGGGGATCCTTCAATGACGGATGAATTCAGACTGCTCTCTATTGGAAAAGGATTTGTATCACAAAAGTCACTGTTCCAAGTGCTGCCTTTTATGGAATCTTAGCTAAGGGGCCAAAGGTAAAAGATTTCAAGAGAACAGGCGGTCCTCCCTACCTAGATGATGGAATTGAATTGTTTTAGTAGAGGGAATGCCTCAGAAGAGCCTACTCACACCAATTCCCTCAGCATGTCACTACTCCACACAACTCCATGAGCTCTCTGTAACTCTCCTGGAAGAAGGAATGACTTGATCAATTACAGAGGCACTTTTGGCTACTGGCAAAACAGGCCATTTTCTAACACAGTGAGAGGTTGGTGTGTGTTTCCCAGTGAGTTCCCAAGCATGTGCCATGGTAAAAATCACAGACCAATCTGCCTGCACTATTGTGTCAGTCCCATGTAGAGGATGATCAACCTCAAATGCATTCATCACTGCAAATAAGTGACATTACTTAGTGAAACAGGAAGGAGTACTGTCAGAGAGGGACCACACAAACTTCTCCCAAATTTGAAAGAAAATCACTGTATGGAATGGCCATGTTTGTATTTGGCTACACACCAGCACAGAGAACAATCAGCCAAACAAAACATTTCTCTGAAATAGAATAGAATAATAGAA
Source organism: Agelaius phoeniceus (assembly GCF_051311805.1). Taxonomy (NCBI): domain Eukaryota; kingdom Metazoa; phylum Chordata; class Aves; order Passeriformes; family Icteridae; genus Agelaius; species Agelaius phoeniceus. The sequence goes on from NC_135266.1 coordinate 32,855,013, forward strand.
TGCATTTGATTCACATACTAAATTCAACGTATGCTTTAAAACGTGACAAGGAGGCTGAGGATCCAAACAGGGTGTGTGTGAATCACAAGGGACTGCCTGAAGAAACACACAGCGGAGGACGCGCAACACCGTTGCCTCCATAGCAGCACCTGCCTATTGCCGGCGATAACTGCGAGCCCGGGCCGAGGGCACTGTCCTGCCGGACCCAGCCCGCCAAACTGCGCAGTCCGCGTTTGCCCGGCCCGCTTCGCGCCCCTCCGAGCGAGCGGAGCCCGGCCGCGGTGCCGCCGCTTGCGTGGAGCTGTGCTGCCCTCCGGCGGCGCCGAGCCGGGACCGGCAGCGGCAGCGCTGGCCGAGGTCGCCCGCCCAGGCACCGGGACAGGCGGGAGGAGCGGCGGGCTCGGCGCGGCTCGGGGGGCCCCGGGAGGCCGGCACTGCTCGGCTCGCTGTTTGGCCGAGAAAGGCGCTTTCGCGGTGTCCCTGCCCGTGGCAGAGGGTGGAACTGGGTGATGGCTAAAATATCTTCCCAGACCAAACCGTTCCGGGCCATTCATATTTTCTTTTTCTTTGAGATTTCCTTAAACATTCTCTTGCTGTTCTGCTCCCCCAGCTCCGAAACGCTCTCTCCCTTTGGTGTTGAGAAGCGGATCTGCAGCATACGGCTTCGCGGAGAAGATGTAGGGAGTCAGAGGAACCGAGACACAGTTCTGCTCGCCAGGGAGCTGGAGCGAGAGGCCAAAGCACACAGCTCTCACCTGCTTGCACTCAAGTCTAGGCCAATACTCCTACACGTCTCCTTTGTAAAATTATTTAAAGATCACATATTTTTATAACATCACCTATATAGAGATATAAATAGCTTGTACTATAAATCAAAGCACTGTAAAAAATGTGATTTAAACACTCCTAGGCATGAAGATTTTAATGAGAAACTACTGGCGCTTCATACTACTTAACTCAGATATTTTTAAGCACTGGGAAAGCTGTTCTGATAGCAACATTCATTCACAACTTCATATTTATTGAAGTCACTAAGGAACAACGAGGAACAACGTATGTCATTGGCTCTGCATTCAAGATCATAAATCATTGCTGTAAAATGAACACAGCTAAGCACCAGATATAGAGCCATTGAACCATAAACTGGTTTGGGTTAAAAGGGACCTTTAAAAATCATCAAATCCAATCCCTGATGAGTCTCAAGGGAATGTTGAAGTGAAGAATTACAAAGAACTGTCCGAGAAAAATCTACTCGATTGATAGTAGGAAAATGATTCAATGTTTACATAGAAAATTCTCCCTGGTGCAACATTTATGGTTTTGTTAGGTGAGAAAAAAAGGTAAACTGAAATTTTTAAGGACCATTTTTCAACTCAGACACTGCAGACTGTGAACTAGGCACACATAAAGCAACACCCTCTGTGGCAACGAACTACAGAACCAATATTGATTTCCTTGGAGGGATTAATTCCATAGAGCTTTTATACAGATATAGGAAAAAAACAAGTGCTTCATTGATCCATAACGTTGCCTGAAAGACATGCACTGCCTCATTAGATCTGATAATTTAATAACTGAGTTTGGAGTGTTACTTTGAAATACAGTCACAGCAGTATATACTGAAATCATATATTATCACGTGTAAGATGCGCATGCTGCAAAACGTTGCATTCATCTCAAGGAATCCCAAGGAACTGGGACTATACTGCTCATTTCATCTTTCATGTAGTTCAAAATGAACCTACAAGCAGTACATTATATATGTGACTTGAACATACAGAGAGTGTGATGCTCCTATCCTTGAAGCTGTGAAACAATGCATCCATTTTTCAGGAACAGCACCACAAACAATCACAAGGAAACCTCGAAGTTATTGCAGGTCTCGTGGAATATACAATACTGATATATAACCTATGGATGTCTAACACCGAGGATGTAAAAAGAGGCTTTATGTTGTGGATATAAACCTACCACTTCAGCATTTAAGAGCTGTGAAGGTTTAGGTCAGCTCCACTGGAAGAGGAGCATAGGTAAGATCTGGGTATCTAGGGGTGTGTTTATACATATATACGCTAATACACGTGTGGTGCAACGAGCCTATACACCGGCAAGCCTCGCCCGTGCTGGGTACCCCTTCCCCACGGTCACACGACACCTGCACGCCCGGGCTGTGGCAGGGGCTCCCTCTCTCCCCGAGGACAGTCGGTGCCGGCCGGGCTCGCCCGGGACGCTGCCCCGGGGGGCGCTCGGTGGGGGCTGCTCGAGGGACACCAGTGCGGGGAGCTCGGGGAGCCGCTGAAGCCTCCCGGGGCTGCGAGGGCTCCGGGAGCGGCGCCTTGCCGGGCGGTGCCCCGGTGCCGAGGGTCGGGCGCGCCCCGCACACCGCCCCGCGCTCCCGGCCGCGGGCTCCGCGCGGGGGCGGCGCGGGCGCGGCGCTGCGGCGGGGCCGCGCCTGCCAGCGGCCGGGAGGCAGCGCCGCCGCTCCCGCTCCGCTCGTGCTGCCGCTCCGCAACTTTCGGGCAAACACTGCCCCCTCGTCCTCGTCCCCCCGCCGGCGGCTGGTAAGCGCCGGGCTCCGGCACCCGGGCGGGCAGGAGGAGGGCGGCGGGGAACCCCGGCTGCAGCCCCCCGGGCGGGCAGCGCCGCGCACATGGCCGCGGGAAACTTCGGCCGGCCGACGGGGCGGGGGCACTCCCGGGGTGCCGAGGGGACCGGGGAGGGGAGACGGGAAGGAGCGGCGGAGCGGGCACGGGCGGGCAGGTGCCACCCTCCGCCGAGCGGAGCGGAGCGCGTCGCCCCGGGCGCAGTGCGCGGGCGGCGGCGGCGGCGGCGAGTGAGCGACGGTCGCCGGACAGGTGCGGGCGGGCCGGGGCTGCGGGAAGGGAGCGGCGGCCCCGCAGTGCCCGGTGCGGAGCGAGCGGGACCCGCTGCGGGGCAGCGCGGGCCGGGCGGGGGAGCCCCGGGGGGCGGCTTTTGATTCGGGTCTTTTGCCTTGCGGCTCCGGCGGGGTGGGAGAACAAGTTGCTGAGCGATGTAGCACGGGGGCACAGGGTCCAGGTGGAAAATCCAGGCGATTCCCCTCTGGGTGTGTTTTTGAGGGCTGTTTTGGGGTTTTTGTTGGGTTCGGGGTGGTTTGTTTGTTTTTTGTTCCGTTGGCTTTTGGGGGGTTTTGTTGTGGTTTTGGTTTTTTGTTTGTTTTTAATAGGGCACAGAGGAAAACGTTAGTGCACAATGCTGAAATTGGTGATCTGGTCGCTGAGGCAGGTATCCAAAAAGCAGCAGTCGCTGGAGCAGCTACATTACTGTCGTTCTTCGTGCTAGCGTGAGGTTTATGTGCCTTTGCGAGGAAGGTCACTTTTTACCCTCTTCCTCCCCCCGCCTCCCCCCCCCCCCCCAACAACCCACCCTCCTTTTGCTAAGCCGTGCATCAGCAGCATGAATTCCAAGAAGCAGTAGGTGTTTCTTGGCATTTCAACTGGGATTTTGGAAAGGGAAGCCGGGTATTTAATGGGAAAAAATTGCGATGGAAGGAAAGGATGCGGAGGCTGCACACAGCCCTGGGTTTGCAGGCATGTGGAAGTTGTTGAAATAGGTAAAGGGTTGAAATTGGCATTTGGAAAATGGTGGCTATTTTTTTAGTTACTTGTACCACAGATGAATATTGGGAAAAGCTGGGCCACAAAGAATTTTTCCTGTTTTGCAGTTTGCTGACAGCAGAAGGTAAAACATGTCCTTGAAGATACACAATTTTACATAAACAGCTGATGTTTACATAAGCCTAGATAAGTTTGTGAAAAACGCAGATAGCAAAAGATGCGATGTGAGCTGAACTCCGCTATCCTGCTCTCTGTCCATGCAATAATTTATCAATTTTTTGTATTGTTGCAGTGTAAGAACAAAGTGAACAGCTGCACCTCCACCAAAACAACCACCTGCGTTCCTCTTCTCCTCTGGAATGGACAATGGGATGGTCTCTGACTTTATCATGATCAAAAACTTCTTCCTCTTCTGCGTTTCCATGAGTTTAGCCAGCCACTTCGGGTGAGTTGCCAGTTGCATTTGAATTTCTGCTTTTTTAAGGAGATGAGAAACCTTGGCTCCGTGTGGTACAGAGCAGCTGAGCAAAACAAGCGGGCTCTGCGTTTCATCTTAAGGTGCTGGTGTCAGGGGGAAGGGAGTGGTTGGCTCTCCTGTTCAAATTTGCTCTCTTGTATCAGTTCTTTATGCCTGCTATGGTGGCACGGGGAAAGGCTTGTGGGGCACAAGGGGCTCAGATCAGGCCTCCAGCTGACGAGTGCTCTGACCTGGGTTTAGAACAGCCGGGGGCTGTGGTGCCTTCTGCCCCTGTGTCTGTGATGTCGGGATCTTGCACCTTCCCTCTCACCTGATGGGTGCTGGTTATAGGCAGTAGTGCAAAACCAGCCCCAAAACTGCGATAATGGGACTTGATGCATGTTATTAGCTGGTACAGGCTTTCCTCCTGAGTGACCTAAGATAGTGACTGCTTAGAAGGGTATCTGAGTTGGAAACCTGTTAGAATAATTAGAAATCGTGTTTCCCTGAAGCATATAGCAAGGAATCCCGTTTCCTTATTTTTACTTTTGATGCTCTCCTGACAGTGATATTCCAAAAACTGTATCGGAAATAAGAGATGCTCCAACTGTAGGTGTCAGAAAATGAAAAATAAAATCAGAAGCCCTCTATTTATATGTTTTCCCTGTACCCAGAGATCTTAAGAACTTTCTGAATATGAGCTATACAATAGAATCTGGAAAAAGCATTTTCCAAGTGCTTGGGAAACGTAGGTTGATTCTTCTTTGTGGAGGAGAACAATTATTTATGATTTCACCAGAAAAAAAATGAATCCTCCCAGTATGCTGATTCACAAGCACACCCATCAATTCCTTGCTATAAGAAGATACAAAATGGAGATGCAAATCAGTTTCTGATTTCAAGCAAACGGATTTGTTCCAGATTGGAACTAGGAGAAAGACCAAACTTTGAGTGGTGGCTGTCTATGCTGTAAGCAAAGCTTAGCCTGGTATCCAGCACGTGTCCCGTGCAGGTAGGCAGAAGCCTGTGACCTCAGATGTTTATATGAACAGTTGTAGGACTGCACTCTACAAAGGATGCAAAGAGCTGCACACTCATCTATTCACCTTGGAAAAAACTGGTCCTTCTTTCACCATGGTCTAAGGCAAAAGTGTCCCAGGATTTTGTGACAGAATTTAAGAGGGAAGAGTGGGACTTGCTTTAAACTTGTCTTTACATTATTGTAGTTTGACAAAGTATTTCCACATTGAGAAAATCTTGGTGACTATAACCTTAAGCCCTTCTCGGTTGCTTGTCTTCCCTGCAGAAGGCAGCACATTGCAATAGCTGAGTGTGACCTGCTTGGTGTGTGGGTCTTATAAGTGTGTATCTCCTCTAACGCAAGAATAGATAGACAAGGATGCAAAAAACCCCAAAACCAAACAATCCAAATCCAGACAGTTTAACTCCCTTTTGACTCCAAAGCAAATACTGAATAAAGTCCCAGGTAGAAATCAGTGTGACCTGTAACCTGGCAGATAACCAGAATAGGACAGTTTGAGGAAACTAGGACACTTGTTTTCTGCAAGTTAGTCAAAAAGCTTCTGTGCACTAAAATGAGATCATCACATAAATTCCCCCCACCCCACCCCCCTCGCCCCCCATTTCTGATCCAGTAATTTTAGTCCAGGCCTGCAGAGATAAGCAGCTCCAGTTCACTGCACCATTCACACACTGCCTTAGGGCTGAATTTTGACCCTGCTCAAAAGACAGAGGATGCTCCAGCGCTTCTGCTTCAGAGGCAGAAGCAGTTTCAGAGTGTAATTTGCTAAGTGCTTTGGGACTGACTCTTCAGGACGGAGGAGTACAATTAACATGTAGGCTGCTGTATTAACTGCAGGAATCTAATACTGATAACACTTGCTGTTGCTACCATATTCTTCTTTATTAGCTTCATCCATGTTTCTACTGCCCTGTTATATTGCAGTGAGTTTTGCAATGTGCTAGATAAAAGTGATTGGTCAAATGAGCACAAATTAAAAATCAAAATACAGTAGGACATTACAGATGAAGGCAGATATTTTTACAGTTCTCCATAGTCGTTCCATATTTATATTAAATCATAGATACAGTTTTTGCTGACATAGCCAAAGCCACCCTGGGGGATTTTGATGCACAATGCCTGGTAACATACACAGAAATTATGTATCTCAATCTACTAGGCTACTTGAGAAATCTCAGCAAAAGACTGTGATTAATGTTAAACATAAATGTGTAATTACTATTGAGAATTATCCACATTAGTAGGCAGTAGAGGAGGACTGTAGACATAACTGGTAGCAGCTATCTAAAGAAAAATCACTCAATTAAAATGCAAAGATATAGATGAACTGAGAAGAGGTTTTGAACTCCCCCCCACTCTTGTTTTTGGTATAACAGTTTTATGAATCTACTTCTGCAGAAATGGTCCAGCACGGGTCAAAGCTTTTTCAAGTGTGCTTGAATTCAGCCTTGAGTTGTATAATGCTCTAACAAGTTAAGGTGTTTTACTTAAGCATTTCAAGGTAGCTCACAATTGTCTCAAAAGTAAACAATAAAGCTAGAGAATGACTGAAAGTGAAATAAAACCATAAAGAATATTTTCAGGTGAGATAAAACACTGCTTGTGAGCCCTCAGGGCACCCAGGCAGTGGCAGCCCTGTGAGGGTTGCTGCCACGTGTGGCTGCTTACCCACAGATCTCCCTGAGATGAGGTAACCCATGCCTGGCTCCAAGCTGGCCAGCTCTTACTTGGCAAGTCCCAGGCTGTCCATGGGGTCACACTGGTGATGCACAGTCCTGGTGTGTTTGTGTTTTGGATGTGGAATTTCAGAAATCTGTCTTAGAGCCAGAACCAACAGGGATGGACGTTGTTCCTGTACCCACAGTATAGTTGCCATCTGCTAATAATATTTATAATAGCAGAAACACAGAGAACAGAAGATCCCAATTATGTGTAGCCAGCGCAGCATTTCTCTGTACACTCTGAAGAATTCAGTCCATGGTGTGTCTGTATTTTCACATACTTCTTCTCCAGCTCACAGCTCAGGATTACTAAGACCATAATCCTGCTATTTAGGCAAAACATTCCTCTCCTTCAGGCTGTTATTTCAAGTTAGTCTCTGCAGCCCTAAGCAGTTAGTTCTGCTGGGATACCTCATTTCAAGTACTTGAGATGCTAGGGAGTTCTTCCTCATATTTTTAAAGACTAATTTTGTAAGAATTATTGTATCCTTATGCAGTCATGCTTGTCTGTTTATTTTTTTATTCTGTCTTCCTTTCATTCTTCATATCTCCAGATAGCTTTTTGAACCCATTAGATAATTTTAATAACCGGAAAACTAAATTGCAATCTAGAGCTGCGTGCAGGAGGCAGAAGGTATCAGTCAGTCCCACTGCCAAACAGCTGAACAGCTTCAGCATCTCTGGCCTGCCAGCTGGCCAAAGGGCAGGAGTGTCCCTCAGGCCTTCCAGCTCTGCTTGGTGCAGGAGAAGCCCTGGCATGCAGTGCCTCCCAGTGAAGCTGCAGGTCAGTGGCCTGGGGAGCTGAGAGTGCTGGGAGGTGTTCAATGACCCTGGAAGCAGTTCAGGACGCGGAAAGGGGCATTAGGATGTCGGGAGATGGGGAGGACTGTAAGATGCCACCCTGTGAAAAACAAGCTTTCACTGCACTGCTCACAAATTGCTCCTTCCCTGAAGGCAGTAAAACACTGCTTTTGCTAAACAAAAGAATTAAATTTTTTTTTAAGAATCTGAAAATGGTTTTAAAATTTCATCATCTTAGTCAGTTCTCTATTCTAATCCAATGCGAAAGAATTGAGTCTTCAGTGCACAAATTCACAAAATCAACATTTTAGATCTCAAGAATCCATACAGAAGGGGTGGCAAGAAGCTAACTTAGAAAAGTAAATCAATTTCCTTTGATGTCTGGCCAGCTGGCTTTATCCAAAAGTTTGTGTTCTCCACTGTCTTCCACAAACTGTTAATTTGTCTGAAGTTCAGATATAATTGCAATCCTATTAAAGCAAGTTATTGGAAACACTACTCTTAGAGAGAGAGTAAAATATATCTTTCAGTAATAAAACACTCTTCAGTTATTTTTTCAGAAATTTTAACGTTTTCTTTTAAAAGAGGTTTTGGGAAAATCATTAAATATCTACCATACCTTTTCCTCTTATTACAACTAAGCTGTGAGTAGTACCTACCACGATTCTGACTAGATGGCAAAAAAGACAATGATGTTTAAAGTGGTAAATTATGAAGTTATCAGAAGAGGTAGCTGAGCATCTTTAGAGCGTTATTACATTTTACACTGATGAGCCCCTTCTGTGGCTTATGACTTTTTTCAGTTACCCTAAAATTGCAATATTAAATAAATGTGATGAGAAGTATTCCTGGTTGGTTTAGTTTATGTTCAATAATGAGCTTTAAATGCAATTATCTCTGAATTTTCTTAGCATTTCCCTAAGATTCCTTTATAGGTTTATTTTTATCCCTAACTGAAAATTTCTGCTATAAAAACATTTTTCACTGCAGAGAGGCAATAATGTGCTTACCTACTAATATGTTGATAAAGCCTAATCCTCAGCTGTGTGGAAATAATTGGTTTAAGGTAGGTAGCACCTATTCCTCTCTATTCATTGAGCTATATAGTATCTAATTTATGCATGTAACTTTGCAAGTGGAGTTTACATGTCTTTTTACATGTCATGACAGTCTCAGCCCTTGCTCCAAAACATGCATTTTACCAGCAATCTCAATAACAGAAATTAAACACTAACTTTCTGTTAAGACAGAAAAAGTCACACTTAGATGAGAGCAAAAAGCAATCCATCTACAAATGCAACTTCACATAATACTGGCATTTCACTGAAATTTGGAATCAGATGCCTTCTTTTTTGGGTGAAGTGATCTGCCAAATCTAAATTGGATTGCAGTTTTGCAGAAGTGCAGACTTTTTACTGGTCTTCACCATAGTTGTTTCTCCATCTTTTTCCTCTATTTATTAGCTTTTGGTGTGAAGAAATAAAAGTATTTCAGTATATAGGGTGTGTGTACTATTCCTGTGAAAGACGTACATAACTGCGATAGAAGGAAGTAGCATCAATTCCTCTTGTTAGATTGAGAGGAGCAGTTCCGAGAATTAAGCGTATTTTGTCCCATCCCCACAAAAATAGTTCAATGGAAATCCTCCCTCAGAGTTCAATTGGCTTTGAATTCAGCTATAAGCACTAAAAATAACAAGCTTTTTCAAGAGCAGAAAAACTAGTGAAGCTTTGTGTCCTGTGCCCCCAGCACTGCATCTTTGCAATAATCCCAGCTCCGCATTTGATATCCCTTGTTCCCATCTTCCATTGCAACACCTACGTTTTACCTGTACTGTCCTTTTCTCCCAAGATCTTTCATAATGACCCTGCAAGTCTCCTCCATATCTCTTAATTGTCAGAGAGGAGGGGGGCTGGTCTTGCTGGGGCTGTTTCTGAGCTACATGCATACTGAGTGGCCCAGTCAGGGAGCCAGAGGGAATAGATGACTGCTAACCTCACATTTTTACTTAATGAGGCACTAATTTAGATTGCTCTCCCCTTGTCTAGTCATAGTTTCTCATGAAACTTGTAGGAATGAAATGAAGTTTGATCTCTCTGCTTCTTTGTCAGATGCAGTGGAAAATGAAAATGGGTTCCTACGTTGATGCGGTGTAGCAGGCAGACAGCATGATGCATATCTCTTTCTTATGAAAAAGAAAAGATAAAATAGATGAGAAAAGTCAAAAATAGTATTCTAGGTCTACTGGATTTTCATGCTTTATACTAGGATTTTATCAAAGCATTCGTTGTGGTTGCTGCATTTAAAGAAAGTCTCTAAGTTCTGTCTCCTCTTTGCATTTGTTAGGCTGCTACTTGTGAATATTCACTTTTAAATGGTGAATCCCTTCAATTACAATTGACAAAAAAGTGTACAGTCTTTTTTCTGGAATGGTCCAGCCTGAAAACATGTCTAATGTTTCTGAAATCAGTTTGCATCTGCTGGATTAACTTTATTGTTTGCCTCAGTTGCTCACTAAAGATTGTGGTCACAGCAAAGAAAACAGAATTAATTTGGTCTTTTGACCATGGAGATGAAAACTAGGCAAGATTTGTGGCTATGCCTCCACCTGCAGCAAGGGGAGATCCTTGGTGGCCTTGGGCTCCGCAGTGTGGAGCTTGCTGAGGGTTGCAGCAGTGCCAGCTGCACTTGGGTCATAAGAAACCTCCTCAAGCAGGCATTTTCATGGGCTTCGATGTTTCAGGGAATCACATCTGTGCTCCCTTGACCTGACCTTACTCCTGTGTCCTGAGAGGCTTTGCAATCCCTTCCTCTTCCAGCAGAAGCATCCAAACTGTAAAGGGAATGAGTGCAGGACTGGGGGTTGCTGTGTCTGTGAGGGGATACATGGCTGAGGGCAGCTTGTTCTGAGCTAGCTCTGGTGTCATTATAACTTCAGATGCACAACAGGGGTGTCAGTGAGGTCTCATTAGTGGAAACCTTTTGCAGGTAAAACCAGGTTGAGGTCCCTTTGTCTTTCTTTGTATGAATCCTATTCTGTTAGGTAAGGCAACCACTTATGTTACGAGTATTCTGCAAGGAAAGCTGTTCAGAGAGATGCTCAGATTATTTACAGATTTATTTTCCTGGGGTCTGGTAGTAAATAAACATGGATTCTTCTTTTTTTTTTTTTTTTTTTTTTTTTTATCGCTGTATAACTCTCCCATCGAGTTCAGGTTGCTGAGTGTACACTATTCCTGCCTGCTGGCAGGGTGCATGAGGCAGGGAACAGTTCCTGGTGGGGCAGTATGCCCTGTCACAGCTGGAGGATTTGCTGGTGATCTCAGCAGAGGCTGAATCATGAATAAGTGCCTAGTGTGAGCTGTCTTAAGAGATGCTCATTGCTTGCTGCAGGTGAAGCACGCTTGTGGATAATCTCCCATGTCTATTCTTTAGGTAAGCAAAGGCATTAATAAGCAGGGGATTCTCCTAAGCATCTTTAAATGAAAATCAAACAGATTTAAAAATGCAAGTTGTTAGTTGTGCTGTGAGCAGCTTCCTAGGTCTGAGCCATGGATAAAATGATGAAATAAAAAAGAGTTCGGAATAAAAACAAATCTGGCCCCAAAGATATGGAATGAGGCCCACTACACATTGCTGTTATTTGCATACTACAAGGGAGAACTAATTTATGCAAAAGAGAGAGGAGGAGTGAAGAACTGTGTTTTCTGTACAGCAGTATGTTTTTCAGATACCCCAGTGATACCCCAGTGGGATTTTTCAATGTAGTGGGAGTTTGTTATCCTCAAATAAGGTCACAGTTCATCCTTTGTTCTGGCAATAAATTATAGAAACTTTGAAAATTAGAAGCTGTTTGGCATTTAAAGATTGAACAGCACCTTCAGGCATACTTTGAAGGTGCATCTCCAGGCATACCTGTGCTTCTCATGTAGCTCTGCAGCCAACTGATGTAATTCCCAAGGAACTGATGTAGTTCCTTAGGAAAACCAGTAACAGTTCTTGCCAGTGCTGTGAGCTGACCTTGCTCCCTGCCATGGATGGAGCCATGCCAGCACTGGGGAGGTGGTGGGGCTGATGTGGGAAGCGCAGGGGACAGGGATCTGCCTACCCATCACGGGCAAAGATCAAAGGGCTCAGGTGTCCCCTGATCCTGCATCCCATGGTTTTACCTCCATGGCGTGGGCTCTTCTTTGGGTCCTCCTCCAGGGAGAGCTATTTACAAGTTTATAGTAGTGATGAAATAAATGGCTGCAGCTCCCTGTGCTGTTCAGGAGCAGCAGGAGAGGAGAGAGCCTTGGAGGCTCCATCACAAAATACCCTGGAGACTGAAGCCCCTTGAAACCAGCGTGGCTTTTGACATTGTTTCCTTTCGTTTGCACGAAACAGCTTTTCACAAACGCCAACACCATCAGTAAAAGAGGAGGCCAATGATAACATCACTATATTCACCAGGATCTTGGACGGTCTGCTGGACGGCTACGACAACAGGCTGCGCCCAGGACTGGGAGGTAGGATAACGTGTTGTCCCCTGCTGGAGGGGAGCATTGTCCACATGGTGCCCTCTCAAGTGGCTACCTGCTCTTGGCTGTGACAGGGGACTTGTGTTTGATTAATTAAACTAAGTCCAGAAAGCAGATTTGTCTCCTAGCAAATGGGGCACAAGAAAAGGATTACTGAAAGTTGTGTTCTTCAGTCACTCAGGTCATCTGAGGTTGGCTTAGAGGAGCATCTGTGATACATTTTTTCCTGTAATTGAATATGGTTTGGGTTTTTCTTTCTGGTATTTCCTAAGGTGAGCAAGACACTATGCTAGCAGGTTGCTGCAAGATTGCCTAACTGGCCAGCCTGTATAAAATTATGTTGGTAATGCATATTTCTTTTAAAAACAGATCCCCAAACCACCCATATTTAGACAAGTACAGCAAATCTGTATTGATATGTCTTTTTGATAACCTCTACAGCAGCTATTTTAAAACCGTAGCATGTGAATAGTGGTTGCCATCCTAACCTTGTTGAGCCCTCCTTCAGCTCTCTTTCCCCCAGATTTCTCTCATTTTCTACCCATGTGTAAACCATCTGTTATGTTTCTTCCTGGCCCTTTTTTAATCTGGCTACCCCCACCCCTTCCTCTTGTGAGACCAACACATTTCTTTCATCCCTTTCTCTCCTTCTCCTCTCACTTTACACAGAGCTACTTGAAAATAGGGCTTGATGCTTTTTATCTTATATAACGAACTTCTGAAATTTCTGCCCTTAAATTAAATTAGACCTGGATTTGAAAAGATGCCAGAAGGACTTAGAGACTTGAGGATGGAAATAATTTGACCTAACTTTGGACATCTCTGATAGATGTCTGGAATCAGGCAGATCACCCAAGCCAGCAGAGGGGAGTAAGTCCTTCCAAGATACACTTGATCAGATCCTGTGGTAGGTATTGCATAAGTGCTGGCAGTGCTAACTGACAGCCCAGAAAGCCAATCCCATCCTGGGATGCATCAAAAGAACAGCACCCAGCAAGCTGAGGGAGGAGATTCTTCCCCTCTGCTTTTGTGAGTACTGTGTCCAGCTCTGGAATCCCAGCATAAGAAGGACATGAACCTGTTGGAGCGAGTCCAGATGATGAGAGGGCTGGAGTACCTCTCCTATGAAGACATGATGAGGGAGTTGGGGTTCTTCACCCCAGAGAAGAGAAGGCTCTGGGGGGACCTTATAGAAACCTTCCATTGTGTAAAGGTGCTTAGAGGAAAGATGGGGAAGGACCCTTTATCAGGGAGTGGTAGGATGAGGGGTAATGGTTTTAAAGTGGAAGAGGGTAGATTTAGATTAGGTAATAGGAAGGAATTCTTTACCTTGAGGGTGTATGAGGCAGTGAAACAGGTTTCTCAGAGAAGCTATGGATATCCCATCCATAGAAGTGGTCAAGGCCAGGTTGGTTGGATGGGGCTCTGAGAAACCTGATCTACTCAAGGGTGTCCCTGCCCATGGCAGGGGGTTGAAACTAGATGATCTTTAAAATCCCTTCCAACCCAAACCATTCTGTGTCTCTATGATCAAAACCTGTCAGTCAGAGGAAATGCATCCTTGAAGGGCTGGTTTCTTTCTGTTTGTAAGAACAAAGCCTGGGCTCCCAAAGGTCAACAACTGCATTTGATCCAGGATGAAAGGCCTACTCAATCATGCTCTTAATTTCAGTCTTTTGGGGATTTTTCAGTGATTCAGAAATTAATAGAAATAAGCATTGCCAGTGGGTATATGCATTTTAAAGCAATTACTGATGCAGAGCCTATGTTTATTACAGAGAGAATAACTCAGGTGAAAACAGACATCTATGTTACCAGTTTTGGTCCTGTGTCAGACACAGAAATGGTAAGTTAGCATGTGGCTGCCAACTCGGTTGTATTTACTTTGCTAAAGTCATTTTTGGAACCATCATTTCTATTCAGATCCTGCAATACCTTGAGTGTTTCTTTGTGCCAGGAATACACCATTGATGTTTTTTTCCGACAAAGCTGGAAGGATGAAAGGCTGCGATTCAAAGGACCTATGCAACGCCTCCCTCTTAACAACTTGCTTGCCAGCAAGATCTGGACCCCAGACACTTTTTTCCACAATGGCAAGAAGTCTATTGCTCACAACATGACAACCCCAAACAAACTTCTGCGCCTGGAGGATGATGGCACTCTGCTGTATACCATGAGGTAATAGCCAGGATTGATGTCTTCTGATACTGATTTCCAGATAACTGCAATTACTTGTGGTGAGCATCACTTTCCCCACTCCTAGTAGAGCCAGGGAACCAATCTTTCACACATATTTGTATGAATATCAAGAAAAATGAAAAATATAATTGTAGCCTTCAAGTATAGAATAATTAGTAGCTTCTGAATAGTGCTAGTGCTTAACTATTTCTTTTGATTAAATGGAAAGCATATTCTCAACAGATTTGATGATTCAGTTCAGCTTTTTTAAGATCTGTTCTCTCTTACTGTTTGTGTTTGTAGCTGTAGTGCAGACTGCAGGAAAACAGTATCCAAGACCAGAAACTGAGACTTTGTTCTGGGGCAGTACATCTTGAACCCTTGGAGCTTTTGTTATATTTTTTTTTCGATTTGACTAATAGTGCTAAAAGGCAAATGATCATAGGGATAAATGACATAAGCTAGCAGCCCTGTGAAGCTGCTTTAGCAAGTACAATCCTGCAAACAAAGCTGGGACATTTTATTACCAAGGAGCAAATGAATGTCTCAGATCTTCAAAGATGTATTCCTCTTCTGATTTGAGTATACTGCCAAGAATCATCATTGCATAATGCAGATAGAAGATATAACATCAATGATTTTAGGTGTCTGAAATTCTATTCAGGACAAATCCCACATCAGTGTATGGAAATTTGCTCATTAAAGGTAATTAGCCTCTAGTAATTAAGACTGCTGTGTATCTTCAACAGGGTTTTCTCCAAGACCATAGTCATATGGACAACTTGAAAAAGAGGTAAAAGGAAAAACCTACTGAGCAGCAAAGGGTTATTCTAAACTTTCCATAAACGAGCCCAGAGTGGTGCCTGGGACCCAGCAAAGTGCTCAGGAGCCTGAATTGGGCACTGAGATGACTGGGTTTTCAGCAGGCAGCCCCAGCCATGTGTGGGGAGCTGAGCTCCAGCCCGTGCTGTGTCCTGCTGTGGGGCCACACAGTCCTGCATGCCGGCAGGGCGAGTCCCAGGCTCGCTCATGGGCCTAGTGGCTAAGACTTGTTGAGACTCAAGGAGGTTATGCTTCTGTACACAGGGCCCTGGAGCTTCCCAGGTTTTATTTCAGTAATTTCAGATATGTTTGAGTTTTTTGAACCTAGTCTTAAATCCCTTATTGTGGAAGGAAAAGGAGACACAGAATATCCTTAGGTATGTCCTTACAAATTTAGACCATCCCAGTTGTAACTACATTAGCACTAAAAAGACTTAGACATGATGGAAGTCATGTTTAAAAGAAGGAAAAACCATCCTAATTTTCTCTTCTACTGTGTGTGTTGCTGTACTTACTAGCCCCAGATTAGCGATCACCGCAGTAATAAACCAAAAAACGTGAGGATGCATGGACACACTTAAAAGTCCAAATAGCTATCAGAGAAACTTCACAAAAAAGTTAGCAATGCCAGCCTTAAAACCAGTCTCACTGCTGCATGGACTACGTAACTACCGCTCACAGATTGCAGAAATGGCAATTCCCAATTATCTTTGTAAATTACTTGTGTAAGTGAAGTCCAGATCAGACTCACATTCAGCCTGGAGCAGAACCTTACGTTGTGGGGCAGATTGCACAATTTCTGTGCAAGCACTGGTTTTTGCAGTGTTAAACAAATGCAGTGAAGCCCTGATTCATGAGGTGAGGAGCTAAGCCACCACAGCTAGCAGAGTGGGTGAACTAGACCTAGGTGAGCTCATCACTGGATCTGAGTGACTCTGTCAAGGTGTCTCTCTGGTGAAAATGGCACACTGTTTTCAGGGTACCCACAGGTACCCTGCTGAGGAAAAGCTCAGCATATGCAGCTGGAGAAAAATGCGGATGTGACAAGACTTTCTCATCATCCCACTCAGCTCCTTTTCTCCTGATTTTTTGGGATTGATGATTTTGTAGACTACAGAAAGAACAGAATGCTTTTGTAGCCTAAAAACCACGCAACTTAACTTTTATTTGTTAGAATATTGTCTGTGGAAATAAAATTTCTACTGACCACAGGATATGTGATAAGAAATAGAGTGCAAAGCTTTTAAATCAGCTTGCTTTCCAATATTACAAGTAATAACTTTCATGTGTTTATCCCTTCTGCTTGGGTCAGAGGGAGTCATGAGTCAGGAGCCTGCCTTTGTAACATGCATGGAGCTGTGCTCCTTTAGAAGCAGAGCCATTCTGTGCCACAGAGTGGCTTGAGGGTTCCATCCCAGCCTGTTCAGAGGTGACTGTGACAAGCAGCCAGCCCCTTCAGCTTCCTTGAGTGTCCTAACAAAGGTAACAGCTAGCAGAGTTACCTAGGATGGCATTTCTTGAGAAGATAGACAGCACTGGGCTTTTTTGGGGGGGAGCTGCTTGTCTCAGTGCTAGTGCATTGTGCAGTACTGAGCTTCAGCTGAGGCTTGAGCCCCAGTTCCTATAGCTCCCATCAGGCTTACTCAGTTCTCAGGATCTGGGGATGTGTAGACAACCCTCTGTTAGCTCTGCATTCTCCTCGTTTCCAAGGAGGAATTGCGAGCTTCCCAGACTGTACGTAGGAGTATTCTGTGTGGGGAGGATTGGACCCTCTGTCATTGACAGAGATGCCTGAATTGCTTTTGCAACCTTGCATCTGGCTGCCTGAATGAAGGGGAGGAAAGCAGCCCAGCCAATGCTGACCTTCCATCCTATTTCACTTCCAAATATACCAAGTATGAGCAGCTGAGCAAACTTCCAGCTTTAGTACTTGTCAGGACATACGTTTCCGTGACACAGGTGTTTACTTATACAGAAAGATGCACACCTCGCATATTGCATTTGAGGATACGTGGTCTGGGTCGGAAGGAGATGGGATTGTGTTGCCAGGGAAATCTTTGATAAATGGGCTTCTGTATATATGTGGCATTAAAGCCCTTCTGTGTGAATACAGGAGCACAACATGTCCTCCAGACAGATTTCACAGACAGCAGCGTTCTCTGTGGGGAATGATTTAATAATTCTGCAAGTCTTTCACTCGGGAGGACCTATTAGTTTTATTTCACTAATGTGATTTACAAATGAAGCGCTCCTGAATGGAGCACTGCAAATTCTGTTTCGGCCCCTAGAGGGGAGTATTGTCTGTAGCTCCACTTTCAAATTTTTTACTTTTTTTTTTTTCCCCAGTAAAAACTGTGTTATAAAAAGCAGTAGAAAACGTACTTTATATTCCACTATATAAATAGCTTTGTGAATGAAGGTAAAAATTAGATTCCTTTTAAAAAACGAAAATGTGTTTAGTTTATCTTATCTGAGAAATAAATATTGTAAAAAGTATAGAATTCGTTTATTCTGAAAAATTGGAACAGTGATTTAAGCAACATTTTCAGGCTGAGAACCATCATGTTTCAGTGAGCTGCATTTTTTTTTTTTGCTCAGTGGGAATTGGATGTAAAGACAGAAGCTTTGATAAACATTGCTGTAGAATGCCAGAAAAAAATGCTGTGAAGAAAAGAAGCCAAAAATTATATGAAGTAGAGTATGCTCACTAGAGCTAAACTTTTGAACCATAAATTAACTTTTGGCCAGCAGCTTTAACACATTTTTAGTGGTTTTCTATCAGCTTGTAGATAGTGAAAAATCTTTCTTGTACCATCACAAAAGCCCCATTAGAGCCCTATTCTCACTGTCAATTTGAAAGGACCCCAAATCCCTTTTTTTACCACCAAGGCTTCTATGCATCTGATATAATCTGGGATTTTAATCTGGGAATTTAAATAGGACATAGTCATATATCTAAGGATTTTTCAAACAGATTTTTCCCATGTTATTATGGTGACTGAAGGTTGCCAGAGAACCTGGTAGAGTTTACAGTAAAATCTGTCCCCCAATAATTTGCATATGAATAATTTAACAGCTGGAGAACGCAGAAATTCTTCAGCATGGTGTTAAAAAACCTCCAAAATTTTTAATACAGCCCTGAAATTCTTTTATCTTTACTGTTCCAGAAAGGTATTTACAATTCAGCAATGTGTGTCCACTTGATGGCAGCATAACCACGTTGCTTGCTCTGCTGTGGTGCACACACAGGCTTACCTAGGCTGAAAATACGGATTCTTACATTAGCACTTAGTGTTAAAATTGTATGTGAAAGTGAACGCATGTCCTGGGTGCATTTTAGCACTAATTCTGCTCTGCCATGAAGGACTTGGATTAGCAACCTAACCATTTTATGCTCTTGAGCTATTGATCATAAAACCAGTTCACCAGAAGATATGGTGCTGCTTTCAAGACTTTTAATGGGAAAGACAGGGTTTGTTTGTTTGTTTGTTTGTTTGTTTAAGGAAAAATTATTCTATGATAAATGTGTACATTCTCAAGCTCTGACTTTGCCAGACATAGGTTTGCTAGTGTGCCCACGAGCGACAAGTGACCAGCAAATCTATGATTTAAAATGAATTCTCAGTTTTCCATCAGCCAGATGTCTAGATGGGAACATTTCTGTTCAATCTGAATTTTTTTTTTTCTTATTTCTTATTTATATCTACAGAAAGGGATCTGTCAATGCTTTTAAGTTGTTGCATAATTATTGCAAAATTAATTACAAGCTATGAAGACATACAAATAAGCATTTCCTTTCCCTGTGTTAGACTTGCTGCATTTTCTTTTGTATTCAAGCTTCAACCTGCCTGAAGCTGGAAGAAAAAAAAGTGATTTCTGTACATTGGGCTGAATCTTGCAGAGTGATGAAAAATTGTCGTGGTGGCAAGGACTCTCAGCTGCTTTTCATCAATTCAGATTTTGACAGAGCAAGAGAAAATAGGGATATGTGAAGTGAAGGGCCCTTCCCCGAGGATAGCAGCAGGATTCTTGTTTAAACACCAAGTCTCTTGGTTCCCCTCGCTCTGTTTTGGTTGCACATTGCCCCATTTCTCAACAGTTGTCCTTCAAGGAACCACGATTTGTTGGTTTGAAAAATCCAGGGCTGGAGTTACTCACAGGGAGAGGAAGGCATCAGAGGAGACTGTGGTGTATTCATTCAAAATGGGCAATTATGACCAAATATAATCCCAATGTAGATTGTGTAACAATGGTCTATTCTGCTGGTACTAAAAGTGTGCAGAGCCCCACAGAGATCTCCATCACAGAGATGGGAACTCACACAGCAAGGGCAGAATTGATTAAAAGACAAAACCCAAACCAGAACTGGCATGTCCTTGGAGGAGGGGGATGCTTGCTTGGACTTTGAGGAGCTACAAAAGGTACAACTTTAGTTCCAGGTCTGTGCTGGGCTCAGAGGCAGACCCACCTTCCCTTTAGGGTTAGCTGGTACAGTTTCTGCCAAATTCCTTTGTGTTACACCTGCTTTATAGGCATGAGCCAGCAGGGCTGGCATGCATGGATGGGGTGACTGAACAGAACCTGGAAGGAAGCAGTGTCCTGACAGGTGCCTGCAAGCACCCAGGGAAAGCACAGATGCTTTGGTGTCTCTGTATCATCCCAATCTGCTTCTGAATCTGGGGGCTTTGAAAGTACCTGATAGATGCTGAAGAATTGTTATGGCTCTGCTGTCTTTTTTTATTATTAGGGGAGGATGACATTACAGTGGACTCCCTGGTCATTTCACTTAGACTGAAATTAGTATCTTCATCTGCCTAATCAGAAATACCATCCTCTGAAGTACATTATATTTGTGCTGAAACATCCAGTGGATAATCTGAAATACATTGTGGTGTAATAATGCACCAGGCAGGGTGGGTGGGATTCACCTAATTCTGTTCATCTGTAATGTTGGTGACTGCAGCCAAGTGTCTTTGCTCAGATTTGCTCCTAGTGCAGGAGAGAGAATTTCTCATGGAATTAGAAGTCTACATTTTTCAGATGTCTACTTAGTGGTGAAGTTAAAAGAGGCATATTTCTCTCCACTCACACTTCAGGGGTTCTTGTTGTTTTTTTCAGTGGCAGACAGAGGAGTACAGTGTAACTAATAACTTTGTTAAGTCACATGAGTCCCATCTTAGTTATATCTTTCGGTGTTTCCCACTTCCATACTCATGTAGCCTGGAAATGGGTAGTGTGCCAGCAACCTAAAGCTATGGGATGTTCTGGCCAGCAGCTGGTCCTGTAGCTGTTTTGTGGAGGACTCATACACTTTCCTCTCTGTGCAACCTAAAGCCCAAGGTTGTGCAAGTGCAGTGCACCTGAACACACAAATTGGGTTCAGTTCTCTGCTTTTGTCTAGGTGGGTGTAGGAGAGAATATAGTGCACCTTATGAGGAGCTCTAGAAACAAATGTCTCCAGCAGATTCAGCCCTTCCTTCTCTGAGGTTGAACTGTAGCAAACAGGTGATTATGCTGTAGCAGATGCTAGCACTGGTGGTGGTATAAATAGCAAACAGATGGTAAATTGAGGCCTGTTTAATGGCTATTTATGATGTTAAACAGCTGAGGAATCATAGGGCTCTTTTCCTGGAGCAGTGAAAATCCACAGTCTGACCATTTACCTGGCCCTTCATGGCTGTATTGATCAGGAGCATGTAGCATTTTGGAAGCAAGGCAAAAAACATCCAGAGAATAACATCCTGCTTGGATGGCTAAACAACTTTCCTCATGTACCAGTAAGGTACATACACATAGGGATGTGCAGGTTTCCCTCTAATCCAAATCACTGCTTCCCTCTTTTGCTGAGGTGTGGGGAGCATTAATGTTACACAAAAGGCAGGAGATTATGATGAGGTGTGATCTTGGAGGTAAACCTGAGGTGGATAAGAGGAAGCAGGAATTAAATGCAAGTGTCTGAAAGGAAGCTGTTGATGGTTTTGAGTTCTAGGTCTGAACTGTGGAAAATAACCAAAGATTATTTTGGGTTCTGTATTCTGTGTTGCTAGGTCATAATCTTTCCTACCTACCCTGCCATGTCTGTGCATCCCAATCTAAATATGAGAGAGCCCAAATGGGCTGGTACTGCCCATCTGGTGTCTGCTCCTCCTCCTCATCCCTCCCCCACTCTTACTTTCTAAATCCAGATAATTTTTCTCAGAAGAAAATACTTCATATAGTTTATGCCTGTCCGTAGAAATAAAAAGGGTCTGTGAACTGGGAGGAAGCAAAAAGATGTCTGTGCAGTGAGGTATCCTTCATCCATGGAGGAACTCATGCCATACTGACAGGCAGAAATGGAAAACCAAAACCCCTTTTGGACAGTCAGAAAACCTGCACTGATCAAATTGCCTAGCAGGTGATATCAGAATTGAAGGATGACTGCAATGTGTCCATCACAGTCCTTAGCCTTCAGAATTTAGTGTGATTTCTATGCTCTCTTCTTTCTCGTGTACTTGGGTTGTCTTCCACTGGAAGCAAAGATCAGATGTGCAGTTGACTGGCACCAGGTATTGGTTCTGCCAGTAACAGGGACTGGCCTCTCTTGAGAGCCAAAAAGAAGCTCATAGTTCAGTGTTACTCAGCACTTCAAGAACAACTGTACTTACTGCAGTTTGCTCCTTCTTCAACATGCTATCAAAAAGCCATGCAGATAAGGAGATTATAGTCAAAATGTATAGGAATGGGCACACTTGGGTAATGTGTGGCCTGGAAAAACGAGGTGTGGGCTTGCTGAGATGTTGTTTCCCATTTCACCTGCATCAACAACTGCATCAGCTTCTCAGCATTGCTAGAGCTAGTTACATTTTTGGGTTTTAATTCAAGAACTCACTAAAAAAAGAAGCTGCTGCAGAGGTTGGAAGCCTTCTTGATGGGGTGCCAAAAGAGAATTCACCATGGATAAGGGACCATAAAGAAGAGAAAGCTTGGAGAGGTTTTTAAGTGAAACTATCCAGTAGATGGGTGTGATACTGTGCAGAGCATTCAGAGCTGCATAGACATTTTGATCTCAGGTTTCTTTAGGAAGTAAAGTTTTTAGGAAGAGAGACTGAAGAAGGAATTCTCTGTCAAAAAGGTTGGGGTTTTACTGCATTAGTTAGTCTGATAAAAAAACAGAGCTTTTCCCAGCAAGTTCTACCTTGCTTATGGACTTCATTAGATTACTTATATGACAAGTTGGATAAGCATAAACCCACTGCTTCATCCACTGGTTTTATGCACTTAAAAGAAATACTGGAGAATGAAAAGTATAACCTTTACTATAAATGTCTGCTTTGCGAATCTTTCTGTAACCTCCCAAATCCATATATTGTAATTTGTGTGTCCTATTGGTTATTTCATTGCCTTTTTTCTGTTTTTCCTGTGTCTACAGGCTGAACATCTCCCCTGCTCCTGTCTAAGAGTATGTCAAGTTATTCCACATTCAGGGAGGTCATTCTTATAGTGGCACAGCTTTTGAGATCAATTCTGCCACCACAGATCACATCACAATAATTTTGTCTTCAGCAAAGTTCATCTAGGCAAATAAAGTCTTGTTTTACACTTCAGCAGAAGCTGTGCTGAGGATTTTGTTTGCTTTAAGTGAGAATTTTGCTGTCAAGTACACCATGCATCTGAATTATGTATTCACAGCTCCTAAAAGCATCAATGACTGGAGCTCTTAGTCTTCCATAGTTCCTTCCCTGTAGCATTTTAAAGGATATTTCATTGTCACATAATGATAGCATATCTTAGCATCATAGGAAAGTTGGGACATGGTAGTATTCTTGGCAGAGTGGTTATGAAGGTAAAATGGGCTGAGACAGAAATTTCTGCAGAGCACCTCACTCTAGTCTTAGCTTTATTTTCTGTTCTCTGTTCACTTTATTTGGTGTATTGCAAAGAAATCAGTGCTTATAAGTAGGAAACAGTGGTGAACTGCCTCCACATCCCACATGGACATGCAGATTAAGGCTCTGAATCTGCATTTTGGCCTTTTTTACAACAAAGTGATGGAAATCCATGAGCAAAGCAGTGTTTGAGTTACTTAGAATAATCACTTCTTTACCCATGAGCCAGGCTGCAGACAGTCACCCAGCCAGGGGCAGGTTTCAGGGTGACTCTTACAGCCACTTTGTTTCCATGGGTGAACATCTGTCCACATTCTAAAACTTCTGTAACTTCTGTTCTGTAACCCACTACCACCAACAGGGTTTGTTAGGACTATATGGCAAGTGCTTCACAACCAAGAGAGGTCTTCATATATGTTTGTGTGTGTGTGTGTATTTGCTGGTTTATGCATGCATATATATATATATATATATATATATATATATATGTATGTATGTATGTATGCAATATATAGGCTTATACTGGCACATGACATTTACTTCAGGAACACAGGAGAGATCAGTTCCCTGGACTATACACTTACTGTACTGGGGTCTAAAACAAGTCTTACTGTAAAACCTTTTGAAAGAAATAGAAGTTTGGTTTTTGAAGTGTTCCCAAGACATCACAGTAGGAGAACAGGTGAATGGTTGTGTCATCAGTCAAGGTCAAATGAATAATTTCACAAACCTAAAGTTTGAAACAACACAGTTTGAAAAAATAATCCAAACCAATGACTCTGTTATTCTCCTGGCCCCACATGTGTCAGAGGGCATATCAGAAGGGCTCAACTTGCTCTGCTGAGGTCGTGCTGGAGCAGGTACCCCAGAAAGCTTCTCCTGGAGCTGACTCCTGAAAAGGTCTGACCCAGCTGGGGTCAGCAAGCCCACTGGAGTGAGATATAGCCTGGCTGAAGGCTGCATCCACTTAACTCTTTTTTGGCGTGTTGGAGAGATAGGTTGTGGTAGGTTTAAGGTGAGTTTCAAGCAAATAGTTTCCTTTTTATTAAGGAAAATTGCTGGTCTCATGCTGGGAAGGGCACTTGGGTTCACCTGAACCCCATAGCAGATACTAGTTGCCAGCACAGGTGGGGTCAAAGCACATCATTTAAATGTTCCTTTAAACAGGGGTGAGGGTAGTGCACTGAAATAAATAATTAAGAAGATGGAGCTGGTTTAGGGATGAGTGCAAATAGGCAGAAAAACTCCATATCTCTCCAGCCATAGTACCTTAGTGCCAACAAAAGTATTTCTATGTCCCCTCATCTGTAACTCTTATTATTCATCATTTATCTTGAATTAAGTTCTCCCAAAAGCCACTGGTTACTGCCTTTCTGCTCCCCTCTCATTCTAGAGCTCTCTGTTTTATTTTTTTTTTTTTTTCATATTAAAGTTACTAGCAAATAACTTTTGATAAGCAGAAGCAAGTTTTGCAGCTGTCTGTGGCTCCCTGGGCAGGTGACTGCCCTCAACTCCTGCCTGGCAGCTGCAGATAATATGTTGGAAAATGTTTCCTGCACTCACAGGGTCGGGGAAGGATGCTCAGTCCCCCCTCTCTTGACCCACAAGTAGGAACAGATGCTCCTTGCATTGAGGAGATCATGGGAACAGCTGGGAGGTCCCTGTAGTGACCTAAAACAGGGTCTTGCAGGACAGGGTGCCCTCTGTCTTGGGGACTGCTACTGAGGATTTCTCACCTCACCTTGAAGCACACTAACTCCAAATGTCTGCCTCCCTAATATCTGAATTTATTTCCTTGCTGCATCCTTGATTTTAACACCTCCTTCTTTTCCCTCTTGCTAAAAAGGAACAATCTCTTGAAAGCATTGTCATGCTTAATTCCCCAGTGGAAATGGTTGAAGGTGACTTTTCTGAAGTGAACAAGTCTTGCTGCTTGAATTCTGCTTTTCTTAGAATTTTGTTTATGTGTCTTGAAACAGAATGTCAGTAATCACTTTATGTTTTTAAAGGCTATATATTATGAAGCTTTGATAAAGCTTTCATGTACAATTATAATGATAGATTAAAGAATTTGTAGACCTAACTTTTTTTTTTCAGATAGTTAAGATACAGACTGGCATTTTTTTGTTGATTGATTAACACTTGGTTAGCAGTGTGAGTATTTGGAACATTATGAAAACAAAAATTTTGTCATTAATGAATCAGCAGCTGTGATGTAAATTGTTACATTTTTTGGATGAATAGAGGTCCCATCCAAGTCAGAGAGAATTTTAACACTATCTTCAATAAAATCAGAGTTTTATTCTCCTATTGCAAAGGACCTTTAATAACTGCTTATAATCTTGTCATAGACCCTGTTTGAGTGGAACTAATCCCTCAGGGGTTTTATTAAGACAGAATGATGGTGGAGGGAGGGAAGCTTTTAAGTGCTTCTGTTGAAGAGAACTGCCTTTTGAGCAATGTGTGTGCTGTGACAGAAAAATCCTGGTTTGGTGACTGTCTCTAGCTCAGGTGCTACACACTGTTACACACTGCTACACTGGGCACAGCAATCATCATCATTCTGGAGAATCACAGATCATTCTGGAGTCACCATATTAAAAGAATTAGGCAAAGACTGTTTCATGTATGCATGCCCAGGCCTCCTTTCTCTTTCTTAAGGGAATACAAACTAAGAGTAATTTTGTTGTAATCACAGAATGTGCTGTGTTGAAATGGACCCACAAGGAGCATCAAGTGCAATTCCCCCTGCAAGGGACCATTCCCAAGAAACACACAATGTGTCCAAACACTTCTTGAACTTTGTCAGGCTGGTGCTGTGACCACTTCCCTGGGGAGCCTGTTCCAGTGTCCAGCCACCCTCTGTGTGAAGAGCCTTTTTCTAATATCCAACCTGAACCTCCAACCTGAGCCCTTTTTCTAATATCCAACGTGACACCACTTCAGGCCATTCCCTTGGGTCCTGTGTCACTGGTCCTCACAGAGAAGAGATCATTGCTTCTTCTTCCCCTCACACAGAAGTTGTAGGCTCCCCTCAGCTGCTTCTCATACAGTTTCCCCTCAAAGTCCTTCACCATGTCCATAGCACTCCTTTAGGTGCTCTCTAATAATTTACTGTCTTTTTTATAGTGTGGTACCCAAAACTGCACACAATATTCAAGGTGAGACTGCCCCAATGCAGAGCTGGGTAGGACAATCCCCTCCCTTGCCCAGCTGTGATGCTGTGCCTGATGCAGCCCAGGACATGGTTGGTCCTTTGGGCTACCAGGGCACCCTGGTGACTCATGTTCAACTTGCCACTGACCAGGACCCCTAAGTCTCTTTCCGTGGTGCTGCTTTCCAGCATCTCATTCCCCAGTCTGTCCATATATCCAGGGCTGCCATATCCCAGGTGCAGAATCCAGAACTTTCCTTTGTTGAACTTCATAGTGTTGGAGATTGTCCAGCCCTCTGATTTGTTGGAAGTCTCTCTGCCTTTAAAGGAGGCAACAACTGCTCCCAGTTCTGTATCATCTATGAACTTGCTTAGTATCCCTTCCAGTCCTGCATCCAAGTCATTCACAAAGATGTTGAAGAGCACAGGGCCTAAGATAGAGCCCTGCAGAGCCCCACTAGTGACAGGTCATCAGTCTCATGTCATCTGTTCACTGCAACCCTTGTGTCCAACCCCTGAGCCAGTTGCTCACCCATCACATGATGTGTTTATCCAGCTCTGTGCTGGATATTTTGTCCAGAAGGATACTGTGAGAGACAGTAGCATAGGCTGTATGGAGATCCAAGAAGATGATATCAGCTTCCCTGATGACTTCCTTTGATCAACTAGATGGGTTATGTTGTCATTAAAGAAAATCAGGTTTGAAAAGCATGATGCCATGCTGGCTGTGACCAAGGACTGTGTAATAATCAGCTATGTAAACTAGAATATACAAAGGGTCCCTAAGCTTTAGCACAATGTTAAAAGCCAAAGTGTGCAAATACCACTGCAGGTGATATTTGAAGGAGTAGACCCAGATATCAATTTTTTGAGCCTCCTGGGGCTATGATCTGAATATATAGTTTGTACTCTGCATCTCAGAGCAAATCTGTATGCAACAACCTGTGCTTCCAGCCCCCAGAGTGTAGATGTCTGCTGTACTGCTTTTATTTCTGTATGCAGTAGGAAATCCAGCCTCTTTGAACCAGGAGTCAGTTGAGTGACTTTGTTTTTCAGGTCCTCACACAGTTACGAAAACCTGTTCGTGTTGGGCACAGAGCAACTACAGAAATTCAGGGTGGTGACATTTGTGCTGTGAATCAGAACCCACAGTCAAGTTTTCTTACAAGTTTCCTGTCAAAATTTTTGTCACATTGGCCATTACAAGACGCTTCAAAAGCCTCGGGTAATGCACACTTTTGTAAGAGGTTTCTAGGAGAGTGTTTATTGAGCACTTAAAAATCACCTACATAGTTCTTGATAGCATGTAACAAATAGGTAGAGATACTTAGTTTTGTTCAAGACTGCCAGACTACATGTGGTCCTAGGATGGGGGCATGGGAAAAGGAAAGAAGCGTGCAGATATCATTGATAGAGAGCAAAATGAACATTTTTAACCGAAGAATTCATGTTAATGGAAGGAAAGGCTGTCCCAAGCACATTAACAACTCCTAAACTTGGTTCTACCTTTCCCCAGGCTAGACCCAGAAGACTGCAGCAGGCAGCACCCTTTTAAAGGATATTCTGCCTTTTGCTGGATGAGAAATTAAGAAGGGACAGAGGAGTAGCCCTGGCACCTCAAGAGTCTTTGTGGTTTCTGAGTCAGGTAGTGGCAGCCAGATGTCCTCCAGCCTTATCTGCTACCCTTTTATTTAAGACAGGCAAAAATAATTTCTGGAGGGACTTAATTAAATTCCACTAGGTCACAGTCTCTGTGCAACTCATCTTCACTTCTCTTCCACATTTATAGCTGATGAATGTCTACAACCTTCCTCATTACACACAAGGGTTATTTCCAGAGATGCGGCCAGCAGGATACAATTCATAGGACAGCAAGATGAAGCAGAAGGTCTTATGCATAATTCTGCACTGAATATTCTTCATTTCCTGATACTACACCTTTTGTCTTTGTGAGATGGATATAGGCATTCCCTCCTTTGATGTTAGCAGATGACAAGTGTGTATATTAAAATGTTGTCAAGCTGCAGCTCTGAAATGGCATGCCTAAACTGTTGGTAGACAGACAGGAGATGGACTGCAGCAAAGCACACTAGCTTTTCTTGGGCTCTTGCAGCAAGGTTTCTGAATTTATCAAGAAGGTTAAATTTGTACTGCTTAACATGGAAAATAAAATGATGCATTGGAGGGATGGCAGCCTTGCTTTCAAGTGCCCATTAGAGTGTTGTTTGTGAAAAGGATGTGAGTTCTGGGCAGGATACTACTAGAACCAGCTTATTAAATTCATCCACACACCACTTTTGGTAACTCTGGCTTTGCTGGCTTTGGTGCCCAAGGGCAGTCGCCACTGTAGACAACTATATATCTGAGTGATGTTAAAATATCTTTTACAAAAATAAAGCTCAATAACAGCTCAAGAATCTCAGGCCTTTTCTATATTGTACTCTCCTGTCTGTTCTTACAAATGGTATTTTTATCTCTGTTCTGAACTGGATTTCTTTTTCTTTGGCTTTCTATGGCATGTTATCTTTACATTTTCTATTACTGTGTGCATTTTGCCTTTTTCTCTCCCTGTTTCCCTGCTCATCCTCATCCTCAGATCTCTAGCCAGTGATACTGTTGCATTTTCTATGCTTACTTTGCCATTTCCAGCCATTGGTAGAGCTCCAGAATTTCTGTGTTTTAGCTCCAGCAGAGTGGAGCTGTTTCCTCCAGTTGATTGTGAGCTGTAGTGCCCTAACAAGGCATCACTGCATTGTACTGAACTGGACTGGCTGAGCACTGTGCCATCTGTACACAGATCATTACCTTCACAGCCCCTTTTGACAGCAGCTCTTATGGCACCATAGGAAGTGATGACTATTTATATAGGCAGCATATATGGCTCCATGTTGCTGTAGGGATAGGAAAGTGTTCTTTTGCATGCTGGTAGTATGGTGTTGTGGATTTCTTTGGAAGTTTTCACTCCCCAAGCAATAATTTGGTTAGGAACCAGGCTGCCCTCCAGTAGAGCCCTGTGTCAGCCCAGCACCAGGCAGTCTGTAGAGCCTTGGAGGTCTCTGGGCTGTTGCCTCTGAGGTGGAATAACAGCATAAAATGAGAAAGCCATAAAGATATTCATAAAGTAAAATGAGATTTTCATCTTCACATCCTGAGCAAACTGTCTGTATTATGCAAATATCGAAATGGCATCAACAAAACAGATTCTCCTTGTGCTAGAAGCACGTTTTGGCTCTCTTGAGATATTTGATATATTTGATGCATTTGATATCAATATAACTGATACTGCACTGCCCAGAAATTTATCTCAGACTATTCTTAGTCTTCAGCTTGATTGGTCAATCATGCAGAACATCCATGGGAAATATCTATATTTGCCTAAGGGTTTTTTCTTCCCTACCCCTCTGTCTGGTCTAGATGAAATATTTTCACATAGTGGCTTGGGAGTCCAGGATAGAATTGCTTCCCTAAGCAGTATGCTGGGGGATATGACCCTCTTGTTTTTGCCCAGGTAATTCACAGTGTGTTGAACTGAAATGGACTCCAATATTGTGTGATTTCCACAGAAGTTAACCATATTGCTAGATAAAGTGATGCATATATGTCCTTGATTGTATATAACTTTATATATAGCTATATTAGTTATATTATATATTTCTATCTATAAATATCTATTTAATGCATTTAAATAGTTACATCTACATATAAGGTCAATGATTCTTTATGTCTGTAACAGTGCTATTTGGCCCAGGAGTCAAATTCCTAGTCCAGTTGCAGTATGTACAGAGAGCAGATAAGTATAAAGTACACGGCAGAAATTCCATCACAGGAGTTTCTTCATGTACTAATAAAAAGAATGATCTTATTGGGACAGCTTACATAAATAAAATCATCCCACATGTCTCAGGGTTACTAGATAATGCCTGGGGCATGCACACAGAGTGGTCCACCTGGCTTATCTCACATTCAGTTTAACAGGGGGTTATATGTGATTTCAGCAGGAGCAAGGAGCCTTCAGGAAAAGTGTGCTTGTGTCAGCACTCATGTAGTGCAGGGAGGGGCCTAAAGGAAAAGCGCAGGGAAAAAAAATGATGTGTTTTCTTTTTACTCCCCCACAGATTGACCATCTCTGCTGAATGTCCCATGCAGCTTGAAGATTTCCCCATGGATGCACATGCTTGCCCATTAAAATTTGGAAGCTGTAAGTTCTCTTCTGGAATAAGAACACGAAAAATACCATTTTCTGTCTTCTCATGTTCAGAAAGGTCTTGTACAGATCTTTCACCCTCCACTCCAGCCTTCCCCTTTTAACATGGTTCTTTAGCATCCCCATTCTGCTCCCCTTCTGCTACCCTGCTGCTTCTTTCCCATGACTATGCTTTATCTGGGCCTGCTGCTTTTCAACTCATGCCTGCATACTCCATGATAAATGGTGAGTTGCTGGGTGATATGTCTTACCTTATCTTATATATCCACATCAAGTGTAACAGCCACTGTTAGATGGAGTTCTAGATGCAGACAGCTAAATTGATAACTTGGTTTTACGTCTGCAGTAAAACAGCTTTCACTGGCTCAATCAGATTGATATGCAATTGTTATGGTATTTACATGAACCAGACTGCAGTACAATATCTGCATTGCATATATTAAAAGAGATCTAGAATATTAAAAGAGGAAATATCTTTCCATTTGGCTTTAATAAATCCAGTCCTGTATCCTGTTACATGATGTTTAATACACATGTATTTGTATATATGCACACATTATTCTAAACTGTATGCTGAACGATGATTTTTCCTCAATTCCAAGCCTCTAATCCACCACACTGCTGCCTTGCCAGAAGCTTACTTTAAAAATAACCCCAGGGAATCAGATGGTTATATTTAAAAACAAAGCTCTTAATTAAAGTATAAATGAGGCTACTGCAGTAGACTATTTTTTTATTTTGGTAATCAAATCAGCGCTTCCAGGTGCAATCATTGTCTCTGAAGACTTTTGATAATTACCATGCAAGGCATTTTGCTAGCCCCTGAAGCCACCTAACTTCAGCATTTTGCAATGTTTTTCAGCCGTATCAATTTAGAGTCACTAATCCTAGCAAGATTAAGCTTTGCCTTTATCGTCTGTATCTGCCCTGATTTAATACTGACTATACATTGTCTTCTAGTGATCATACTAAGAAGTAAAAACACTGTTTACAGTAACTATACCTTTACCAAACTTCAGATTAACTGATTTCCTTTCCCTCTTCCAATCCACATTCTGTTTCATCCAAATAGTCACCAGTATTTTACAAACTCACTGCAGGGTCAAGTGTGTTTATTGACTTCATCAGCATTAATTTACACCAAAGCCAATATAAATGTGAAGGTCCAGGCACCTTTAAATTCCACTTAAAAAATGTGTATGCAAATCACCCATTTAATTCTGAACTTGAAAATGGGAAAACATCTCACAGGAGACTGTAATTGTTTATATACAGGATTAAACAAAAGCCACTGGAAAGAATTAATAAGACAAAGAAAAATAAGTTGTCCTTCCTGGTATTACATGTTGTTTATCAGTAGATGAAGTTACATTAGTTGATTTCTAGTCTAGACTACAGAACTGATGTGTTGTATAGTTTTATGAAATCTTGCAAAATATGCTATATTAAAACATACATATTTAAATAAAGAGCCTGATGCAGCAGAGATCTGAAGCTCAACCTTAAAGTTAAAAGGATGTTCCTGTGTATTAGTAGATTAGGTGCAGTAAGGTCCAGGTTCTAACTCTCCACATAGTAAGACCAAGAAAAAAAAAAGCATCCCAGTCAAACATGTGAGTGCATGAGATAACATTACAAGATAAGCTACAAATGCTTAGAAGGAGTGCCCAGTAATCTGTCTGAATGTAATTATATGTCCTGCTAGTGCCAATTGTGTTACATGTTAATCACCTCTTAGCGCACAGGTAATTTTAATCTGTGTCAAAACCAACACTAAGGATTTATATTTTAGGCCTGTAAGGGGTGAATAAAGCTTTAGTTTATGCCCCTTGCCATACTCAGAATAAAATCCTAGAATACGTTTATAAGGTATTACAAGAAACACCTTATAAATGTATTCTAGGATTTCAAAGAACCTAGAATTTAAAGACCCTTTAAGTTCTTTCACAGTGTGTAGACATGGAACCACTTGGTCTGTGCTAGCCACACCACAAAAAGTAAATATACAGGGACAAGCTATAGACAGTCTTTCAGCCTTGAGAATATCTGTATTACTGATCTGACAGCTCCCTTGTAATTTATTGGGATTTAATATGTTTGTACAAGTAGCAGCCAGTAACTCTGAGTTTATTGAACTAGTCCACGTATATTTTAGGAGAGGACAATGTTTATTCCCTATTTACAGCAGTGTGGGTTTGCATTGAGTCACCTGCAGGCTTGCAGCAAGACAAAGCCTACAGGGGAATATGACAGATAAGCACATACCCTTTCTGCTTTAGCTTTCCTCACTGTCTTTCCCTACAGGCCTTCTTTTTTAATGGCCTTCTTTCCAAAAAGGTTTTTGAAAAGCCTCAAGGAATAGCATCAAAGTAAATGTTAAACACATTATCAGTGGAGCTGGGAGGGTGGAGAAGAAAGTGGTGCTAACCAGTCTGAGGATGAAGAGAGCAGGGCAGTGGAATGAAAGAGCTGGCGTATGGTGGATCAGCAGCAGAAAGGATGCTGAGAAGGGATCAGTGTTGCAGCAGAGGCAGGAGCAGGTTATTCATTTTCTGGCTGCATGAGCGTTCACTATGTTTGCTATAATTCAGCAGGCAAAAGGCAAAAAGTGCTTGATGTTTTCTTCATTATGAAAGAGAAGGAAAATTCAGCTTTCTCACATAAATAAAGGTAAATGTTGAATTTTTATGTCCTGTTTTACTGATTTCTTGCTAAGTTAGAATTGTGTGAGATTTTATGGGTCGAGGAAACATGATACATAGCAACAGAATATTTTTTAGAAATAATTAAAAGCCTGGTCAAATACACAAAATATGATAGAAAGGTACCTGTGCATGCCACCAGCCTAGGTACCTGCTGGGCAGTTCAAATGCCCACTGCAGAAGTGGTATTTTTTAGCACTCTCTGGCATGTCGTGAAAAGGGCAGAAGTTCAGGGACAGCTCCTAATGAAATGAACAGAGCAGGTTTTAGTTGTCCTTTAGTTGTCCTTCTCTTAAGTACAGCTCCCCACTGCTCCAAGACGGCAAGATCAGGTGGCTCTGCTCCAGGAGTACATGTATACAGGTACATCTCCTGTGGGATTGCATCCCTGCTAGGGGTCAGAACACCTGTAGAAATTATCCTGCAGAAGTCTCATTTAGAGGGAACTGGGGATGATGCATGAGCACAGGCTCAGAGATCTCTGCAGCAGGCTCTGCTCTCTTTGAATTCAGGGTGCTTGATGGGGATTGCTGTGACAGTCAGTTCATTATCTCATGGTAGCATGGGAAGGGTGCTGGTTTCTTCCATGGCCAAATTTAAAATAACTTTGGTTTCCAATTCTAGTGCTGACCTGTACTCTAAATAACTTTGCTGGTCAAACAGGATGTAATGAAAATTCCTGATGCCAGAAGCAGTTTGACTAGGAGCACCTTAACCCAAGAAATTTGATCTCAACCCCAGGCTATTTCTGGTGTGGGAAGGAAGAATTAGATAAAATAGCAAGGACATTAAAGCTTCCTAGCTTTAATGTTTCACCTCTTCCACTGACAGTCCCTAAGAATACATTAAGAGTATAATTTAGTACAGTTTCCAACGCCCGTGTGTCACCAGGTAGGTAAGCATCATTACCTCTAGTGCAGCTGAAACAGAGAAGTTAATTGACTTTCTGTAAGGTCATGCAGCAAATCAATGTCAGAAAAAGGATTAGACTCAACGTCTTTGGTTGGAGAGGCAGATGTCTAATCCACTAGACCATGAAGGCCTCTGCCCAGGCAACTGACTTAACTCCTAAATCTCATTTTACTCCTGTGTTAATTATGTCGGTGTTACCTAGCTCACAGGGTTGCCCTGAAGATGAATTAGTTAATTGCTGTTAATTGGTGCTTTGACAATATTGAATTCTGTAAGGTGGAGTCTATTTATGACAACTGTCTCTTGAAGACACAGTGCCTGAGTACCTGGAGTTACCAGATCTTGTATCATGGAATGGACAAATACATTAAGCACCTAGTAGTCACTCAGCAGCAAACCCACCCCCACCCCCTGCTATTTTTAGAGTAAGTAGAGAATTTAATGAATATTCTGAAAATAATGAGTTCCCCAAGCTCATGAGCACAGGAAAAGGAGGACCTGTGTTGATTCCTGATGAATTTTAATCGGCCATGAAGATGGCCAAGGTTGATTGCTGTTGATCAACAAGCGAGCTTTCCAGCTATTGGTAAGGGAACAATTTGTAGTGTCTGGAGATAGTAGCTAACGTAGTTTATGTACATCTTCCTTTTTAACACCTCAAACTAAGTCACAGTTTGACTTTTGATAAAGGAAAGTGCACAGGCTAGTTCTGTAGCAGGAGATATGCTCAAATTATTTTCCTCTAATAAGCATGGTGAAGTCAGAGTAATGAGGAGACAGTAACTTCACCAGTATCCCAGATTTTACTGCAACACTGAACATTAAGGCACTCACTGCTCACAAACTATCCATTTCTTCTAGCCACTTGGATTTTTTTTTTTTTTAAAAAGGCATTTTAATAAAAATTCTCTGATATTTTCTTAGAATGCAGAGGAGGCACTGAGGTGAAGGCACCTACAGGGTTTTTTCTTGATTTTGTACTTTCCCCAATTAGCATCTGCAAGAGCTGCAGCAAAACTGCAAGTATGGAGGGAGAACTTGAAAATAGTGTCCTTCTAAACAGACTTTAATTCTGGTTTAGTAAAATATGATAAATAATGTATTCAGCCTCTCAAAACCTCTGTGTAAAAGTCTTGTATAAGAATATAATTAAATGAATAATAAATAAAGAAAAATGTTAATTTTAAGAGACTTTGAAAAGTGGAAATGGCTCTTAGGAAGCTTTTCATAGGTTGCTCTCAGGAACAGCTGGAACTGCAGTCTCATATGTAGAGGCAGAGCTTTTCTGCTTCTTTTCCCTACAGCTGGACAGAAGAGGCTCCTTGAATTTATTCCTGAGAGCAGAGATGGTCAGCACAGCTCGTTGACTGCTGGGATGTATTAGCGCCTTCCTTGTGAAAAGACACGTGGAGAGAGCCAGGGCACACCTCTGTGAAATGCTGAGCAGCCAAGTTCAACAAGACTAAGTTGTGATTTTGCACTTTGAGGCAGAAGTCAGCTAATAGGGAATGGATAGGTTTGGTGGTGTTCTGCTCACTAACATAATATCTTCTGTTACATTTTCCAAGGTTTATCACTGCTTGCTTAGACACCTCCATTGCAATTACTAAAATAATATTGATATTGAATTACCAAAATAAGGTGAAGTTAGGTGAACACTAAAACTAAATATTTCTAAGACATTTGATGTATTTTTCTTCTCTCTCTTTCAACCCAACATTACCCTCAACTTCCAACCACCTCTTTAGTTAACACACTTTTCCCCTTATTTTTAGCTGTTTAGAAGCTAGAACTCCAGACACAATGAAAGACTTGCTTGTGGCAGCATCAAACAGGCAGTCTAGACAACTGTGTTGGACCATTGCTGTTGTTCTACTTAAGTATAGCTAGCTAGTAAAGCACAGACATCTAGCCTGAACTAATTTTCTGTAGAAGCCTTAGAATGAATGGAGGGGATAGACACCACATAATGATATTGCTGTTATTTGCCTTTATTTTCCTTGGACTCATGGACAGATGACTTGTCATGGGGCTGTGTTGTTTAAAAAAATTAAATCTTTTAATGCAGAATGAGCCCAGGGATTTAGCCCATATCAAAAGCCTTGTATTGACAGCAAAGCTCTAGGGAATGGATGGGATGGATCTGTGACAATTTCAGATAGAAAAATATGCTCCAGTTAGTTATCTAGAGTCCCTCTATGGCCATTGAAAGGAAAGAAGTACTTCTGCAGTGAGGTTCATTAGAATTACTTTTGATATATGCCTAAGGATGAGATGAATCATGTTTCAGAAGTTCCTATTTTTCTGCAGTGCTATCTCATGTAGGTAAGTGTATTATACCCTAGTCAGAGCAACTTAGAAGTCCATTTTTCTCTGCATTGCTAGCTCAGAAATACAAAACCATACTTTGTTCAGAAGAAACAGTCACTGCTGTAGATTAGTTAGGTGCTACATTATATTGGTGGTGAGCTTTTGTATCTCTCCTAATGACTATTTCAGCTATTTCTGCTGGAAGTCCCATTTTTTGAAAGTATCTCAATGAGACAGTTAGTAGGGCTTTTCAGTATAGAGAAAACCACTTCTTCAAGCATCTTGTATGAGCTGTGCTGTTTCTTCTGCATTGAGTGCAGTGGGTTAGAACAGACATTTAAGCCTTCTCACAGGTTTTGCATCGTAGCCTATGTATTTCTAGGTATAGCAATATAGCTTCTTTAATTCAGCATTTTGGGCAGTTAGGTCCCACAGTCAAGGTGGAGCAGTGCAGCCCAGAACATCTAAAGGGCAGGAAATTCATCCAGAATGGTGTGTAAAAGAAAAAACTGTAATATTCAAGTATTCTGGAGATGTAAGAAGATTTCTTAACAGGAATCTACTTAGAAATTAAAACACAGGGTTCTGGGTGTGGACCATGAGGCTTCTGCAGCAGCTGTTGTTGGAGGACCCGAGCCTGCATAACTTGCAAATGTATTGGACCATAACTTAACCACTGTCTGGTAGGTTTGCCATTGAAGTATACCTTCTAGTTTAACAAAAGAGAAAAGGGCTCCCTAAAATGATCAGTCAGTTTTTACTTCACCCATTGTAGGGACACATCTAGGACTTCCTTGAAAAGGCTGAAGAAACTGTAGTATATCCTTCAAGCACTTGCAGTAACTGTCTCTAACTTTTCAAAGGCTTTGTCATATATACAGGGTTACTGTATGTCTGCACTGACATAATGCTTAAAATACATTAAAATGGCAGCCCATGGCTGTGTGATGGCTTTCCTTTGGAACAGTGCCCAGCTCTGGGTCAGTCAGCTTCTACTTCTGGTCACCTGCTGCATAGAAGCCAGTGAGTTTTTCCCTCTTAGCTTCATAACAAAGTGAGAAAGGGAGGTCAGAAGGAACAGAAGCTGTTGCCTTCCTCACGTCTCGCAGCCAGCGCTGAGCCCAGGCTGCAAACTCTGCTGACGCGCAGTGGCCGAGGGCTTGGCTCCCTACCAGCTGAGAGCAGTGTCCATGCAGGCAGGATCATCCTTACCAAAGCCCCTTTCTTTGGATCGGCTGCCTGGGGGGTGCTGGCAGCAGCTTTTGTAGCAGCTGCAAGGAGCCCCTTGAGCAGCCAGCACTGAGAGGCTGCGCTCCGCCTGCCCTGGGAGCAGCCTCCTCCTCCTCCTGAGGTGGCTCACATTCTCAGGCTCTTTGGGGAAGAAAAGCTCAACTGGTGGTGGTTTTGAGCTCAAGGAAACAAAAGTTCAGGCGGGGGTAGGGGTTGGTGTGGAGGTACTCAGCAGTGGTGTTTTTGTCTCACGTGGAAGAGGTCTAGACAGGATTGTGGTGGAGCCGCGTGGAGATCCGGGGAGCTTTGCTAATGGTACAAACATCAGCACGCGTTTCCCACTTTGGAGATTACAGCCTAAACTTAAAGGCTGCACAACTGCCTGATTACAGGGAATCAATATAAGTTGTCAGCAATAGGAAACAACACGCAGAAGCTGTGCTTAATATGCTTCAGCTTTCAAATGGCCTTTGGGTGCAAACCTGCAAAGACATTGCTGGTCTCATCATGCCCCAGAAGGCAGTGCCAGGCTTGCGGTTGCCAGCCGTGGATCATGGGTCTATACCACTGGCAAATGGGATATTATTTGTAAATGTGACAAATGGGTAGATACTGCTCCACTGCTTTACACGCCAGCTTTTTAATGTCTCTTATTTTCTAAGGTGGCTGTTTCCATGGCTTGTAAGCATTTCATAAACATTTCTGGAATCATTCTCATGATCCCTGTGTGAGGTTGGTAGGTCTCTGCTGCCTGCATTTTGCAGGTGGGCATAAAGGAAGCAAAGAGCAATTACAGTCTCTTCTGTGCAAAGATAGAGTGGTTCATTACTTGCTTTTATTACCTCTGTCGTTATGGGTCCCTAGGTTCAATTAGAGCCTCCCAGTGCTACTGCAGTACATTAATGACAAAATTACTTGCCTAAGGTTTTTGGGGAAGGAAAAAAGCTGTAAGACACTGCTCAAACTTGGATTTCAGTTTCTAATCTGGCAGCTCCTTTATGACACCTCAGTCTCTGGTGGGCCAGGAAGTCCTCCACCTAAATTGCTGGAACCTCATTAGCTTCCTCTCCTGCACAGAGAGCCAAGCCAGTCCAAGCTGTTACCCAGTGCTGCTGCAGTCCCAGCCCAGCAAGCTTCTTCAAAGGAAACAGTTGTTTCATGTTGTCCCCCATGAAGAAATGAGAAGGAAAGAGAGCTGCCAAGAAGGGAAAGCCTGATAAGCCTTCTGTTTTTTTCCCCCTTCACCATCATTGCCACTGAAAGTCTCCTCACAGCCAGCCTGTGCTAAGAGCCAGCCATTTTGCTGAAAACATCCCAGAGCTAAATATGCCAGCAAAGCTGGGATTCCTCTCTCCTAAATTTATATTTTTGTAGGGTAAATATATACAGCTGAGCTGATTGCTCTCACCGTCTTAGGGGAGAGAAGTAGATATTTTTAGGTTCAGGTTAATCTCCTCCTAAAATAGGTCAGCTGATGGCTGTAAATAAGGAGATGTTTTATTTATGCACAGAGAAAATGAGATCGTGAGCCCCTTTGGATCTGGGTCTCCAGAGGGACTGGGAGGGGACAGTTCCCAAAGAGAGGATGTGTGCCTGAGTACTCCAGCAGAGAGCAGGTGGAATGGCAGTGCCCCTGGTCAGCAACAGCTTGCCTCAGAGGCTCCTTGTATCCATCACTGAGGCTGGGCACTTTGAACTGACAGCCTCAGGAGATTTTATCCCCTTCTCTGAAATACAGGGCTGCACTGTGCCCCAGAGCAGAGGTCTGTAATCCACCTTCGGAAGTTTAGATGACTGCACCTTTGGTGTAGGGAATAAGTTCTTGTGATTGCAATTTCAAGGCAGTATTAAAGTGTTTGAATAATAATATTTCAGCCTGCTCTCTCTGCATACCTATTGATTACACATTCACACAGTGTTATTAATGTAGCACTACTTCTGAGATTTGTAAATGTCTTCATTAAGGGATAGGATTCAGAAACAGAGGTATATATTTAGCTGTGCAAGTAGTTCCAATCACTCTCATCTGGTTTCAGGCCATACAGATTTATAAGTAAGGGTGTTTTGAATGGTAAGCTCAGCAGATACACTATGATGGTTGAGTCCCTGATGCCACGTAAATGGGTGAGAAGAATATCTGTAGATTACAGTGAGGTTACAGTTTCATTCTATGATGTTTCACGTGGCCAAAAATACCATGTTTGTGAAGGCACCCTCCACAACAAAATCAAGTGGCGTATTTTCTAAAATTTACTCTGCATGTCTCAAAAGAAACTGCAGTGACATTCCTGCAGAGCAGGTCATTTTAGCTTTGCTGATATTAAGTGGCACCTTGCAAAAGGAGGGGACCACTGCAATTAAAATTAAGCAAAGGTGCTTAATCTTTTTAAAGGTACTATGCAAAGTGAGTAATGGTATCTGCCATACTTTGGAGGATACTTTTGTTTGCCGTGCAAAAAGTAAATTAAATGTCTTAACATCATCCTCATAACCATACTGCTTTTCCTAATGAAGCAGCTAATATAAGTGCCTAATATTGTGGTTGTAAATTCAAAGTTCATTAAGTGTTAGTACAGCATTCAAATTGGCTGGCTGGTGTGGCATTACCACGTGCATGGCCTAGAAAGACCAATGTAAGGTCAGAAACATTCCTAGGACATTTAGCATTTAAAATATCATCCTAGGACATCCCACCGTTCTGTTTCTCTAGTTCTCTTACAGTGGATATTTATGCCAGGCATAAAGGGGAAAAAGAAAAGGATCAGAGGCTGGCACACCAGATTTTGACATGTTCCATATGAAAAGCAGTTGTGTAGCCACCATTAAATGTGATGTAAAATCAATTCTCAGATTAGTTCTAGACTGAGACAGCTGGCACTAAACCTGAAAATAAAGAAAGAAGTTGTGTTAAAACTACTGACCACGGTGAGAGGAAGAAACAGGAAGAGGCAAAAGAAGGAAGGCATGATGCTCCCTAACATCAGCTCTCAGATGAAAGTAGGAACGCTGGGGGGATGACCTGGTGCTGCTGGTGCCTTGGAGCACTGGATGTCACAGCACACCCTGTTCAGACACCTCTTTCAGTCAGTATGTGGCAGGTGTCCCACACCACAAGTGGCAGAGATCAGTTGTCTACACCTACATGCCTGTTTGCTGTTTGGCATGCTCCAGGCTGCACCATGGAAAAACATTCAATTTGCTGGGGTTTTTTTCTTCCTCCTTTTCTGAGTAGAGCCTTGAGAACCTGCAATCCCAAGACATACAGCTCAGTTCAGTGTGCCATGTCTGGTTTTTACTGCCTTTGTGTCAGATTTCACAGCAAGTAGTCACTCCCACTTGCAATCCCAGTGCTTGGGATATAGATGCTTCCCTCTTACTGCTCCCCCATGGTATGGGTGAGCACGATAGGGTAAGAAAGAACTGCTGTCACTGGTGATCATGATCATTCATGGGAGACATTCTGTGTTACTCTGCACAGCTCTGAGCTCTGGATTCTTCTTAAAGGCTGCCACAGCATCCTGTGAAGGTGCTATGCCTGACTGAATTCTTAGGACAACACTATTCATTATTATTTGTGTTACATCCATCATCAGTATGACTGTGATTTAGTGTACCAACTTGAAAACAGTCAATTTATTGTATTAAAGAAGTCAGCAGATTTGCCTATGCTAATCGTGAATCCAACCTCCAAAATCACAGTTGCTTTCAGTTTGGGTTTTTTCCTTTGCTTTATATTTTTGACCTCAAAATTGGGTCATGTTTAGACTTTTTTCCCATTAACTGGAACTTCTAAAATTACACAGGACCTTCCACCTGATTTCTTTCTTTGAAAAGCCAAAGAAAATGGCTTTTGCAAAACTATGTGTCTCAAAATGAATTTGACAGACATCTTCAGTTCTGTATGTTTCACCACCTTGTGGGTACAGTCTGTGCTTCCATTTCTTTTCCAAGCCAAGTGTCTATTCCCACCTTTTCCTGAGGTGACTTGTAAATCATATTCTGAAAGAGAATAATTTTGATCTAACTTAGAGCTTTATTTTTTTAGCAATGATCAGTAGAGTATATTAGTGTTGCTTAGTAATGAAGTCTCTTGAGACCTGTCTGGCACATTTTTCAGAACATCCTATACTATTCCCTGCAGAATGTGACAACAAGATCAGATAAAACTGTATCAGGAAAACATAGAGAATACTACGTATATTACCAAATTTTATTTTTGTTTTAATTTCAGGAAGGACAGAAATGAACATTTCAGTATGATCGGACTTCGTACTGCCTGTTTTACAGCCAGTGGTGCCCTATAATTTTTCATTAATATGCTCATGAGTTTCATCAGTTTTCATGTATAATTTCCTCTTGGATGTCCTCTATTGTCACAGACAATGATACTATGTAATTCCAAAAATGTTTCCTTCTGGGCATTTAATTTTTACTCACATCTGAAACCATTCTGAGTGCATGGCCAATATGAGTTTCCCAGTGCAAGAAGAATAGAGACTTTATGGAGAGAATCCTGTGCAGGGCCACAACAATCATTGAAGGGCTGGGGCATCTTTGCTGTGAGGGGAGACTGAGATCTTGGACTGTTCATAATGGAGAAGGGAAGTCTCAGAGGGTCCTAATACATCTGTATAAATTGCAGGGATTGGGGAATGAGAGATGAAGAAGAGGGAACTGGTGCTGCTCAGTAGTGCCCACTGGCAGAATAAGGGCCAGTGGTCATTAAAAAATATTACATTTCATCTAAACAGAAGAAAACATGCTTTTACTGTGGAAGTGGCTGAACAGGTTGTCAAGAGGGATTGACAGTTGGCCACAGAGATTTGAATATTTTGGAGATATTAAAAAACTGATTGGATATGGTGCTGGAAAAAATGCTTTTGGTGTCCCTGCTTGAGCAGGGTGTGGGACCATATGATCACTAGAGGTATCTACCAGTCCCTGCCATCCTGTGACTCTGTTTTACATGAATTTGTAGTCCAGTGTGTTTGTACACATTACACTTCTTGTCTGTGATGTATTCAAAATCATGCATGCTGTTTATTTGTATGCTGTAAACTCATGCCAGTTTAAATGATCAGTCTCAATTTTAATGATTTCAGGTCCCTAAAGTAATTGCCATAACCCTGAAATTCTCCCAAGGACATCAGAATTCATCACACTATTGCAAAGTCTTTATTTTAGGCTCTTAATCATTTAATATGTGAAGACATTTCTCTCAGTATTTGTATTCCTATTTTACATTCAAAAATTATTTTTATAAATAGCTATTTCCCCCAAGACCTAGACCATGCATATTAGTACCATGTCTTGTTATTTTTAAATGTATGTTTTTACTAGATTTGCTTTCCATTTGCCCTTCCTATAGAATGATCTCATTTGTACATTGAGTCGTTCTTACAAAGTCATTTTAATGGGAAAACTCCAATTATGGAGCTCAAATCTGGCCTGAGTCACATAGGCACAACTGTTGACAGATGCTTTGTAATGGGCTACAAAGTATTTGTGCACAAACCCCAAGAAATCCAGCCTGACTCTTAGAATTCAAGCTGGTACATGATGGCTTAGTAGCAGCGCTGTTTCGTAGCCTGCAGGAGTCTGAGAGGCTGTAAATCTGGATCACTAGTGAGTTATATAACAGCCTCTAAGTGAGTCAAATACATTAATGGTTAGATAAGATAGATATTTGTATGTGTATTCAGATTGTAATTAGAGTTTCTAAAAAAGCTGAAAATTTATGCACATCTTCCCCAATCAACAGGCTTTGGCAGGGATTAGCAATACTCCCAAGATTAGGCAGTCTGACAATCCTTGTGGCATGTACTAAAAGTCACGATAATAAAGGCTTAGAATGCAACTGCACAATTGGAATGAATAAAATAGAAAACAAACCAGAAGTAGTCTTTCTGCAATATCTCTTTAAGTTAATTCAGCATCCAACTAGCACAATTCTGAAAGTTCCAGCCATGGCTTGTGGATAAATGGTCTGTTTAATTGTGGAACGTACCTCAAGCATGCTGGGTGGGCATCCAAACATGCTGCACAGGCTGCCTTAACTTAAGTATGCAGACACTGCTTTATGCTTCCTGTGAGGTCTGTCAAAGGGTTTAGGGGGTGTTTTGGAGAGGGATTCTTTGTTTCTCAATTATTTTATGCCTTGTAATGCAGGAATGAAAATTTATTGGCAGATATCAGTGGTGATTTTTTTTTTTTATCAAGGATTGCAGCTTAAAAAAATAAGTCCTAGAAATATATCTGGGTCCCATAGACTCGAAGTTTGTGTTAATCCATCCACATTTAGGTTTATTTGGCTTAAGGTGCCAAGAAACAGTCTTCCCCACCACCACTTTTTTTTTCCTCCATGGAGTTTCTTTCAAATATGGAGGAGAGAGAAAAGCAAGGAGGAGAGTGTCTGTCAGAAGCCATCACTGCCCTGTGGTGGGAGGGCAGTGGCAGGAGAAAACTCCCTGCTTGTGAGCTGCTTTTTGAATGAAGGGAGGATTCTGCACTGCTCACACTGTTTCATTTGCAAACAGGGCTATCCTCAATGCCAAGGCAAATGTCTGGGACCCTCCAGGTCTTACCCACTTGCTGCTGTGCTTTGCTAGACTTTTTCTTAATGTAATTCCTCTCTCTCCCCTGCCCACTGTTCACTCGTATAAGAAAGACCATGTCTGGCTTTCCTTGCCA
This sequence comes from Agelaius phoeniceus, assembly GCF_051311805.1. Lineage (NCBI taxonomy): Eukaryota > Metazoa > Chordata > Aves > Passeriformes > Icteridae > Agelaius > Agelaius phoeniceus. The sequence goes on from NC_135266.1 coordinate 32,899,220, forward strand.
GCCATACAGGAGCAGGGAAAGTGTGGGAGAAGAGCAAGGACACCTTTACCATTTTTATATTGTGTGCTGTACGTTGGATGCTGGAATGTAGAAAAACAGATTTGCTTGTCAATAAATACATAAGTGAAGATATTATTTCTTTCATCATTCTGGTAGGTGATAAGCCTGCAGCCATTTATCAACTGTCCAGTAGAAATAAATGTCTGTTGTCATTTTCTCACATTTAATAACATTATACTTGTTTGTAATTTTAGCTGTTCATCTGAACTGCAGCCTTTTTTTTTTCCTTTTTCAAAGAAGTGAGCATAGAAGAGAAAGGATACTTTAATGAGACTTCATCCTTTCTTTGACAAGACAACAAAATGATTGTAAAGAACACAAGATTAATTATTTGGATTCAAAAATCCAGAAGACATGCACTTGCTTAAAGTAGAATAAACACCAAGCAGTCTCACTTGGATTTACAGTGGTTTTGAAGTTGAGTTTGCTTTTGCAAAACTATCAGCATCATTTTCTCAGCTTGCTATTCCAGAGCTGCAACTACATTTTGCTATCACCCTCTTGTAGACATCCCCACTCTATGTGTACCGTAAAGGAGATGATATATTTACATATTTCCTTTTGTTGGTACATCTTTCTCATATTTCTAAACAGCAAGACCTAAAGTTGTTCAGTGCTCCAGCAAGCAAGGCTAGAAGGCAACCTGTTGGAAGCTTTGCTTAAGTGGAAGAGTGTTTTTACAAAATTTGCTATGACAGTGAATAATAGTGTCTCCATTAGTACTTCTACCCTGATAGCAAAATAACATCCATCTCTACTGTACCCACAGTTTCAGCTTTCAATATGACCATGCCTGATTTTACTGCAGGGGTTATCAACCGGAGAGCTGGAGCTTCTGGTTGTCAGGTGTGAGGTAACTGGAGTTTGAGGCTTGAAGATATGGCATAAGGTTTGCAGCAGGAAGACAGCTACCTGCTAAAAGTACACAGGCTTATCCCTCTGGAGGTTTATCTAGATGACCAGAAAAGAGATGTTCAGCTGCCACACCAAGGAGCATGGGGTGGCTTTTTCCTGTCAGAACCTGATGTGTAATAAGGAAAGGAGGCACTAAGTCAGAAATCTTATATTAGAGTTTCTTAAAACACAAACCATGTTTTATTATATTTGCATGGAAGATAGATGAGGATCATATAATACATGTGATCCATCACAGTAGAATATATCTAGAGGTAAATTCATGCTATTCCTAATGTGGCAGACTTCTCCTGAGGAGGTCAAATCACTGCAGGTTGCATTGGTTTGGGTTGGGCTCCACAGGCACACATTTGTTATCCTCTTGTGTCTTCAAGGCGTGGCTATAACCATCCTGCCCCTGCACAAGTGTCTTTTCTAGATGAGCTATTCTCCCTTCTCCCATGGATACTCTGTTCCTGGCCTAGCAGTGACACAGCTCTCTGTCTTGTAGCCTCACAACAGATCCTGTGAGGAAGGACCTACAGACAAGAGTCTTCCTCCCAGGCAGGCACTGGCCTCATGCTGTGCTCTTGCCTGCCTGAATGCTCTCTCTTCTCACCAACTGGCCTGGGATTGGCACCCCCCTTCCCTGGCATGGTTTCAAAAGAAAACAGCATCATGAAGTAATGCTTAGGCATACCTGTGGGATCTTCAGTTTTGGCACCTGGTGGCCTCTCTCTGAGTTGCAGGGATTTTACAAGAGGAGCTGCTGGACTCCTGCAGCATAGGAGCCCCCAACTCTGTTCCACCACATGTGCTTTAGCACCCAGTAAAGGCTGCAATTCACAGCAGAGGTGTTGAATTATTTTTGGACTCCCCTGCCCTGCAGGCCAGACAGAGGAGAGAAGAAAAGCATCTGAAATCTTGTTAAAACTTAGAGGCTAAATTCTTGTGTGATTGCAATTTCAATGAATTTGGATACAGTACTCGCATTGGGAAGCATCTAGCCAGGATGAATTAATGTATATCATCATCAGAAAACAAAGAAAAACCCAATTATCCTGATTGCTGGGATCATTGCAGAGACAGGGAGGTGCTGAGCTGAGATACATCTAGATCATCCCAGAAAGAAAAAAAAATTAGTCCAGTGCTGTTGTTAGGAACTTCTTTTTTGCATAGGAAGTAGCATAGGTAAAAATAGAATTTTCTGACAATCCCAAAGCTACCTAAACATATCCCACATTCCCTGGGGATAATTGGCCCATGAACAACATATACCATATACCACCATTTAAAAAAATGAGGGCTTTCTGCATTACTTTTTTTAAATGGACCCATCTCCTCCCACTTGTCTTCTCCAGATGCAGCTTTGAAATTATTTACAGTTCATTGTGAACTTGTAATCATCTCAGAGATAGTAAAGTATCTCAGCTCTAAAGGGAAGGTGAAATTCCATGACTTTTTGTGATGCAAATATTTTGAAATAGGGAAGACATTTCTTCTTAGCCTTTCAAAGCAGATCATGACATATAATTACAGTAATTTTACTGCAGAGCTACAAATACAAGCATAAGGAAGGCATGTGGGCAGTCCTGCATGGCTAACAAAGGATAAAAAATTTGTAGATTCTCAACTTCCAAACCCAGGATCAGCCCTGGATACAGCAGCAACTATCAGATAAGTGACAAAAAATTATTTCAAATTATCAATATCTTTGTAGTGACAGTAGTTTGTAATTATTTTTTTTTCTCAGAAGGCTAGCCACCGTATAATTACCCATCTCCCAAGCAGTTAGGAAATTCTGCCCTGCTCTTCATCTGAATCTGCCTGGAACCATCTTTCAGGCACCTTTTGTGAGTAGTCCAAGAGATTCAGCCTGGTTTCAGATTTATGTGTGCAATTATCTATACTCAGAGCTTGAGCTACATCTCAGCTTTTTGTCAGTGAGCTGAATAAGCTGAGCTGCTTAAGTGTCAAATCATGACTTATTTTCCAGTCCATGGAGGTACTTGTAACCTTCTTTTGACCTCTCCCCTTCTCTGTCTTCATTATTTCTATGACTTTTCTGAGGTGTGGATGAAAAGCCATAAACAGTCAGAGCAAAGGTGTATTGAGCCTAGTGCCCTGCCTCCCACATCCGACATGGTAACACGAATAACAGTGCAAAGAAGGTGCTGCTTTCTTCCCTGCCACCTGGTCAAGCATTCAAGTGAAGTTCATAGTGCTACACATGTGCTCTTAGCTTGAACTGGGATTGCTTCCCATTTTCTGCCAGACATTCCTGGTTTTATGGATCCAGGGATCACCTTACCATATGTCTTGCCCTTGCAGTGCCTCAGAAGCTCATGCTGACCCACTGCCTATGACCCAATGCTTATGAATTTTTTTGTAAGTCCTCCATGGAGCTGCACCTTTCCAATACAGCTCACTTGCAAACAAAACATGCAGTCTGATGGAGTGAGTTAACATCCTTCAACCTAGCCTGTTGTCCTTTACTCTTAAGTCCCAATCTGGAAAGCCACCATGTGTTGTCTCCTGAATGAGGATGTCAGGTTTTTTTCCAGAAAGAAACATTCTGCCCTGACACCTTCCAAGTTCTGCCCTGCAGAAGATGAGATATTAATATTTGACTTCAGATCACTCCCAAGCTTACTTGCTTTTCACCTTCCATTTGGAGAGTAAGCCTTGCCTGATTTCCAGACATTTTAGTACAGTGTACTCTAGCCCACTGTAACATGCTTGCAGAAGTGTGACCTGAAAAATTTTGATGCTAGAGGAGTTCTAAAAAGTGGGAGAGCTACTTATATTAAATGAAATATAATTAAATTTAGAGCTGTCTCCTGGGGTTTTTGAGACCATCTGCAGAGAAGGCTTAAAATCTAAACCCAGCATTGACAGTCTGTAAAAGAAAACTGAGATTTCCTTATAATACCATGATCACTCTGGGTGTTGGAGCATTAAAAGTTACACCAGCATTATAGAGGAAGGAATGAGCTGGCACTACTGCAACCACATTTAATTCCTAGGACTTCTAAATGAACATGAGAGAAGTCACATACACATCTGCAGCTGTGCAGGTGTTTTCACACCATCACCCATTCTGCTATGCACAAACACCTACCCTCTCCTTGCAGCTCCCTGCCCCATTCCTGCTCTCCATGCATTCTCACCCCTGCATTCTGTGTCTGCTCTTCAGCATCACAGGCACAGGCAGGCACATTCCAGCTTCCTTTACCCACATGCAAGACTTCTGTGCCCTCACCCACACGTACGTATTCCAGTCAGTGCATACACACCAGACCCTGCACTTGCACAGGGCATCACTTAGAATTCTATCCTGGGGAAGGACAAGACAAGGAGGGTCCTTGCTGTCCTGGCATTCAAGGTGTCTGAGTCCTTTTGAGGGGGAACTTCAGCAAAATACCTTTAGCAGCTTGCTACGGTATTAGGAGCCACCAGTGAGGTGAGTATAGGTCTGAGCTGCTTTCCTAAATTGAGTGGTTGTGATGGATTATATTTATACCTCTACTGTTCCAGGCTTTCACAAACCATCCCACACATCTCTTATATTAGGAGGCTTCAACCTAATATTTTTTTGAGCTGGGCATATGGGACCACGATTATATCATCTTTATTTGTTTTTCTCCATTCACTCTCACTCCTCCATTATTCTCTCTCCCTGTCATTATCATTTAAAGATCCACTAAAATATTACACAGTGGTTTTTACTCCTTACTGTCTTTTCCCCCCCTTGTTGGCAGATGCTTACCCCAATTCTGAAGTGATCTACGTGTGGACTAACAGCACCACAACATCTGTGGTGGTGGCTGAAGATGGCTCACGACTCAACCAGTACCACCTGATGGGACAAACCGTGGGCACGGAAAACATCAGTACCAGTACAGGTAGGGGGAGCATTTCCATCCCACGGTTGCTGATGGCTGGAGCAGGAGGGGAGATTCACAGGCTCTGGTCACTTTGCAGTAAGGCTAGGGAGGCACCTGTGGGATGTGGAGTGCCAGGGAGATCCTGTGTTTAAATGTAGAGGCATTTAAACACTGAGGGTTAAATGCTGGCTCGTAGGTACGTTGCTGAAGACATATCCAGGCTCCTGGTGTTTACAGGAGTGCCTGAGAAGCCTCACGCAGTTTCTTGGCGATCGCTCTCGGCGTGGCTGCCAGCGCTGTTGCTGGCTTATTTCCCCGAGTGAGGAACCACCCTGGGAGGCAAACACCACCCACGCATTTGATCCGTTTCAATCATCGCTTTAAAATGATTGCTTGATGGAACTGCGTGGGGGGGGAAGGGAATGGGGGCACAGGGGGGACTGTGGCATGGCAGGGCTGTGCGGCGTGGCCGGGGAGGAGGTGCAAACCCCGAGGATCCCCATTCCCTCTCGGGCTGGGAGCGGAGGCGCCAGATGTGGCAGCATTAGGGAGGCAAAGAAGCTTTAATCCCAGGCCGGGCATCCACGTGAGCCGTGCCCCCCAGCTTCCACAGGCTCCCACGCAAGGGCAGCCCTGGGCGTGCATCGGCGGGGGGGACTCCCGGGGGTCGGGGCCGGGACAAGGGATCACGTGCGCTCAGCGGGGCCGGGGCTTCGCCAGCTTACACAATGCACTCGGCTGGAGAGCATTAGTGGCATCCAGCGGAGGGAGGGAGGGGGAGGAGGTGGAAATGAAACAGCCTGCCATGGAGAAAAGGGGGATTTCCACTGCTAGGGGTTGCAAGGGGCTTGGGTCGGGGAAAGGGGTAGCCTGTGGCAACATGCCTGGGAGCAGTTCCTGCAGGCAAAGCCCAGCAGAGTGTGCTGGTGATATACTGTGTCCCTGGAGAAAAATGACGGCCAGAGTGGTAGAGGACAAAGTACGGATTAAATTAGGAACCTTTTACTATCTGTAGGAAATTAAGGAGACATGAAAACAGGTACATATATGTACACTTGCACACAAAGTTAGCTGAACCGGAACATAAAGATGCATAAAACTTTGTGCTCCACCTGGCAAATAAAGAGGAGACATCTGAGCTTGGCGCTTGTGCTCCAGAAAGGACACAAAGTGAGGGAAGGCTCGCCTTGGGCAGCCACTAAACTTGACTGCCATTTCCATCCTATGGACATTCACCCCCTCCCTTGCCCATTTCAGGAGACACAAAGCTGATGCTAAAGAGAAGATTGATAAAGTCAAGAGAAAAATAAAATCAGAGTGGTCACGTTTGCAGAAAAAGAATGAGCACACTATCTCCCATTAAAGAGTAAAGACACTTTTTTCCTTACCAGTTCACCATCATAGCCGCGTTGTTTTCTGCAATGAATGGCAGCTCCCCTCTCGCCTTCATTGTTGCCAAGAAAAAGATCCAAAGGATGTACTGGAGCATCTCCTACAACCTCGTCCTGCTCCTCAGAGCAAGAAAACCATCCAGCCCAGGCAGTGAGTGCTCCAGCGTGTCAGCTCCAGGCCACTTCCAGTTTGCCGCTTTGCCTGTGAAAGCTGCTTGTACTCCTCAGCCCAAGGAAACACTCCAGACAAATCCCAAAGTTTCCGCACAGTAAACACCTCCCTCACGTATTTAAGATTTATAATAAATGCTGTGTTTCCAACGTCAAGATTTTATATTAATGTCCTGGGTTACATCTGGGCTGGCTGGATTCTGATTGCAGGGTGGATCACAAAGAGCAGGACACAGATTGTAACCGGGGATTAGCAAAATACAAAAATCCGATTTTGCACAGGGAAAGCATCAGTCAACGATGGATTTTCTGGAGTTCATCAACCTCGTAGGAGGCCAGTAATCAGCATTACTTACGAATGGCCATCGAAGGCATTTCTTCCTTCTATTGAATTGTTGAACGTGAAAAAGAAAAACCAAATAGCTATTGCATAATCCAAGTGCTTGGATTTTTGTGGCTTTTATGACACACAAGTCAAACTACACAGCCCTTGCAGTTGCACAGACAAAATGTTTGTGTATGTCATAGGTCATTTATGCCCTTCTTTCCAGCAGACTTTTTTTTTTTTTTTTAATGGAATTTCCAGACCTGTACTGGTTCCTTGGGATTCTGCTGATTTGTAGGCAAGCTGCTGTTTGGCTGGCTTCTCAGAAAAAAATACCCTGGCATTCCTAATTCTCCAACCAATCTTGAAACTTGGAACATTTTAGCCATGGCACAGAAAACAGTTCTGTCATGTGCCACCTGTTTGTTTTGGGGTTTTTTCTGGCTGTTTGGTTTTTTGGTTTTTGAGGGTTTTTTGTGCTAACATCCCCAAATGTCTTCCACCTGAAAGGAAGACATTTTCCTACTCACTCTGCTTCTAACAGAACCAGCACCTGTAATGTTCTGGTGGTAAAAGTGCTGAAAACAATCAGATACGAGATTTGAGTCCAAGTGGATCTTGCTGCTTTCCACAAATGGTTGCCCAGTTATGTTCCCCATACCCAGAATCTCTCATAGCTAACTTAGGATCTGCAGTGGCAAAAAACAAAACATAAACCCACTCTTTTGTATACTGCCAGCTGGAGCCTGAGCTCTGTAATACCCAAAGCTGAAACAATAAAGGAATCACTCAGCTCTTCATTTTGAACCAAATAATTCTGATTTTTTTCTTGAGATGAGTATTTCTCTAGTATCACTATAAAAGGGAACATGCATTTTTCCATGGGCCTAAATATTCTGTATGTCAGCATAGTCAGGGAGGTGTCTAATGTACCGACTGTCAGGATCTTGCCAGAACAGCCATTGATAGAACTGAGTCCAGGTATATCTAGTAAACAAACAAGCCTGGGGGCTGGTCTAGCCTCCTTAAAGTACTCAGTTGAATCTCAGCATGATGGCAATGGAATAATGTGTGTAAGATCCTGGAAAATCTGTAAGCGGGATCTCCAGAACACCATCAACTATATACAAAAAAAAAAAAAAAATACTGTAGCAGCTTTTAAAGCATAAAAATCCCCTTAAGAGCAGCAGCACAGTTGCACAGCTCCATGAAGTGCAGCCATTTCTGCTCTAGGGCTTTTCATTAGTACTAGATTTGTTTTTGTTTACTAACAATAATTTGTTTTCTGCAGTGATGAGTGGACCCCATCAGGAACAGGATTCTCTTTTAAGTGCTACATAAACCTATAACAAAAATTAGCTCTTGCTCAAGAAAGCTTATGGTCTAAGGATAAACAGTGGCCTTGCAGAAGTAAAAGGGAGCTTTGCTGCTCCAACAGAGCCAGTATCTTGTTCTATAAACAAAATGCCAACTCAGGCAGCTTTTAGCTTTACTTTAAGCAGTGGTCCCAGGGCATTAAAAACCAAGCTCTGGTGTTTTCTTAAGCCATAAGTCTAATGGAGGAAGCATTCCTGGTATAGACATCTCTGAAAGGGACAGCATGGGAAATCAAAGAATATATCAGCTGGGAGAAAAGCAAGTACAAAATCAAGGTGCTGTGATTATTTCAGTGGAGACAAGAGTTTTGATAGGTTGAAGAAAATGGTAAGGTAAAAATCAGCTGTGGAGGGCCATCAGAACGTAGGCACTCATTTCCTGTGTTTTAAAAATGAAAAAAGGAGGGTCCTGTTGCTCTTCTGAAGCTGTGTAGATTCTTTTTTTATTCCAGCTCTGAGAGCATACTGTCAAAATAGATAATGCACATTGTCACTCTGTAGCAGGCGAGCGGGGAAACTGACTCAAACACATCCCAGTGCAGTAGCAACTGAGAAACAGCCCCTCTGCCTGAGAGTACTGAGGCAGGCAGACCCTGCTGCAAATACTCCTTAATAAAGAGCAAGTGGGCTTCCTCCTGAGACCATTGCATGTTCAGCCTCCCTGGTTCAAAATTACACTAAATGGAAGGGAATTAAGCTTTTCTTTGCAGGGGTTTCCTCCCCAGTTTCACAGCATTCCATGTCCATTTCCCCATCATTCTTCAGGGAATCATTTCACCAGAAAATCAGACTCCAGAGAAAGACATAAAGATTGAGGCAGGATGTCAGTTAGGTATTCTGTGTTATTTCACTTTCTGTCTAAAATCCTCAGCATGAACAAGGTCTGTAAACTTGATGCAGAATAGCAGAGCTCCTGTAGCATAGTGTATGAGTGCAGCTATACCTGCAAAAACCCTTTCACTGTAAACCTGTTCTCTGCTAATTAGCCATATTTTCAGTTAGAAGTAATCTGCCAAATCTAATAGCTTAGTAATGCTGGCAGCAGCTCAACCCAGGCTATTCACTCAAGGCAGAATCAGTCTGTTGGATATTTTCCTTTTGTGGATGTTCTGTAGAGACTTACAGTCAAATCTTGTAGCAGAGATTATAGCTATAGTTGTTCTTGAAGGACAATATATATTTCAAAACAGGCATTTCTCTGATTCATCAGTACCCAACTGAATGATGCATGCTTTTAAATTACTTTGATATCAGTGAAGAACTGTTAGGGCTTGAAGGGATGAATTGTTTTTTATTCTTATATTTTGTTTTTACTGTTATTATTCCTAGGTAAATAGTAGCATGCTTTTAGCTAGCAAGATTTTGGATTTGGGGAGCAGTTACCATCAAGAATAACCTTCAGTAACAACTACATGGTTTTCCAGAAATACTGTGAAAGAACCAGGGAGCAGTTACTACCAGGAATAGCCCTCAGTAACAACTATATGGTTTTCCAGGAACAATCTGAAAGAACTGGTTAAGGTTTGAATTTTTCTGAAACATTAGGGAAGGTGACAGCTGGTCTGTTGATTTTTGAGTGCATTTATTTAGGCTTTTATTGAAATTCAGAGTAGCTGATAAAAGGCATATTAAGGCAATGCTGTGAATTTGGCATATGAAAAAGAAATGGAATTTAGTACTGCTGTGGCAGCTTTTAGGGAACTCTCCATGCAGGCAGTACACTATTCAGTGCACAGGTGAGCAAGACAGAACACAATATCTATCCAGAAACAGACAATCTTTTGTAGTGCTAAAGTGTACCAAATTCTAGGAACATGGCATGCATTAGAGGGACTTTTTATTTCTGGACCAGCAATCTGAAGGGTTTGAGTACTCAGATTAATAAGACATCCCAGAATCCATATGCAACGTGGCAGTTCTCATAGAAGATGCTGGGACTGGCAGTCCCTAAAATGTGGTGCAGAAGGAGTGTCTGGACCCATTTTCATATTTGAAAATTGCTGGCTTGGCCATAACACTTTCACTAATGAAGTTGCTAAACCTGCTGCTAAATCGGGTTTCGGAGAGTTGAGGGTCTTAATTATTACTATGCTGCAAGAGTTTGTAGGACTGAGCCAAAACCAGAGAGTGTTGAGGCAGTGCCAGCAAACTAGATTTTTAAGCCTGTGAACATCACAACATTCCAGGTGCATGGGAGGACTGCAGCTTTTCAGTGTAGTAGGAACAGCAGTCATTGTCTTCTGCTTTGGAGACTGAATGTGAAGACTATGAGGATCTAGCAGCACCTCTGTCTCAAGTCTTGGTTTTCCACAGCACAGAAATCCAGACATTTTTCATAAAATTAAGAATGGCTTAGTGATATCTTCTAATGGAAGGTTGGAACTGGCCTTATTCAGTACCTAAGTCAGTAAGCCTTCCTTATTTTACTCAAATCCACATTTTTCTTCTTCTAGGTGAATATACTATTATGACAGCCCATTTTCATCTGAAAAGAAAAATTGGTTATTTTGTCATCCAGACGTACCTTCCTTGCATAATGACTGTGATCTTATCGCAAGTGTCATTTTGGCTAAACAGAGAATCTGTCCCTGCTAGAACTGTCTTTGGTGAGTATCCCCCTTGCTCCTAGGACACAGATAGGATCTTTGTGGCTTGTGAAAGTGACTCGCTGTAATAAAACCACAGTTCACTACTGTTTATTTCTGCTTGAGATGTTGTAAATGTTTTCTCCTTCTCTTCCAGTTTAAACTCAAAATCAATTTAAAAGCCTTGTCTGGGCTGTTTTTGTAAAGTTGTGACAGAAATTGGTCAATCGATTATGTGAAAATTAAGGACAGAAGATAGAAGAATAAGATTAGTGTGATTTGGTTTGGGTTTTTTTTTTTTCATTTCAGTGAATGCTGGATGGTTTAGAAAAAAAGACATATGGATTATCATACTTAATGTATACCCTAGCTAAGCAGTTGAAGCAGATATCACTTCAAGACATTTTGCTCATCTTTATTGTAGGATCTTTATCTAGGAAAACCATGTAGAGGTTAATTAGTGATAATTATCTCTATAACCATCAAACAAATTAATATGACTTTGCATTTAGAAAATGTGTATTTACTGAAGAAATTGTTATGGAAAAAACCTTTGGGGTGTCATTAAATTACTTGGTTTATCCCTAGAAAGCTGCAGAAAATAAGCACTTGAGAAAGTGAAAGTTGATGAAATACAAGATTTTTACTAGAAGAAAAACAAGGGGAGTAGGAGCAGTTTTTTAAGTAAAACTTTGTTCAGATATTTGAAAGGAGTCACCCTTCTGTACCAGCCTCCTGAAGTCAGTTGGCAGCTTTGTTCAAAAATCAGCTCAGCAAGTTGTATGGAGAGAATACAGGTAGTAGCATCATTTTGCTGACTTACTCTAGGTTTACAAAGCTGTAACTGAGAGTTGAGTTTTTTGATCCTGGGGAAATGTTCCCACAGATGAAAGCATTGGCTGTTTGTCTTTTACTATCATATGGGAAAGGAGGAGCTACAGTCAAGGAAACCAGTAACAGTCAACAATTTTAAATATGCAATCTCTGTATAAGAAAACAAAATAAGAAATCCCACTTCATTCTGACAGTTATAAACCCTGGGCTTGTGTTACCCTAAAAATCCTTATTTAAACACACTACAGCTAGAACTAACCAGAACTCCATAGAATAAAATATCTGAGGGTGAAGGCTTTCATTTTTTCTTATTCCTTCAAACCATAATATGCAAACACTGATTGACTTCATGTGGCCTTCTTAGATATCCTGCTGAACTGGGACCTGCTCATAACTCATTTGGGATCCCATAAGGGTTAGCAAACTGATCTCTGACTCTTATTTTTTTTCTTTGCAGGAGTAACAACAGTCCTCACCATGACCACCTTAAGTATCAGTGCCCGTAACTCTTTGCCAAAAGTGGCCTATGCTACTGCAATGGACTGGTTTATAGCTGTTTGCTATGCCTTCGTATTTTCGGCATTGATTGAATTTGCAACAGTCAACTATTTCACCAAGAGGAGTTGGGCATGGGATGGCAAAAAAGCCCAGGAAGCTGCAAAAATCAAGGTGCTTAAGTTACATTTTTTAAATACCTAAAATAAAAAGCAGATATTCAGTATAGTTTAAATATACTGAATGGTCAATTTCCAGCTTCTTTGTGAAAAAGGTATTTAATCACCTCATGACATACCTTTTATCTTCCTGTGGAGGAAAATTTGCAAGGAAATACAGTGCCTTCCCGCCTTCCCTTCACAGAGATAGATTACCAGTCTCTGTCATCTCTATGAAGAGGACTGCTAACAGAAGTACATTGGGCATTGAGTACACAGGACAAGGGATTTCAGTGATCAGACTTCTGATACTATAACTATGAAACATGTCTCTGCAGAGCAGTCCCTGTATGCTCTCCTAATAAATAACAATGCTCACATTGAGCTCCATGAGTCAGGGTCCCACCACAGTAAAAAAAGAAACAAAAGACTAATTATGTAAAAACACAAACTTTTGAGTTTCATGCTGAAATGAAATTTTTGGGATAGGACTAACTTAGTAAATCATCTCCTAGAGAGCTCATACCCACAGGCATCCCAAAAGAGTCTACAAAGAGGCTAAGCTGGCAGGGGCAATGAGCCCTTTGCCACACCCTTTTCAGCATCTGGGGAAATGAAGTTCACATCTTGTCAGCTGTCCATGGGGCAGATGCCAGACTACATCTCACTGACAAAAGAAGCTGCTAATGCACATGCCAGGTGGGATGTGGGTGCAACCAGCGAGTCTCAGCTTTCTCCCATCAGGGAAAGTCACACTTGAGTAAGGGCTACAAAATGAAGGCAAAAAAATCTGTTTGGTAGTCAAAGTGAGAATAGCCAACAGGCATTAATGGGCATGCTTGATTATGGTGCTCAGCTTTTTGGGTCAGTCCCTTGAGAACATGTTTCCACCTTCTGTTCTTGTGGAATAACATTTTGTTCTTTACGCTGCAGAAAAAGGAGCGCAACTTGCTGGGAAATAAACCCACTAATACCTACACCACTGGGAAGATGACTCCTGCACCAAACATGCCAAAGGACTCAGCCCCAGCTGTCATCTCAAACACTACATCTGCTCCAGTGAAGCCTCCAGAAGAAAAGCCTGCTGAAAGCAAAAAGACTTACAACAGCATCAGTAAGATTGACAAAATGTCCCGGATAATTTTTCCAGTGCTGTTTGGAACTTTTAACTTAGTTTACTGGGCCACATATTTGAATAGGGAGCCTGTTATTAAAGGTGCCAATTCTCCAAAATAAACTGAAGTACTCTGGAGCCACATGTGAGCCATACTTACAAAGCAGATGCTACCAAGGAAAATTTGAGATCCAGATGACTTTCTACGTTTGGGCAATATTCTTCAGGAAGTTTTTTGCATGTTTAATAATATGTACAAATAATATTGCCTTGATTGTTTCTACATGTAACCTCAGATGTTTTGGAGACGATTATATTACTTACAGCAATGGATCTTTATAAAAGATCAGAAGACATTGAACATGGCTTCTTTGCTGCTGAGTATCTTGCATTGATAGTTTACAAATAAAATAAGTTATATTTTTTAACTGTTCAAGTGTACTACATATCGTGGTTTTTATACTTCAGATGTACAGTCATACGAATATGGGCTTAACCTATATTTTACAGAAGAGCTCCACTATTGTCATCTGATAAGTTACTGAGTAACGCCAGTTGTAAATGTGCCAAATTATTAAGTGTAGGGCTATGTTTGAGCACCTTTACTAGTTACAGGTAGTGCATTACTCCATAGACAAAACTGCTCAGCCCAATTTTCACTGGAAGTTTAATACAATGCAGTAAATCCTAATGGGACTATGCTGATTTTCACTGCTTGAGACTCTAGTTTGCAGTGAAATAACACAGGGAGCAGGATGCTACTTATGTAAATAAAGATGATGGAATCTTGCCCTTAAATGAAAATACAAAGTTTGGTTGGATTTTGGATTCCAAAGAATTCTCTCTAATGATTCTCAGTATTTATTCCAAAAATTAAGAATTATATTGCATGAAATTAACATAGATTAGGAAAATATTTGTGCAAATAAAACTTCTAACAACAGCAGCAGACATTTTTATCAGGGTAAAGTAAATTATGTTTGGACACTTTTCCAAGAAGAAGACTGTGTTATATTAGCAGAGATTAGCAGAAAAGAATTACAGTATTTCTGCAATAATTATTACTTGTTTCCCACTGCAAAAATCAATCAGCCAACACTAGAAAGTGTGATCAGAAAAAAAAGATGTGCTTCATGACAGCAAGGTGTTTCAGTGACAATATTGACAGAAAGGTCTTTGTACTGTCCATCTGAAACTTTTCTATAAAACGCCTTGCTGCTGACAATGTGTTTTGCTTTCACAATGAATGAGAAAATGCAGTCTGAGTTTTCAGCTCTTTCCTCCTTGGCATCCTTTAATTGTTCCAGAGGCTTTTGTAATTAAATCTTAATGTTTAAATAAAAAATGCATTCAACATTTGATTGCAAAATGTCATTCTTATACTGGTTGTCCTTTTAGAAAGACCAAAGAGCACACCAGAGAAGCTGAAGAATTAACTGGAAAGCACACACGCACACACTCAATCTCGTGTGCACACATGACATATCCTCCCTGTTGCCCAGAAAGGGACATGCCTTGAGTGAACACAGTGAATTGAGTTGTTGCAGAATTTGGTGCTATCCTGCTATGGAGCAACAATCCCATGATCTTTTGGGGACAGAGTGGACAGTTCATGCTTCACTTTGAGGTTAGGGTCTGGTCTAGGACTGGGGAGTTGGTTGGCTTCTTTTGTATCTTTCTTCAACCCCTTCGTTCCTAAAAATTGCCAAGAAAAAAAATCTCATGTGTCTATTGGTTTTGAAGCTTTTTTTTTTTGATGCTGTGGAAGGAAAAATCCATACATTTTTGAGGGCAATAGAGAAGCCATGGAACTGAGCAAGTGACTGGATGCTGATAAACAGGAACAAGGGAGGGAGCACACCCATCTATTCCGTGCTAGCCTGAGCTGAGGCAAGAATGTGGATCTCTGTTTTCATGTAGCCTGCCTCTGTGTCTTTGAGCGGCTACACATCTCCTTGTTCATCATCCCCTTGGGGGATCCCTTTGGCTTTTGTGCTTATTGGAAGGCAAAACTTTATACAAGTCCCTTGGCTATTTCTTCAGGTGAAAAACTCAAAGAATTACATGACTGAGTTTTGAGAATGAGAAACTCAGAGCCATCTTTGTTTAGCATCTTTTCCAGACCAGTTCTGAAGTCTCCCCAGAGAGCTTCTGTACTTGGTTTTATCTGCTTACACCCAGTCTGACTCTGTATTACAGCATCATTTCCTGGTGTCCATTGCAGGACTTAGTGAAAAGATCTCTAAATCTGGTCTATTTTACTTACATGGAAAGTAATCAACAAATATGGGTGTACCTGCAGCATGTCCTTGTGCATGAACACTAGATGTCCCATAGTTTGGAAGATGCTTCAATAAGCCGATACATTCCAGGCTGGAATACTGAAATGCTATTGCCTTGCATTATATCCTACCTCACAATTCAGATCTCTCCACAGTCACTGGAACTGTTTGTGTGGGAGATCACTACTCACTGAGATGGTACCTGAACTGTGGGAAACAGGAGCATTTTTCCAGGTCCTGGCTCAACCAAAACATCTTAGCTTTGTTCTGCCCCAGGCTGGGGTGGTATCTGGATGTGCACCAACTTCCCCTGGTATCCCTGGAAGCAGCTTGGGCTTTTGGGAACGGAGTGAGCTGTGTCACTGTCCCCAGCATGGGTGAACCAGGACCCTGCAGGACACAGCTACTTCACAGCTTAGTCATGGCCAAAGGGAGTAATAAATAGGAATTGCTTCTCATTGATTTTTTCATGTATGCATTCATGAAAAAATAGTTGAAAAGTGAATTAAACAATTCAGCACTGTAGGGGAAGTGTGTGCAGGCTGCTGCCAAATTTCCTTCCTCGCACCCGGTAAGAATGAAAGAACAAATCAAACACAATGGAAGAGATTTTTAATTTCTGATATTTGAGCTGTGCCAGCTTACTTCAAGGATGAATTTAAGCAACAATGTATTTTCTAAAGCTGAACCCTCTTCTGTTATCTTGAGTTGTGTTCTGCTTTTTTCTAAATGGAATGTGCCCTCTGTGGAATAACTGAACACATTTATAACAAAACTGAGGAAGTAATGATATTATGAAATAATCTCATCTTTCAAAAATTCTTGCTCAACATCTAAGTTAAACTTTGAAGAAAAATGAATTAAACTGTTTTGCTCTTCATTTTATGCAGAGAAGATGAATGTATCACTTGCAGATTTTTTAAATCTGGAGAAAATTTGTGGAGAAACAGTTCTTTGTAATAAGGATGTATTTCCCCTATTACCCTTGCTTCTCAGATTGGAATTGACACTGAAATTATAAAATTACTTGAATCCTTTCTAACCTTTTATATGTTTTTATGTCACTACAAACACTTAAGTATGGTCATTGCATAGTGACTCTCAGATGACATCCTTACTTTACCAATTTTCTGTTTTCCACTATGTTGTTATAGACATTTGTTCAATTTTGAGAAGATAGAAAGATTGGAAGTTAGATTTTATGAAGCCCGAAGGACTTCTGAAGGATCTTCCAAGAATTGCCCCTAATTTAGACTGAAGTCTAAGTGTCCCATTCTGTAATGCATTATTTCCTTTTCAGTGCCATCCTCAAAAGCAATTATCACTTCTCACAGTCATAATGTCTTAAAAGTTGCTGCTTAAATTAGTCCCTGGCTAAAAGTAAAGTAAAAGGTAAGAATATTGATTGAAGAGACCAACTAATTTCAGTTAGATGAATTTGGAGAGTTTTTGAGAAGCCCTGATAGATTCTAATAGACTGGACCAACAATGATAGGCTGGATTTGTAGGTAGGAAAATTACTACACAGAGGGCAACCACCCACTATAACTTAACACATACATGATAATAAATGTTGGAGCCAGCCACCCAAGGCAGTTTTGGCCTCAGTGGATCTGGGCTCAGTTCTTCATTGACTGTGGGCTGGAGTTTTTGATGTTCTCAGGACAACTGCTCAAAGATAGCCCCAGAGGAGCAGCCCTGCCTGCCCTGGATGCCCATGCTTCTGCCAGAAGTCTACACAAAGCTGCTGAAAAGCTGCAGCATGGCAGTATCAGGAAGGATTCTCCCTATCCTGCCCATGAGCCAGAGAGCAGAGAGCCCTGTGCTGAAGAACTGAGAGCACACAGAAATTGTTGAGACTTCTGAGGTTCAACTTCCTACCTAAAGACTCCAGCAGGAGCAACAGAGACCTTCAGTCAGAATAATGTGGCTCAAGCCTCTTAGAAATCTCTAATAAGCATTCAGCTGGAGGACTCCAGGAGCTGTAGGATATGGATTTCAGGTCCTTCCTTCTTTGTCTCAGAGCAGCCCCAGTTCCCTTCTGTGCTTCTCATGGTATATAGGTAGCACTGGGGTGCCAGGAAAATCACCAGTAGAGCTCTCCTTCAACACTGAATCTCAGAAAATTCAGGTGCCCAAACTAATCAGTGCTTGAGACGAGGCCCTCAGTTCTAGGAAGTGAGGAATTTGATCCATGAGTCCCATTCCCTTCTTTGGCATTTCCTCCCTTATTTATGCTAGCTAGCTCCCTGCACAGCTACTTTCAGAAACTCATTCTTCCCCACTGCACAGGTCATACCACACAGGTATCCCTCAGGCTGAAAAGATACTCACCTTCTGTGAAAGTGCAATGAAAGGTAGGTTAAAATGTGGATGCATTTTGTTATGCTGGAGAATAGTACTGAGAACCTAAACATTTTACTATCATTACATGGCGTGATAAAAAGTTCTTTTGTTAAAGCCTGTGCTGGATAATCACGACCCTTACCTGAATATACAACTTGAAAGGCTCAGCAAAGAGTGTGCTTAAAAATAAAATAAAAAGATGTGAGAATTAAGAGAGGGAGCAGAAATGAATGAGGCATGAGGTGTAATGAAGAGTGGTGCTAAAGTATCCCTTTGGCATTAACACACTGAGGAGAACAGAAAGAAACCCTTAAACATCACCTTTTTTCTTACAGCCTGAGGAGAAGGAGTCAATAATCAATGAACCACATTGCTCCGATCGAGCCTTGGGGACTTATGAGACTCTCATGCAAGGAAAGAGGGGACACTGTGAGGGTCTTTCTCGAGGTCCGAGTGACTCGATGGTCACATGAAGTTCCTGTCGCGGCGCAGGGCTTGCCGAGCTCTCTGCCGCCGGCTGGAGGCAGCGCGGAGCGGGGACCGGTCCGATCTCTCGCGCTTCCCGCCGCCGCCGCCAGAGGATCCCGCAACCGCGCCGGGATGCGCCGAGGGCGGGATGGGGCTGCTGGGCGAGGAAGAGGCGGAGCGGCGCCCGACGGAGCCGCCGCGGCGGGGAAGCCACTCCGGCTCTCTCCCATCCCGCCCGGGGTTCCCGCGGAGCAGGGCCGCCGAGAGCGGGGATGCGGGGCTGGACCTACCCTCGTCATTTCTCATCGTAAATCGCCGCTGGCGTGTTTCTCCCCCGGGTCTCTCTGCCACCTGCTATCCGGCTCACTCGTGCCGCCCACCCGGGACGTGGCCGGGGCACGGCGGCCCCTCCCGCTGGCGGCGAAGCGACTCCCCCGGCCCGGCCGCCGCAGCCTTCTCCCATGCTGCAGCCCCAGCTGTTCGCGCTGCTGGGCTCCCCGGCACGGTTACCGAGGCCGGGCTAAGCTTTTATTTATTCAAATTGAGTGTGCGTGTGAATACACACATTTTTCTATACGGCCAGCGCAGGGGAAAACCCTCCTTGCATGTGGGGCGCTTCCTGTCCTTGCTTTCCAAACGCGCGGGCGCTGCGAGCCGAGACGTGAGCACCGAGACCTGGGAACCCTAAATGATGTTCGCATAAGCAGCAGCTTTCAGGAAACCTTCAGGTGCCTGCGGACCGGCGCCGTGCGGCGGTGCCAAACCCCGTGCGGCGGTGCCAAACCCAGTGCCGCCGGTGCAAACCCCGTGCGGCGGTGGCAAAGCCCGTGCCGCCGGTGGCAAAGCCCGTGCCGCCGGTGGCAAAGCCCGTGCCGCCGGGACCTTCTCGGGTCGCTGGGAGGCGGCGGCTCTCCGGTTCGCCCCGTCCCGCCTCCCGCCCGCCCCGCAGCGCCGCTGCTCCCGCAAACTTCACAGCAGAGGATCGGTGTGCTGCCTGACCGTCAGCATAGCTGTTCCTGGAAAAATCCAGGAAACCCCCGAGCATTCGCCGTCCGTTCCCTCCCTCATTTTCTCGGGGCAGCAGGCGGCCTGGCTTCCACCCGCATTTCTCTGTTGGTGACCGAAAAGAGCACAAGCTTTGTAACAAATGATTATTAGCAATTCACGGTAACTCCAATTAGACAAAGTAAACACGAAAGAAATGCTGTATAATCTAGTAAAGAGGCGTTTAGGTTGGAAATAAAAAAAACTCAACAAAACTTGAAAGGTTGAAAGAAAAGCCCTAAAGTGAATTACTGAGAGTTAATTGCCTGACTCACGACAGGTTTTTCTTAAGCTGTGTCGTTCCTTCAAAAATTAACTTCGGAAACAGAACTCCCTATAGCCAGCTCTTCTAGGCTTCATGTAGGAGTTATTCTAAAAGCAAGATTGCATCTTCCAGCAGATTTTGTTTTTAATTAAACAATTAAAAACGACTCCCCCAGGACATGGAAGTTATGTCTAAGGGAGAAGGAAACAGAGATTTACACTCCCGAGATTTCTGATCACAGGAAAGCAGTGACTCGCTGTACCTCTGGCAATTTTTTGTTTTCAAATTAGCATTACGTAAGTGAAATTTTGTGACTCCCCATTCTGAAAACAAAGGGGAATATTCCAATTACCCTGATGCCTGGTGCAAAGCTTCCCTCTCCATGAAGAGAATTGAAGTCGCTAAAAATCACTGTGCTGTTCCTAGTGGAGTAGAAAGACAAAAGTTGTCCAAACCCTAACTATTTTTGCCCTGAATACACTTGACTGCTGTCTCATTTACGAGCTCTCACAGCAGAAAAACCTAATTTACCGCGAAGTTCACAATGTACACATAAGTCCATGTAACCTGGTTTACAGAATCGTGTAGACCTTTTCTTTGTGTATACATTTTCCTGGCATACCTTGTGCATATACATGTGTATCCATGCATTCGTACAGTGCATGCAAACTTCTACATGCATCCACCTAGATACAGAGGCACACCGAAACACACTGCCTTGGGTTTGTCTATCTGTCCGTGCAAGCAGCCGCACCGATTACACGGATCTGCGCCTGTGTGTACATCGGGATGCCCTCGCTCCGATCACCCCGAGACCAGCACCCGACCCCTCTCCCTCCTTGTGACGAGAGCACCTCCAGCCCCGGGCGGTGGGGGGGCTTTCGGCAAGTAATTGTGGGGTTTGGGCGTGAGGGGATCCCGCAAAACATCACGGGGATCCTTCCACCGGCTACCCTGTCCAGGGCATCGGGCTGGTGATGTCGGGGAGAATTCCCGGCTGCCGAGTGACTGCGGCTGCCGGGTTTGCTGCTCCCCCTCTCTTGTGTGCGTGTGTGTGCGCCCGCTGGGGCGGGGGCAGGGTTCACTTCCCGGCTCCTCCACTTGCCGGCGAGGCGGGAACCTGTTGGGCAGGGAGCGGGGACGAGGTGCTCTCCGATGCGGGGCGGTCCCCGGCAGCGCTCCGGTGCCGCGCTGCGGGGCTGGCTGCGGGCAGGCGCTCCGGGGGGGGCAAGGTGCGCCCCTTCCCCCCGCCCCGGCCCGCCCCCCTCCCGGCCCGGCCCGGCCCGGCCCGGCCCGCCCCGCGGCTCCCGCGGCCCGGCGGGGCCCGGGCTGCTCGGCGCTGTGCACCGCCCGGGGGGCACGGCCAGCGCCAGCCCGGGCAGCGGGAGAGGCCGCGCCGCTGCTCCCGGCTGCTGGCTGCCGGCTGAGGGGACGCGCCGCAGCTCCGCGCCCGCTGAACACCTGTCAGCCCGCGGAGCCTGATTTATACCTGGCCTCTCCGCTGGGGATTTCCCCCTCGTTCCACTTCTTCTTCAGCTTTTTTTTTTTTTTTTTCTTCTTTTCCCTCTCGCCTCCCCCCTCCCTTCTCGGAGCGTTGTGGAAGAGAGTGTTTTCTTCAGGGTATTAAGCTGAGAATACAGAGGAGGAGAGGCTCAGACCTTTACCTCACTGCCTCATTCTCCCTTCCATGTGAACGTTCTGCAACGTTTCCTTCATCCTGCCGCACCTCTCACCTGGCCAGCGCTGTCCGGACCATGTCCGCTAAGCTCCTGCCGGTTTTCTTCCTCCTCTCAGTGTTCCACGCTTGGTAAGTCTGCGCTCCCCTCGCCTCCCCTCCAGCCCCTCTCCTCTCTGCCCCGGGGCTGGAGGGCTGAAGTCCCAGTTGCCGGAGTTTGCACAATATTCGGCACCCAGGAAGAACAGTGGGCTCTCCCCACCTTCTTCCGCGCCGTGCCGGGGCTCTGTTCCCAAACGCTGCTAACCCGGCTCCCATCCTGGGACCCGCCCGGCACCGGGTGCGCCCGGGGCGGTGGCACCGCCGCCGTCCCTTCCCGGCCCCGCGTGAAGCCGGAGGTCGCCCGCGGGGGCCCTGTCCTGAGCCGGCCCGGCAGAAAGTTTCCCCCTCGGGCGGCTGCCGGCACCCGGTGGGACAGCGGCTGGAGCTGCCCGGGCTCCCCTGGCGGCCCCAGCTTCCCTCCACGCCACCCCCGGGGGATCCGCGGGCAGGGTCGGCGTGAGGGATGAGCCGCGGGGTGCGTGATCCCCTGGTCCCCGCCTCAGGGCCGGGAAGGGGGTCCGGTATCCACTCTTAGAGGCCAGAGGGGCACAGCCGGCAGCGTCAGCCCCGACCTTTTGGATTTCGGTCTTTTTGGTTGTCCGGGGCTGTTGTACACCCTCACAGAATAACTCAGGCAGAGGGGTCAGCTCCGCTCCCCCTGAAGGAACCAGCACAAACCAGGCTACAGGCATGCTCAAAGGCCTTCCCCTGTCCTCCTTGGCAGCCTGCCCCACACCTGAGTGGCGTCTATCTCCTAAATCCCCACAGGAACTAGAGGATGCTTCTTGCCAGCCTCCAGAGCAGGTGTGGGACACACCTATTGCAGGAAAGAAACCCTTTCCTGACAACCTCTCAGAGTTTTCTAGACTTCCTCCCCTGCAGTTTATGCACAGTCTCTTCTCTGTCTCCTTACAGAATCAAAACGATGAAGAGTGGGGAAAGGCATGTAGCCTTTTTTCCTTCCTAGTTTGAGGCTGGCTTGTCATCACCCTGTAGTTATTTCTCTGGATCACAGGAATATGAGAGGAATTGCCAGTCACCTGTAGGGTTACAAAAGAAAAATGCAGCCTCAAGTGCCTTGAAGGAGCACTATTGCCTTAACTATGTGGAGACAAGCAATGGAAGGGAAATAATAACTTCTTAAGGGAGAAAGCAAAAAAGCTTGAAAAATACATGTCTAGTGTATTAGTCTGATCCACTGTGAAACCTCTTCCACCACCAATCTTAATCTAGAAGATAGGTAAGGATTTAAATGGTTTGGAGGTACTTTCTAGGAAAGAAGCTGCTAGAGTGAGGGGATCTAAAAGGTCTGACAGTGCTTTGTTAGACTCTTGTTAGTGACTTGTTTTAAAGCAGCATCTCCCTG
This sequence comes from Agelaius phoeniceus, assembly GCF_051311805.1. Classification (NCBI taxonomy): domain Eukaryota; kingdom Metazoa; phylum Chordata; class Aves; order Passeriformes; family Icteridae; genus Agelaius; species Agelaius phoeniceus. The sequence continues at coordinate 32,922,058 of NC_135266.1, forward strand.
AAATAGGAATCATGATACTGCTTGAACTCAGTTCTCATTTCCAGGTGCAGTCTGAATGCCTGTGGTAAAGTTGTGGTGGCTGCAGCAGCAGAAGACATATGAATTGTCCTTCTTTGCTATCAGCAATTCAGCACCATTGCAGAGCTTCAGCTCGGAAATATCAACCATGTATGTTTGGAGATGATACCTCCTTTGAGAATGGTTCTGTAACCATTGAGGAGTATTAAGACACAGGGCTTATCATGAATCTGATGGAAAAAAAAAATTCTCCCAAAATCCTCTTGATTTTTTCAATGTTCATTGGGTGAATTAGAAAAAGAAAAAAAAAAACCTCAAGTTTTTAAAAAATACAGCCCAATAACAGAAAATTAGTGGTTGTCTATTCAAAATTTTGCCCTAAGTTTTCTCTGCTTTTACAGCTTAGTTATATGAGCTCACTTCAGAAAATCCCCAGGGTCTAGGTTTAAAAATTATTTTTCTATAGAAATTGTGCCTACAGCAATTGCAAATTGTGAGGTCATGTTAAGTGATTCGTGGTTAATCTTTAGGGGCATATTGGCTGTAAAGCAGTTTCAGTTTAAAGTTTCATTATGTTCTCAAATTGTGGTCTTCGAGCAATGTGAGGGTCGATGATGCTCTGTGATTAAATTTTTATATTTGTATCAGGTTTTTTTATGTTCACATAGAGTATTTATCAAGTCTTCTGGACATCTGAGGTATTTTAAAATACACTGGTGTCATTATGGAGAAAAGGAGAAGGAGAGAAAGAAAGTTGCACAGATGTGTGTAGCACATCCCATGAACAAACAAGGCTTGTTCCTCTCATTCTCCACTGCTTTGCACCTCACATAATCATTGACATTTATGTAAAAAAATTGCAAAATTATATCATATCCCCTGGGCAATTGCAGGTTGAAATAACACATGATTCCTTACATAGGTTCCACCACTGAGGTTATCTTTTCTTCTAATAACTTCATCTTAGTCTGTCATAGATTTTCTCCAGTGAGAGGCATCAAACAGATTTGGTTTCTAAGATACCAAAAGATACATCTGATGAAGATATCGTCTTCAAATCAACATTTTAAAGTCCGTGCACAGAAAGCTGCACAAATGAAATTAGTCTTGTGTGAAAATAGCTCTTGTTGTGATTTCTGGCCAAACTGTAGTTTCATCACATTTGCATTAATATAGCCTTAAAACAAACATAATCCACCTATAAATGAATAAAGTTGCAACTCTTGGTGTAGTACTGTTTCTAATAAAAGTTACTAAAGCTGCAGGGAAATTCAGATTAATTTATTCAATGTGTTTGTGTGCTTGTGATAATCCATCTCAAATTCAGGAATGAGCTCTTAATTCTAAGCCTTGTAATACATTAAACTCTGAAATTCATGCACTGAGAATATAATAATTTATTAATAGGATAAAATGATCAGGAAGTATTAACAGATCTGAATTTTTAATACTCTTATTAGGCTTTGTGCAAGAGATGAATCAGTTGTCTTGATGTATTAATAAAGTAATACTGCAGATGTTCGCTCTTTGTAAAAGTATATTGTAAACTAGTCAGAATAGGTTCATTAAAATACAGGATATAAAATACTACTCTGATAGCTGTATTATCTTCTAGAGTATAACTTTTTGAAGACATTTCCAGAAGACAATTTCTAAACAATTGTCAGTCATGACCCATCCACAGATACTCAACAATTGTTAATGGGAAAATCCTGTTGCACCTGTTGCATCCTGCTGCATCCTGTTGCATCCTATTTTAGTAATGTAAAATAATACCTGTTTGTTTCATTTGTTTTGCAGTTCTAGAAAGGTCGAAGACGATGAATATGAAGATGGAACAACTAACCAAAACTGGGTTTTAGCTCCAAAAACACAAGATACAGATGTGACTCTCATACTAAACAAGCTGTTGAGAGAGTATGACAAAAAGCTGCGGCCAGATATTGGAAGTAAGTACTTCTTTCTGCACAAGTGAGGATAAGCTTCTCTGGATGCAGAGTAGATATGTTACTATATTCTGGAAGTGTGCACAAGTATCTGGGGAAGTGTAGATTAAGTTTTTTTGGCTGAAGTTGATTTCCAAGTATTTTAAAAATGCTAATTCTCACAAGGAAATCTGGTGGTAGCTTGGGGTCCTAAAATTTTGCTGGTTTGTACAGAGTTTGTGTAAGGATATGGAAGGGCTAATCCTTAAGTATTCAGCAGGTCTTTGGCAGAGGAACACACCTCTTTTGTCATCCAGTCCATGTTGAAAATCTCACACTCTGAGAAGCAAACAAAACCTCAGCATATCAAAACAGAAAGTAGGACACAGCAAGAGAAGAATGTGCACCTGTTCTTTTCCTGATCCTGAAAGTTCTGTTCCTTAATGCAGAGAATAATGCACTGGGATTTGCCTGTGTATAGGGCAACTCCAGAGATGATCTTCCACAAACCAGCAGACATCTCCAAAAGAAATCTTACATAGTCAAAGTGTCTCATGGTCAGCACTACTACATATAAGTATGAAATTTAAATAAGAGCCTGTAGGTACCTGCATATTACCATCTTGGGCTACTATATTGCTTTAACTTGTATAATGAGGTTTCAAATCAACTGTGGTTTTTTGTTTGGGTTTTTGGTTTTTTTTGTTGGTTTGTTTCTTTGTTGTTTTTTTTTTTTGTTGTTGTTGTTTTATTTTGTTTTGTTTTTAGTTCTCCACCTATTGGAGTTATGCCATTTTTTCTCATTTTTGCACCCCTACAGCATATTGGCTGGTAGCACAACTGCTGCTCAGTTTGTTCATAGCAAGTTTGTATGACAGCAATCGGAGAGAATTTGTCATTTATATTTACTGTACCTTGCATGCGCTTCAGGACAAACTGAGACTGAGGAATACTCAAAATAATCACATAATATAATATATAATATATTTTATATATTTTGCTTTCCCTAGATATTTGCAGGGATTAGAGGAGCATTCCTACCACTGATTATAAGTGCAATTATTGTTTGCTAATGGCACATGTATTGATATGCTTTCTAGGTGATCCCTTTGGATTGGTTTAGAGGGAAGTAAGAGCCATCTATATGTATTCATCATTACAATTATGAGTATTTCATAGCTACACAATAATGCAACAGTTGCAGAAAAACAAAGACTATCCTGTGGTATTAAAAAGAGGGTCTGTTTAGTTCTTTTTTATAGCTATTACTTTGATTTTCCATAGTATTTACAAAGATCATATTTGATAGATGTGTCTGTTTTTATCCCAAAGCGACATTTATCTCTCTCTACTTCGTTTGTCATGCTGGATTTAGCTATCTTTAATATCTGATGAAGAGATGCTTTAACATACTTTCCCACCTATATCAACATCTGGAAGACAGTCTTAGACAAATTTTTTGATTTATTTTGTACACTGTGTCCTCAGATCACTGACTTAAGGCAGAGCGAATTACATTATGCTTATGTGGGGCAAAGCAATCACTCCAAGTCCCCATATCAGTTGCCATAAAATCAGTAGAGGTCAGACATAACTTACAGCTCTGGGAAGTCATTGTTACCAAAATAATTCTTTTTGTGTCTCCACAACATTTTGTTTTTGAGAAAGGAGTCAAATTACACAGCTGTTCATGTATCAAACAGATCTTATAGTTCTCAACTACATCTGTTTCTATCAAGCATCTTGGCCTAGGCTGTTCTTTGTCTTTGATAGCAATCTGGCTATTTCAGAACCTGTGCTGAGTGTTGTTCAAATGCTACAGAAGTCAGTTCATCTGTGCTTCCTCCCCTGGTCCCTCTTTGCACCTCTCCTACCTTTGATGCAGATAAATAACATTGCCCTTTTGAAGTTGTGGAGCTGTCGCATTTGGCAAGGAGAACACAAGGGGAATGCTAGAGAATCAGGCATTACAGATAACTTCCCTGAATTGCTGGCTGGTGCCTCACACACAAACACATTGTCCTTTCCATCTGAGAGCTGGTTATCCTCCTAACAAGGTGGTTGACATGTCCTGGCAACAGAATTGTCTTGCTGTCCTGAAGGTCTCAGTATTAATACAAATACTTTAAAGCATAATACATACCAGCTAGAGCACCAGGAAGAAAAGGTAGTGTGCCAGGTAACATAGACCATACAATAAGAAAATGCATGTTTTGGAAATTAGAGGAAGCATGGAGTGAACCAGTAGAAGAGGTGAGAAGTGATTCCCAGATTCAAGCAGAAGTTCAGCCAATACTGAGGGTTAAATCCAGGACTCATATACAGTCACCTACTCACTAGGGCCTTTGCATTAGCATGGTACTGCTGGGAAGTAAGTTGTCTGACCCACAGGGAAGGGACACTCACCATTTCATGTCACACTGCTCTTCACTCAGTTTTTCAACCATTTATTGCAAATCCACTATTTCTAGCAGTGTGTAGCTTTAGCTATTGTCCTGAGGAAATGATCTTTGTTCTGAATGCAGTCAGAAAGGCTCAGGAAATACTTTCCACTTTTTAAGGTTAGGATTGCCAGTTTCAGATCACTTGGGAAGACACTTCTGCAGCCCAAAAAGGAGGAGAGAAGGAGAAGACTGTGGTGAATAAAATATATCAAAGTGCATGCTGGCACAGGCAGTGACTTCTCCGTGGTTTTCATTCTTCTCAGGGCAACTGATATTTTGGCTAGCTCAAAATAGAGTCCTACCTGGTACAGGCATATTCTGAGTGCCCTTTTGCTGTACTATGGGCACTGGCATTGTCAGCAATCTCATCTCCTCCAGGCCAGCAGTACAGCCATCAGTGAGGGCACTGTGACCACCTAGCTACCCTCTTTCCTCCTGGCACCCAAGCATATCTAAACCACTGTAAAGAGTGTGTAGGTCACTGCTTGCATGCAAGACTAGGACTTGTTTTTTTTTTCCCCTCATCCTGGCCTATGCTTGTACATAAATGGCTGTTGCTCAGATCATAGGCACAATCTACACTCAGCATTTCAGGCATCACCTGCAAGGTTCCAAGCCAGGATTTTTGAGTGGATTGAACAAACTAAATATTAGGCAAAACAGCTAACCTGTGAAGGCTATTAGCAAAGTGATACCTTTACAGGACCTGTCTCGCTCAAAGGAGATTTCCTTTGATCTTTAGAAACAAAGCAGTGTTTTACCAGCAGGGGAATGCCTGACTGCATCCCCTGTGGCCACACATTTGGCAGATTTCTTGTCTCCATGAATATCATGGCTTTGAGGGTTTTTATTTTACTGGTGGTATCTGGAAAGTTTCTATTATACCACAAAAAATACATGCCTTTTTGAATTGGAAAAAAAAAAGAAAGAAAGCACTTTATACTGAAGAGCTAATAACAGTGTACTGATTAGATCAAAAAGAAAAGTGTTTTATGATGTAAAGCATCTATTCACCTATTTTTTTACCAGCTACAATTATAGATCTGAGATACTCAGGTCTTTTGCGTGGTATGAAAGGCACCAATCCTAGAAAAAAACTAAACCAGTTCTGAACTATGAAAGTCTTAACATCTCTTCCACAGGCAGGTATTCTGTGTTTTGTTTCAAAGTGCTTTGAAGAAAAGACCTCTTTAATGGATATGCGTCATTTTCTATGTGCAGGTGCAGTAAGACTTGCTACCCTGCAAGTGTGCTTTTCTCCTCCTATGTCACATTGATACAAATCCTAAAATTTAGTAGAGCAGGTTCTGGCCCTGAAATTTTATTTTCTTTTTATTAATAAAATGAAACAGAAATATTAGGCAAACAGGACGCAGAACAGAATGATGATAATTAGAGCTGAAAATATTTCAGTTTAATTTAGATTCCAGAAATAAACCAGATTTTTGTAATTGATCTTTATTTTTCTTTGATTGACAGGTCTAAAATTTAAATTACAATAAAAACCCCACCACACAAAGAAACAAACAAAAACAAACAAAAGAAAACCCAACAATGAAGTGAAACACAGTTTCCTTCAAAGTCATTTTACTTTAATGAAATCTTCCCCTCTCACCTTCCTTCGTGGACATCTTAGACCACAACAAAGTTATGGAAAAGAACAGCTACCTTCAGACCCTACATGGTTTCAAGCTTAACTTCATATGGAATATAATTTGCCTCAAACAGAAAATTTTTAACTAAGTTGAAAGTTTTCCAGTCAAATTTCCTGAGTGACCTTATGTGTGGAAACTAATATGTAATCTTTTTCTTTAATTGTGAAAGTTACCAATCAAAAAGTTAGTATATGTGAGGTTTCTTGTGGAAGAATGGCTATGTGAGAGGGGCTACGTTCTGGACTAAGAATTGGGAGGATGCAGCTAATCTGGGTCCCTGCACTTGCAAAACACTGTGTCTTTGAGCATGGCTGTGGTACAATAACAAGTCGTGAGAGAGACATGAGAAAAGAAAGATGTAACTTCTAAGGTATGAGGAAGAGCTGATATTGTAGTATAGCCAATAGATTGCTTAGCTTGCAGAATATGTATGAGCTTATTACTTGTTGTGCATAAAAGTCTGATGCTCTCTTCAATAAACGAAGCTTGCTAAACACTCATATTGAGCGTCCAAGTTTCCCCCACTGCGACAGTTTCTGAAATGTGCCATTAGTAGTGGGAGGGAAAAAGCCTCACCCTAGATTAGGCTTTGAATGGCAGAGTAGTAAGGCAATTTGTATTTCATATTTACATCTTCTCTTTCTCAGATGTATCCTTACATTAGGGAAGCCTCTGAATTGCATATGTTGAAGAAAGCTTCACCAGTCTGTGTTCTGAGACATTTTCAACAAACACCAATTTTGAATTTTGCTTTTAAACCAACCTTCCTTCCTTCCTTCCTTCCTTCCTTCCTTCCTTCCTTCCTTCCTTCCTTCCTTCCTTCCTTCCTTCCTTCCTTCCTTCCTTCCTTCCTTCCTTCCTTCCTTCCTTCCTTCCTTCCTTCCTTCCTTCCTTCCTTCCTTCCTTCCTTCCTTCCTTCCTTCCTTCCTTCCTTCCTTCCTTCCTTCCTTCCTTCCTTCCTTCCTTCCTTCCTTCCTTCCTTCCTTCCTTCCTTCCTTCCTTCCTTCCTTCCTTCCTTCCTTCCTTCCTTCCTTCCTTCCTTCCTTCCTTCCTTCCTTCCTTCCTTCCTTCCTTCCTTCCTTCCTTCCTTCCTTCCTTCCTTCCTTCCTTCCTTCCTTCCTTCCTTCCTTCCTTCCTTCCTTCCTTCCTTCCTTCCTTCCTTCCTTCCTTCCTTCCTTCCTTCCTTCCTTTTCCTCTTGGATCCTCTAAATTTTTTTGATCCTTGCAGCCTCTAGCAGTCATCTGTATTTATTTTTTATTTATAAGCCCAAATAAATTCACTTTGGAATATGAAGTGAATATGACTCCACCAGTTCTAGCTGTCTTGAGAGTCATGCTGGTTATTTTTACTCCTCCAGTATCTTTATAACCATTAGCCATATTTCTGAAGATGAGAGCAGTCTCAGATACTGCTGTGCAGCTCTCACTACCCCGAGTAGGTTTGTACAAGCAGAGCTGGTACAAATAGATGGGCTCATTTGAATCAGCATACTCAGAAGAGTAAGCTCTGTCTGATGTGCTTTATTGTGCTGTTTGGGAGCATTAACAGCAGTCCTCTTTTAAAGCAGTTAAAAGTTTTCTTAGCAACTAATTTAACCAGTTTCTCAGTGTGTGCAAGGAGAAAAACTGTTGGTTGAGAGGAAACAACTCTGTTGGTTTTTAAAGAACATGTCCTTTTCCAGGCACAATCTTATTGAAAATCTTGAGTTCTGAAGCAGTATCACAGTCTTTCTCCTGTCTGACCTGCTTTCCTACCATGTCACACAGAAATGAACCCTGAAGTGCATCACAGGCGATTACTACAGAGGCTGTCAGGTTATTTTTGCTAGCTGCTGATTGCCACACCTGATGCTCTTTAAATTAGCTCCAGCTAGGTTTCCCCATATGTGGTGACAGAGGGCTGCATATTGCCTGACAGATCAAAATATTTTCCAGATTGTAGTGCAGAGAAAGCTGTGAAGTGTCATGCAAGGTCAAATTACTACTTTCTGCTGTAAGTCCTTTTTGGTGCTAGCCTACAAGACAGTGTCAGGCATCTTATAGCATGAGGTAGTGAGAGAGACATTCATTGTTTCAGGATTGATCATTGAGAGTTGTGCCTGGAAAGCCAACTTGTGTGTAAAGGTAAAGCACATGGGAAGGAGAGATGGGGTAAATTCTGTTTGTATTATGGCAGCACTCAGGAAGGGAAAGCCATAGTCCTGGATCCAACTTCTGTAGTACTGGGCACTGCAGAAGATTGTAGAGTTTAGTCTAATTTAGATTTATATGGAAGAATAAACTTGAATGACCTGTTGTTGAGGACACAGAGTGCTGTGGCTAAGAACTGGTAGGAAACAGGGCTGAATATAGTGACAGCTCAATGAAAAAAAATCATAACAAAAAAATCAGAAATGCATTGATTGTTCTCACTGATACTTCTCCTTTTGTTCTTTTATGGTGGGGTGGAAGTGGATTGTCTTCCTTTCAAGGACTTTTGTTCTGATTTAGCCATCTAACTAGAAATCCTCAAGAAGAGGAATGTTCCTGAGGAAAGGATTGCTGTTCAGTGAAGATGAGAACAATCTCTGTTCTAGGTGGGATGATAAAAGGGATTTCTTCTGATTCTGCAGGAGTTCTAATTCTCTACCATTTTCGGGAACTGATGCTTTCTTTTGCAGTGTTGGCCATGAACATTTCTAGAATATTAATAGCAAAGTTAGCAAATTAGGGGTAAACTACTCTATAAAACACTGCAAAATACCCATTTCTGGTTTTTGTGATACATGTTTGAGTTTTGAACAATTACATAAACAAATAGTCTTAGTTTGATGCTGGTCCAGTGCATTAAACATAGGCTCTTTCAAAATCCTGCATGGGAGCAACTCTGATTAGGACTGGATCTTGACAGTGAGCTTTCTTCATGCCTGAATTCTCCTTTTCTGATTGCTTAACCATGGACTGAGTACGGGAAATTTTTACCTTGGCTTTCTGACCTGCTTTGGTTTGCAGCTTTTCAACCCTTAGGGGAAACAACCTACTTTTTATTCATCCTTTTCTTAGGTAAAATTTTAATGTGCCATACTGAAAGTGTAAGTAGAGAAATTTTAGTCCAGTGCTTTGAGCCTGAAGCCCTGCAAGTCAATGTTTCTGCTTAAAACTCTCCAAAGAACCCTAGTTTAATTTTTTTTTTTTTTTTTAGATCACCTAATTTAAATCAAATGCTGGAAAGCAACACTTTAATTTTAAGCTTACTGTACTTCACTATATAGAATTATTTTAGTATTCAAACACTGTTTTTCTGAATTTACCTAATAATTTACTGCCAATAATTTATCCCTGCTAATGCAGTTTTTTGCCTATATAAAATGCTCCTTTATCTCATTTCTAAGAAGCCACTTGTATCTTTGCAATGCTTATGTCTTCTTATGTCTTCTTATGTGTAATCTCTGAGCTTGAAAAAAGTACTGCTTTTGTGTTTTACCTAATTACTGAACAGCAAGCTCCCTTAAAATACAGCCTTATCTTTGTGAATGTGAATAATTAATTTACACAGATAACTTCTATTTAGTGTTTTATTTCCTGACAGAGACTATTTGCTGAAATGGATTGATGCATACAACGATGGAATTTTTTCTTGAATAGCACTGTAGGTAGGAAAGTTTGGTTGACAGTTAATGTTTGCCTAACTCTTAGTCTTAACTGTCACACACAAAACTAAATGTAGAAGATGCTAGTTCTTATTCTCTCTTCTTTTCTATAGCTTCACTATCATGTTTTTTAATCTGAGGGGATCATGGGAGTATAGCACACAAACTTTCTGGATGCCATGAGTTGAAAGTTAGGTAAGAGTCAGGGAAAGTTTTTACATGAGAAAATTCTTTTCTTCTTATCCCTTCCCTCTCTGATTTCCCAGACTATGCTGTCATTAACGAGGTTTCTTAATAAGTATTTGTAAAATGCAAGGGTGTTCAGTGTTAGTGGCACAAACTAATTGTTCTGTCGTCTTAAAACAGGGACATATTATGTTCTGCACATACTATTTTAAATAGTGTTGCTAATTTTTACATCTGTATAGTTTTCTCATGGCTGCTATTGTTCATCCAGACCCTGGTTGCTAGCTTGCTAGACTTTGCAGGAACAAATTCTGTTATTGTTCAGTCTTACGATATCACACAGGAATTCTCCTCTCTGATGAATATAAGTAAAACAAAAATTAAAACTGTAGGGATTGATTGAAAAACAAGCCTAACCATTAAGATCTACAGTTTTCTTTCCATAACATAATACTTGAAAAATTACAGCTTGTGCATTAGGGAATGGTAAATGAAGGATGAAAGTGCTGAAGGTTGATTGATAGTTACGGTGGGAAATGAAGAATAAAAGTGATTTGTAGTTAATTGAGGGAGTCCGTTTATGTGCACACTGTCATTCACACTCCTGGACAAAATGACAACCAAACCTAGCATGTAAAAAAAATACTGTTTTCAGAGGACTGTATTCTCATCCTGGTATTGCTTTAATCCAAACTTTCTTTCTTCTTTTGATTTTCATTTGCAGTTCCGTTTTGGTAGTTTGAACCTAAAACATATGGATGTCATTTCTGTCAGTTTCTGTGTCTGTAGCAAGTGGAGGACTTGGACATCTGTTTTCAAGCCCATTCTCTTCCATACAGGAAGAATGAGGGTTTTTAATTTTCCTCACTGATAGATTCATAGCATTGTAGAAAAGAGCCATTGAATAATTTAGGTTGGAAAAGATTCTTGAGTCCAACCCTTAACCTAGCACTGCTAAATCCAAAGCTAGGCCGTGTCCTTAAGTGCCGCATCCACTCATCTTTTAGATACTTCCAGGGATGGTGGCTTAACACTTCCTGTTCCCAGGTTTTTCTTCAAATGTGGTGATTTGTTGTAAAATGGAGATGTGGTAGCCAACAGTATTTAGTCTTGAGGAGTGACTTGTTGGCATAGTAGTTTGTTTTATAGGAACAGCTAGGCAAATAGATGTTGCCTATAAGGTAGTGTAGGAAAATTGGAATAGTCATCATGACCAATGCAAAGTAAAAATTAACACTATAATCACTACTATTACAGTTACCAATAACTGTGTAATGATTTATTACAGCTTTGTCCTAATTTAAAAATAGCAATTTATGTGGTAATGAGAGAATGTAAAATATCATTATAGAGCAATATAAAAAAATATCTCATTACTGCAGAGCCAATCTTGTTAGTCATTTGTGTTCAGAAGTCTTATGAAATTTGGGCAGAACTCAAGTGGCCCTGTAGTTCTTGAACAGGGATCATACTGTGATTTTTATGTAGTTATGTGCCTTCTAAAAATCTGGTTCTTGTTGTTTTGCTTCTGTAAATGTGTATTGGTCTACAACATTTTTTATCACTGATGTGTTGGGTAAAACCAGAATAAACCTGGGTGTTGGTTGAACAATGTAAGAAAGGTTTACTCTCAACAAAAAATAATTTTATTTTAAAATTTATGACAACTCAGTAAGACGTACTCCGTTTAATTGAGCTTGTAAAAATATTTCCCAATATTAAAATTTTTAAAATATTTCTAAATATTTATGATTTATGCAGGAACATTAGTGCTATTTGGACAGACTTCAAATGTGGAGGAAGCTTTCTGTAGGAAGAAAAGTAGCTTCATTCATTAAATAAGCATCAGTTCTGAATAGTGGAGATCTATCAAAAGATCTCTTTTTTAAAAGGACAGGATAATTCAGAGTAGTAAATAAGCATAATAAAATGACAGGAACTTTTTACAGCTTTTTCCCCCTACATGACATGAAATTTTATAACATTCCCTCTTTTGATTTACTCAAGAGTCTTTTAAAATTCTCTTGATTTATCTGTTGAGTTTTTTTATACACATGATCAACTCACATGTGTCCAACAGTAATGTCTTCATGGATTTTAATGAGATTCAAGCTCAGGTTCTGTTTTTTTTCACCAGTCTAAATCCACAATGCAGGACTGAAAGAATCCTATGGTTGTCCTAGATGTCTTTTAAACTGTCAGGTTTTTTTTAAGTTCGTAGGCACTACTTGTTGGTAGCGTCTTTGCAATGTGATAGTTACAAAGCTGACTGGAATATAAACACTATCTGTCTCAAAGCCAGGGAGGGCATTTGGCTCAGATGACCTTAGTTTTGTTTAAAAACATTTTGATTGGCTTTATAAATCCCCCATCTCAATTAAAACCAGCATGTTTGAAGATTAAATGACTGTGAGAAGCAGCTAGGTTACCTTAGGTAGCACTGAGTAGCAGTGTAACACTGCAATTACTCAGATGTGCTTACACTGTCTTTTAGGGAAAGTTACTGCCATATATTAAATAGCATTTCAGAGAACTTTGAGAAGGCTGGTACATTTGTTGACAACCTTTAATTGCTCTCTTGCATGTTGTATACACATGGTTCTGACAGTATTTTTCCTAAGTTTCTTACCAGCTCTTCAGGACCATCTTGGGTTTAGGCCAATAACAAAACAGTACTGTAGCTGAGTATCCATATTTAATCTTACTGTCAGCTTTTAGTGAGGTATTAACACTTTAATTGTTCTGTCAACAACACTGTGAGCACTCTTCTAGTGCAAGAAAAAAAGCTCCATCTGCACCTCAACAATTCCATGTGTGGCTTGAATTCCTTCATGAACTGAGCATTCACAAATGAATGCAATACCCAGAAAAACTGAGCAGGCATTGAAATTGCAGAATCACAGAGTGCTTGAAAGGGAGCACAGTGGATCATCTGGTCCAGCCTGCTTGATAGTGTAGCTATTTCATATTTCCATGAAACTCAGTTTTATTTGTAAGGGCACTGTAGGGTGAGTTCTTTCTAAGAAGACATGATAACATTAAGACTCAGTTATTTCCTTTTTCATAATACATTTTGGAGGAAATAATCTTAAAACCTTGCTATATTTTGGTTGGCATTTGAATTAAAAACTTATGATAATGAATTTATACCTGATAAAATGAATTTATACCTGATAATAACCTAAAATTTATACCTGATAATCCCTTGTTTGTTTATATGTGTTTATATCCGTGAAAGACCACTGGCAGCAACAACTATGCTCTTCTGTCTTTTCTTTTAAAACCTGAACAAACATTTATCATACAATCAAATTACAATTGTATTTTTTACCTCTGCCAAGGAAAATTAAAAAAAAAAAATTCAAATAAACTTTCAGTTAAAAAAAAATTGAACAGGTATAATAGCTTACGTGTATTGTTTATTTTCAATTTGAATTTCACTGGAAATGTCTGATAAAAGAAGTGACCCTTGTTTAGTGTTCTGTTTCAAGGTTAGACCTTTACTGTGAGTAAGATCAAATTCTCTTTAGCATTAATACACAGTGCTTAATATTTTTTTTTGCAATGTAAGAGAATTTTGTCCAGAACATCCAGGAAAAATTATCACCTCATATTCTATTTATATACTTAACTGCAGTGATTAAACAGATTAAAAAAACAGATTTCTAGCACTGTGTTCTGGTCCTGAATTTTGTTCCTGATCCTGCCAAGATTCAGTTGCATGCCAATTTGTATCCTTAAGTCTAGTGCCATTAATGTTCACCAGAACTCCTTAGCCTTGAACTTCCAGGTAGACACATGCATAAATCCTATAAGGCTTAGAGCTCTTTATTCCATGAATGCTGTTCTGGTGGAAGAGCTAGCTGTAGTTTCTTGCTATTACCAATTCCTGTGTAATGACATTTATTACTGCATTTTGAGGCAACTCATTACCAGAAGCTGCTAGACTCCTATTTAGTTATTAGCTGGGTACAATTAGAATTGCTTTAATCAGCTGAGCTTGTTCAGCTGAATTCACATTTTCTTTTGCTGAAGGGGAGATCTGAGTTCATCAGCCTGTACTTCAGACACTTTGAAACCATGACCTTAAATAATCCTGGATGTTCTGACCATACACAGTCAAAAAGTATGTGTTACTTAATTGTAATTGTAAAAATGAATTACAGAGAATGGTTATCATCTTTAACCACTATTTGTACCCAGTTTAATGTCTGGTTTTTGCAGCAGGGGATATAGCCTTCCTAATGATATGTACATACAAAGTCTTACAGGACAGGCCAGCACGTAAATTCTTTTTTTCATAACCATCTAAATTTTCAAGTACTTTAAACTACTTGACACCTCTTTGATGGTCTGAAATTTGGGGGATGCAGGCAAAAAATACTAATCTTTACATGTGAAGATCCCTGTCTATCTATCAGGTGGCTTTAGACCAATTGACTGATTGCTACCTGAGATAAGCTTCTATCAGAACCTTGGTATTTAGCTGTTCCTCACTTCTCTGCTCAGTAGCTTCCCAGAGGAAAGCTTCCTGAGTTTTGCGTGGCTGATATGCCTGCATTTCCTCATTGTAGGAGGCCTGGGGGTTAGTGAAAAAAGTCCAAGTCCAATGTAGTTCCCGAACTTCAGTGGTTTGAATACTCTCTGGAGATTTTTGAAAACAATGTAGAGGAGAAGGTGCTTCTGTGGGAAAGAAAGATGTCCAACAGAAGCTGCTGGCTTACTAGGGGCAAGTTGGCATCAATTCTCACTATGCAGGTTAAAACAGCATTTATTCTTTAGACTTAGTTTTGAGTCAGCTAACTCTGGAGAAAGTAAACCACTAATTTAGATTTCAATTTAGAGCTTAATGTATTCTTCCAGCCGGTGGGGCTAGAATAATAGCAGTATAAGTAAAGAAAACTAATGCGTCTTTTGGTGTAAGAGTGGCATTATATTAGAGTTAGATTATGTCACCAATAAGAGCTCAGTAACGTCCAGCAGCTACACTGATAGCAAAGATGCTGAAAGAAAGAGAAATCCTAGTGGCTTCAGCAAAAGAAAGGAATACAGAGCTTGTCTTGGCTTATAAAGTCCTTGAAGTCTGAAAACGTGGAAAATATGATGGGAAATGTACATTGGCTAAACCAAATCAAATTCAAAAGCCTGTGAATGAAAGAGTGCAAAGGCAATGTCGTCTGAAGGGGATGAATCTGAATTGAAAGAGGAGTTGCTTAGGTTTAGCTAATCAGATTTCATAGAGATTTTACTCTAAGTTAGGATGATTTCAGGGCTGATGAGATGCAGTAATCTGGAAAGATTTTTTTGATCTGAAACAAACAGGCTAAAGGACCTGAATGTTGAGGCAAAGGGAAAAAGTACTACGCTACATTATTTCTACTTTCATGTCAGGCATCTTAGGTTTGAGCTTTACTTTGAGCTACCATGCCTAGCAGTGAAAGTTTCTTCAACAAATTGCTGCTGACAAATTGGAATCATGATGATGAAGTGGTACAGGTCTTAATTTAAGGCAATTATTTTTGTTGGGTACGAGGAATAGAGCCATGTTTTTTTTTTAAATACATTATCCATATTTTTCAGTAGTTGTATCTGAAAAAAAGAACTTGTGGCTATTGGGGGGAAAAGTATTTAAAGTGATTATTTATGTTGTCTACAAAATAATATTAATTTTTTTTTCTCCACAGTAAAACCGACAGTTATTG
The DNA here is from genome assembly GCF_051311805.1 of Agelaius phoeniceus. Lineage (NCBI taxonomy): Eukaryota > Metazoa > Chordata > Aves > Passeriformes > Icteridae > Agelaius > Agelaius phoeniceus. The sequence continues at coordinate 32,937,617 of NC_135266.1, forward strand.
ATGTTGACATTTATGTTAACAGCATTGGTCCTGTATCATCAATAAATATGGTAAGTGACTTACAAAGATTTTTATCTGGATTGCTGATCTTGGCATCAATACTAACTTTTGAAAAAGACACTAAATACCACAGTGATAAGTTGTTTTGATTCTGATTTACTCCTGTTTTTAGCTATAATTCTGGTTTTTATGTCTCATCAAGAGAACAAACGTGTAAGCAATATTGTGTTCTGTGTTGTCTATTGAAACATGCTGGTAGATTTTCAGTGATAAAATAGCCATCTTAGGAAAAAAAAGTTTGAAGTGAAGTCATTTTCAAGAAAGCTCTTGAGATGTTGTTTCAAGATGCAATCAAATATACAGCTTAATAATGTGGAGTTAATGAAAGTCATCGTGTAATAACAGCATATTTATTTGGAATTCATAATCTCTTCAGTGGTTGCTTTTCTTTCACTGAGTTACCAACAGTCTTGAATGTAAGAGTATAATTTTGAAGAAGTTATTCATAGATGTACTGTATGTGTAAAGGCAGGAGAAACTGAGAGTGTGATTGTGTGGCAATAAGAAACCTATGGTTGGTCCCTTGTTACAGTCTGAACTCTAGGTCTTTCCTCAGTGCTGCAGCAACATACTCAGATTTAAAAAGCAAACTGAATGTTTATGTAGATATGGGGTTATGGGTAGTTGTGGCTGCTTGTGCAACTTTTGAGTTTGGATTCATCATATTATTCCCCTTCTTAAATTAGGTTGATTTTTTTTAAATACAACTTGGAAATGGAGGGCCTGTTAATATCTTACTGTACTTAGAGATTTTAAAATAACCTCTTCAAAGCAATGTCTCTTTTCACAATGGCATTCAAAGGCTGCCGTGTACAGTGTTCCTATAAGACTCTAATGAATGCATTGCATGTATCTTTTGTATTTTTGGAAGAAAAGCTCCTGAATTTAAAAGGTGTCTGTTCAGCCTTATTCTTTGGTTTTGCCTATAAATATGAAAGTAGGCAAATCATTGCAGCATATCAAATACAAGGTGGTCAGAGACTCCTATGCACCCTTGTAGTTGAAAATCTGACAAGTAAACACAGAAACAAATTATGTGCTGTGGACATCTTGGTGTCATATTCACCAACTGTGAAATGTGTTGATTGATATTTCATGTGAAGTACTGAATGTCAAGCAATGGGAGTAGCCGCTCCATTCTTGAACTAATAAATAGCTAATTATCTTGTCCTTCCCCGATGGCCTACTGTGGATGCCAGTCTGGTCAGGGAGAGAGAAACAGCAATCGTTTCTCTCAGTGGCTACTGGGAATTTTAGGGAGTTGTAGGAATGTGATAACTTGCTAGTATAAACAATCTGCAGGTGGTGTTTTCCACTTTGTTTTCCTGTTCTTCTCAAGGATGGTGTGTGAGAAAGGTGTTTTTTATTAACTAGCCAATCAAGTGGAGTGTATCGTATCAGTCTATATAAACCAAAGAATCTTTTGTAATAAAGCTTCTTTTTCTGCCCTTGCAGTTGGGTCTCTCGTCTGTTCTTGTGCCATTCTTGGCTCAAGGGTGACAGCATACCATAATGACTTCTCTGGAGAACAATTTATTGGAAGGTCCTTGGCTTGCATTTACTCTAGGAATGGGCACTCTGTTCCAAAGCAATGGGGACAATGTGTTTTTGCTCTTTGCCTCTCTGAATTAGTTTGTAAGTAGAATTTTGGGGTGCTGGAAGTGCATGTGGAATAATAAGAAAGCATTTAGTCAAAACTACTTGAGGTAGAAGGAAAAAATTAGTAATATAAGAAATCAGTGGGTTTTGGAAGATTATTGTGGCACGGACTAACTTATGTATTAACTTTTAGTTCAATATACCTTTTGAGTTCAAGATACCCAAAATAGATAAATGCACCAAAATATCCATTTTAAAAACGCATATTGTATCTCTTTTATAGTAAATGGTCTTGTTAGGATGGTTAATGAGTGTATGACACTGAGATATTTCTTGCTTACAGCTGAAGAAAAAATAAGTGTAATGTGTAAGGGCAGAATGGTAAGTAAAAGAATGAAATACAAAATTTAGGTATCTGAGGTTTAAGGACTCAAGACTGCATAAAGTTAAAGTTATATTTAAACTTTAGAATAGACATGGACATTATTTCAGGTGTGCTTGTGGACAGTACATCCCACTGAAACTGAATCTGAACTACCTTAGTATTTTTGAATTTCATTTCTGTTCTCAAACCTAATTACCAATATAGGAAATTAACATTAGGCACTCAAATGTAACAAAATTTTGTCCAAAAACTCCATTTCTGCTCTGTTACTTTGGAGTTTGTCCAAACATACATAAGAGAGCAGTAATGATCTTGCAGTCTCAAATTTACAGTGAAGATGGCAAGTCCTCACAAAATTGCAGGCCACTGTGCTGTATGATGGCTTGTCTCTGAAGTGGCAGAACTGATTGAGAAGCTTCTTCTCCCCCAGTTTGTGTTATTTCAACTGTTTGGCTACAGTATTCAGTAGCCATTATTTGGTCTACTGGAAGAAAAAAAATCAAACACTTTTTGGAATTAAAAATAATAATTTATTTACTTTTAAGTAAGCAGTTTTTCATGTAGACTGTGAACCACTGAAGCATGGGTACACAAAGAGTTGAACAGAAATAGAAGCTGGAAATTACCCGTGTCAGAGGAAGAGGAAGAAAGGAAGAATGGATGTCTTCAGTCTGGTATCTGTCATATAACTGAAATTTCAAAGGGAGAGGAATGTGCATGAAAAATCTCATTTCAGGAGAAAAAATAAGGGGATTCTTGGTAGAGCCCACCTATGCTCTTTTTCTCACCAGGACAAGAACTTTTAACTTTCTTCCCCTAAATTATTATTAAAAGTTGAGCTGTTCTGTCCAGGCAACTTGGTAAGATTTATCAAAAAGAGTGATGATTACTTTGATTTCCATCTCTTCTATTTCACGGGTGAGATCATCAACACGTACAAGGCGGACTTTCCTGCTGTGTACTTCCAAACTTAGACCTTAGCTCAATTACTTTTTTCTTAGTCTGCAGCACTTCTGAGGGAAAATCATGTGGAGCTTCTCTAGAAATCAAACTCTGCATGTATATTTTCTGATCAGTTTTCATCAGTGATTTTCATCTAGTGGGTGAAACCTAGGAAATAATTTTCTTTAAGATATTTTTTCAATGGGTGTTCAGATGAACATTCAAGCCGATTTTGTAGAGCAAAGCTTTTCAGGTGTCACTAACTGTTGCAATTATGCTTAGACTTCAGCATGAATATTAATATCTAATGGATTCTTAACAGTCAGGAAAAAGACAGTTGCTATCAGACACCTACTTGTAGCAAAGTTAATCTCAGATGAACTGCATGTGAATACAAGGAAGAATGAATCTTTTTAGAATGAGGCTGTAACTGCCACAAAGGGAAGAAATATTAGGGACCTTATCAAAAAGGCTTCAGGTCAAAGGAGAGGTCGTGTTCTGTGGCAAAGACACCAAAATCCACAGGGATATACAGCTAACCCTGCATTCCAGACTTTCTGCAGAGAGTTTCTGCCACTTCTCCTAAAAGTCTTAGCAGTGTCTCATTTTCTAGGTACTTTCAATATGTCTATTTTAGACCTCAAGATTTCCAGAAAGAGTAGAACCGTAATGTGGTTGGTCTTCTATTAGAGACTCATAATTATTTTATGAAGACAATAGAAACTTGTTTTCTTAATAGACAGGGGTGACTCTTCCTTTGTCTGTGACATGGAAGATTTCTTTGGGTCATGGTTTAAAAAAACCTGATATGAAGAAATAGGTATTGTGTAATAACAGACAAGGAAAACCAGACTGAATAATGAACTTAGTGATACTAGGAAGTGATTGTGAGTAGCAATAGCTTTAAAGAAGTAATTTCAGCATTTTGAGTTATGGCATGATGTTATGAAATGGTAGATACTATTGATATTATGAGTATATTCAATTTAAAATTCCAAGATATATAAATGCCCATTCAAAAATTTTAGGCTGTCATTTTAATAAATGAAAGCCATCTCATATATAATATCTTGCCTGTCCTTTATCAAGAACATAATAGGACTTAGACTCATTTAAAGGATATAAAATCTGGTTTATTCAAAAGTAAATGACAAATGCATTCTATGAGCCAAATGATATGTTCTTGAGTGCACATTATATCTCTTTGTCTTGGTTTTCATCATCCAATAAAGTAAGTTAAAGAAATCTGCAATTTGCCATTTCAAGGTGCAATGTCATTGGAGATGTTAGGCTGTAGGATGCAAGATTTTAATTCAATCTTTTCTTATTGAAAATATTTGTTATATCTATAATTATAATGACTGCTCTACCATATTAGAAAATCTTAAGGATCTTCTAAATGAGTTCTCTTGATTAATTTTTAATTTTAGAATTCATTTGCAATTTTTTTCCTCATGCTTTATATTGTAAAGCAGATGTATGAATTTCATATCACTCAGTTTTTAGATGTCTGCCTTTTAAATTTTTTTTTCTCTAGTATTTTCCATTGAAAATGGTGTCCAGGAGGCATATGATTTTGCATTAAAACCCATAAGCCATTTTTCATCAACCCTCTGGTTCTTGTCAATAGCTGTAAAGGTTTATAGATGGTCTTGTAAACCATAGTCTTAACATGGCTTACTGTAACCTGGTTTTCTACAGATAAGCAATACTGGCTTGTCTATAAAAGAACAGAAAAGGGAAAGAGACCAATAATCAAATTGGGAACTAGACATAAATAGTGGGGGGAAAAAATCCCCTAGAAGTAGTTTTGTGAGACAGAAAAGTAAACACGCTGAGATTAAATAGACTATTAAACTTCAGTGGCGTCAAAGCCTGTGTATTTATGCATTCACACAAACAGGGTTAACTGAATAGCTACAAGAATCTGAGATTGCAGCACAAATTGCTAGTGAAGGAAGAATTTTACGCTTGTGTGGTTTTTGCAACTGGAGTCTCATTTTAACACAGCTGTACAGAAAGAATGTTGAAGAGAGTGTGAAAAACAACTTTATAAACTGTACTTACCTGTCCATAAAAATAGTAATTGGTTGCCTACTGGTCATCTCTTTATCCTCAAGTATTCTTAAATGGCACTTCAGAGTGTTTCTTTTATGTACTTCATCAGTTCATTCTATTGTGTCCACTCTCTAGGCTAAGCCATATATCTTTATGGGTGCTATATTTCCCATTTTTTCAGTTAAGTGTTCTAAAATAAAAGCAATTTTTACTCTCTTTTACCCTTTAATGTATTGGTAGACTTCTTTGAACTTCAGTTTCAAAGTCCCCACATGCTCATTTTGCTTCTCCACTGGACACTCTACGTATCTTAAAGAATAGTCTTGATCTGGAGACTTGTCTAAAGTACTACTCAAAGCTTATGATTAAACCTGAATTTCTTGCATGCTTTCAGTCTTTATTTGTTTGATATATTTATTTGTCTTTCTGTCTATTTGTTAAAATGATTGTTAGAACAGCTGCAATTATAGAAACATAGCCTGCTGAATCTTTCCATCATATGGCAGAGCTACTTTATAGCCAGATTTTATCCCATTTTTAGCCCCTTGTGAAATACCCCCAAGAATTTCCTTTACAGACATCTTCTCAAAGATAGAGCAAGTCACTGTTTGAGCACAAGGCTGATGCCCAGTTCATTGTTAACTTGAAGTGTGTTTTTCTAACTCTATCTCACTATCTCACCTAATCTATTTATAAAGCAGTTGTGTAGGGAGATGGTTTCAGTTATTTTTGAGGAGTGAGTTTTCCAGTTGATGAGTTCAGAGAATCACTATAATAATGGTATGCCTTGGGCTATTTGTATTTTCCCCTGAAAATCTTACCAGCTCCTTTGTTGCTCTGTGACCTAAGAGAACACTTATGTACTGGACTAAATTTTAGTCTGAGTGGGTCTGTTTGTTTACGAGGACTGATATACAAATCATACACTTAAACATTTTTCTAGGTTACGATCAGATTACTGTTCTTGTTTCTAGAGCATATTTATATACTGTCATTAAGTTTGGATCTCTCATAATAAAAAAATATATGCATTAAAGAAAACTTTTAAGATGAATGGACTTTGTTCTAATAAAACAAAATCACTTCTTGTACAAGCTTGTTCTTGTTGCCTTAAGCTCTGGTAGTCAGTGCCTCCCTATGAAAATATTTCTGGGAGGTAGTAGTAATAAAATGAAATTTGAATCTGTCCGTGGCTTCTGTTCCACCATTGACCTTGTGAGAGGCTTGTATAATCTCAAACTGAAAGGAAAAGAGGAAGCTGGGCCTGGGGAAATGAACATAGATTGATTATTTTACATATCACCTTGGCAGCATCTACATTTGGTCTTCTCTAGAGCTCCACTTTGTGTAACTAAAACAGGGCCTGGGAGATACAGACTTGGATAAAGAAGGGCCATAGGCAGCTCTTGTTTGAGGTGCCATTGGATGAGCTAGATTACTGTTAATTTTTCTGCAATGTAGCTTACGTGCTGTGATGTGCAGCAGTAAAATGCATACTGCCATAATTTACTGCATTGGCAGGAAATCCAGTTTACTTCTTGGAGGAGGGATAGATTCTGTCATAAGTCTTTGGTAATGGACTGATCTTAGGTCTGCTGCTCTGTCTTATCAGAATTCAAGCAGATTGTCAAATATGGATGAACTTAGCCTTAGAGTTGTCTCAAAAGGTGTATGACAAATGAGCAATTTAATTTCAGTAAGATAGTAAAATTAAATGTCTCATCTGCTCAGTAGTGGATATTAAAAAAGATTTGAAGAGCAGCTAGGCTGAATATTTTTTCCATAGATAACAGGGTGACAATATGTAACAGGTACCTCCTCTTTGAGGTAATGTATTAGCCATCACACAAAAAGTGGTAAGAAACTCCTTTACAGCTCTTAAAGCTGGAAAGTTTTTAAAACTTTAAAACTTAAGTTGCAGTTTTTAAAGCTTGATTTTTCCCACTTCAAAAACCTGTTTCTTGGAGCTGCAGGCCTTTAGACGTAGTGTACTAAGTGTTAAAGTCCCTTTAGAAAGCAGTAGTTGCCCTTCTTGTCTGTTCAGCAGTACATGGCTTCACATTCTTTATAGCCAGCACTTGGGAAAGTTAGTTTAGAAAAACTATGGCTAAATTGCTGTAAAGGGTATTGAATTACTTTAGGGTAAATTGGCAATCTCTTGGCCTAAATCAATTTCATTTTTGAGTGGTCAAGTGTTTATCAACTTTATTTTAGATTTTGAGCTTTCCATGATTGCTCCATAAAAGAGTAATTACTTTTGTGTTGACCTGTTTATTGGATTCCTGAATGATATTGATGTAATTTAAACTATGGTTTTGAGAGTTTGGTCTTCCTTAGTGCTTTCAGTTATGGATTTATTCAGGAAGCAAATGGATGTTGCTGATTTTTTCTGTAAGTACTAGAGATGTACTAATGACAAGTTGTCATAAGACGTCATGGTGTAACTTTCTGGGGATGTAGACCTAGATGTCACAGCATCCATAGAGCAATTCTAGCAGCATTATAAATGTGATTGGTAGTTAGGAAGGAATAGCTGAATACAGTGTAACCCCCTATAAACCATTATTGGGCCACAGAATCATCTTCAGTTTTCTGTAAGGTTTTTTGCGTGGTAAAGAATGAATACTGCTCATCAGCATCATTTGAATATCAGAACAATGATTTTCCACACCATTATTGCCATGAGCAAAACCCAGAAGACCCTCCCTACCTTACTTTTTTTTTCCATAAGAGAGCTTGTCATCAGTCTAATTGGTCGTAATTTCCTTTTTTGTCAGATTTCTGAAAAAAAAAAAGCTTTAGAGAATTTTATTACATTTCCTTTCAAGATTTTTTTAGTGAACATGGTGTCCCTTGACTCTTGAGTACTCTCAGATATAGTTTTTCAGATATAAGCAAGGTATTTCTGCTGAATGACTACAAAGAACTGAAGAATAATACAAACGCTTGGTTTCTGCAATTAAAAAGGTCTACAGCCTGCAGGGTTGTATTGTATCCCAGCACTTCCATGCTTTTGCTAACACCATACACTTTCCTCCATTTAAATCAAAGTAGTCTTAATTTATTGCTTTCATGGTCTGGAAAAAGGGCTTTTATTTGGTCAAAAATAGTGATATTCTAGGTTCTTTATATGTTTTCATAGCTTTCTTCCTCAAAGGTCTTTCTACCACAGTCTTCTTTTGTATCTGCTTCCCATTAGACTTTTAAGATACAGGTGGTTCTGTTACATTCTGTGTTGCATTGGGTAAGTTGCTCTCTACACTTAAAAATTTATCTTCTCATGAAACTTTGTGGCTCTTTCCCTGCTTCTGCAAATTTTATTTGCAACCCTTGGAAGCTGAAGAAATGTTGTGAGAGGAAGCTGTTATTATAACTATTATTAACTTTTTCTACACTACACAGAAGCAGATCATTTTGACCACAGACTTTTGGATATGTTTTAGTTAAACATCTGAGACATTAAAGTGTAGTGACTGCTTTGAAACTTACCACAGGTATTTTAATGGTAATATAATAATTTTACTAACTGTTGAGGGTTTCTTTAAATTATAAATGGTAAAGGTATGGAAACTATTCAGGGGTCTAGGAGAATAAATTCTCAAGGCTGTTGTGAGACTCTTAAACGAAAGAAACTGCTGTCATCCTTTCTGACTGTTTCCTGTGCTTACCCCATAATTTATCTAGAAAATTGCATTTCTTGGGAGACTTGGGAGCAGGAATAACTGATTCTGGTTTTCTTACAATTGCTTTTGTATATTTTTCAAGAACAGAATTTAAAAAAATATTTAAGGAGCTTAGTAATAGGAAGTATTAAATCCCTAGCCTTCATACCTTTGTGAATATGGCCCTCTGTCAGGTCAGATTTATGAAAATTGCAACAGGTTCATAAAAGTATGAGGGTGTCAAACTCTTTCTTACAGTGTCTAGCTTAACATAAATGCCAGTGGTTACATCAGCTCCGTTGATATTTTCCTTGCATATTTAGTGAATATTTGAATAAGGTGAGATTAGAAATTTAGATGAAATCTTATTGATTCTTGGCATACCAGAAGAAATTTGGTATGATTTTTGTTAAGTATTCTTCCTTGGGAATTCTGGCCTAAACAAAAAATATGTAATAATAATAGGATTGTTGTACCTGTTTTGATTTGAGATTTCAAATAACAGGATTTGAAGGAAGGAGTTTAGGCCAGCTGTTAGAAGGAAAAGTGGAAAAAACACTTGGTATTGCAGACTCTTCATCATGTTGACATAGACACAGTGATGATTACACTATCATATAATTTGCTTCTGTATTACTGTTCTTCTATGAAGCCAAAAGTTCTTTGGAGGCTATGCAAGAAACTGAACAAATGTGATACAGCACAGGGAGCTGCAAGAGAGGGGGAAGTCCAGAAATGTTTGGTACTATTTTGAGAACATTCCATAAGACAGTCATGCTATTTCAGATCTCCTGGTCCTTCTCCTTAAGAGAGATTACTAAATCCATCAAAAGAAAAATCCTGGAAACTGAATTTCATAATCCTGTTGAATACAGAAAAGCACCAGCTCAAAAGTGACATGGGTATTGTGGCTCTGTACTTGTGCTCCTGGTAATTTCTGCAAGTGGTAACTGCTCATCACCTTTCCTGTGTGCTGCATCTTTTTCTCCTTCAGTTGCATGTACTAACCTTTCTCTCTATTGTCTGTTGATTCTTGTTTTTACCCAGAATATGTTTGTCTAAACAGGCTAGAAGTTTGCAGTGGTTCTCTCAGATAAGAAAAAGGACATGTGTGCCCAAGATTTTAAGACTTTTTCCACCTGTATTGTCTAACCAGTAAGTTACCTTTGTTTTTAGACCTTGCCTTTCAAAATCCTTCTTGGAAACAGTAGCTAGTGAACTCCAGGGATTGTGAGCTTTGGCTGATAGTTCATGTTTGGTAAAGTGTGTTGGCTAACTGAGACAAAGAAGTAACTGTCATCTGCTTACACACACTCCATATATCAGACTCTGACAGCTCTGTGCTTTCAAATGGCTTTCCAGGCTGGTATTTCCCTGAGGTGTATTTGCTGCAGTGTGCACAGCATGTGTTTCTCATTACCTAGAAGGCCTGTAGATTGTGGTCAAATTGCCAAGCAGTCAAATTTGTGAATTATAGAAAGCTACAATAATATTATTTTAATTTATAGAGATTATTATATTGGAATCAAAAAAGCTTTTTTTTTTTGTTTGTTTGTCTAAGAGTGCCAGTTTCTGAATTTTACTGCTCCTAGTAACTGAAGGATTGGGATCACCAAAAAGCTTGCTGGTCTTTCCCACTGCAAATGGAAATAAAAAATTTCCTCCTGTATTACTTATCTGTCTCAGTCTTGGTCTTCATTACTCTGGGTGAAATTGTGCCTTGAGCACATGCTCACTAAACATCTGGCCATCTTTAAGGCAAAGCAGTTTCAATTTTCCTAAGCTAGATTCATGCATTATGCAAATGTTACTTCATTAGACACTGAGATGAGCTATCAAGCTATATTGTTTGGTCAGAATAATGTAGGCTCAATGCTGATTTGAAATCAGACTATCAATTTTGGATAAATTCAGTTCATGCAATCATTTTTGCTTGTGATTCAATTAGGGCATACATAGTGATTGAGGTAAATGCAGTCAATGATTTTGTCTCTGTTTCTGACTTATTCTGATACCTATATGCAGTGTGTGGAACAGCATAAACAATAAAAGAGCTAAATTAATCTCTCAGAAAGTGAATAGAACTATGCCAGGCATAATTTTGAGCCATGTTCTCCTAAAATACTCCACACTGAGAGTCTAATTATAAGACCGAAAATTACCCAAAGTTGATTTTGGCGCTAGAACATATTGGATTCTCACTGCCTTCTGTCTTTTCTTTGAATTTGCACTGTTTGGAGAGTGAAAAGTGAAACACCTGTAAATTGGGGAATTTCTTCTGTGCTGGATGGGGCCAAATAAATAGGAGATGTATACAGTATCACAGGATCTGCCTGATGCCTGATACTGCAGTCTGAATTCCACAGGGGACCCAGTTTCTCACCTGACATAACTGGTTGAATTCATCAGTGTAAATGGAAATATGATCTGTGCTAGCCTGCTGCTTTCATATTGCCTTTTACCTAAAGTACCTTTTATTATTTCCAGATTAAAAGGTTAGATACTAGGAGTTTTTATTTTGAATAAAAAAAAGAAAAAAAAAAAAAGACTGCAAGATTGTTTGATTGCACTCTCCTGAAATCTCTTTATCTTCATTGTTTTCCCTGCAATGTGTTCTCTAACTCTCTGGTGTCTGAAACTGTATTTATGTAAATAGGTCTGAGCATTACTTTGCCATCTGGATAGTACTGTAAAAATGGCATAAAGAAAAGGAAAGTGTAAACAAATATAGGAAGTCTGGGAGAATATCTTAAAAAGAGAAAATTGGACCTGTATTTTGAGAGCTGCCTAGCTGGACCAGCTAATAGAGTTTTTGATGGATTGTGGCACAGCAAGGTTAGCTAACTGAAAAGAGGCAGATTAAAATAATTACTTGAGAGTTTCTTCTGGATTTTTAAAAAGTCTGGCTAAACTGGCATTGTGTGATTTTTCTAGATAATGATAGCTGCTGATACATTGAATGGTCAACTTGTGTAAATTCTTTGATTTAGCTCAGATTTATACATGAAGTTTTTGTTGACACAGTAGTGTTTAGGAATGTGGCTTCTTTCTAGATATCTCACCACCTCTTACATGGGGAATTGGTTTTTTGTGTTCTGTTACTAATATATTTCAGCCTGTAAAAATACAGCCAGTGATAACATACTAGAATCTCTCAAATTTCAAACTCTTTATAGGTCTAGAATTACGAGGATCTTTGTAAAATGCTTTCAATAAAATGACAAACAAACTAGCAGTCAAAATCATAATTAAATTAAATTGAGGAGCATGTAAAAAATCTGTCAGCTTCTAAATAAATGATCTGATTTATGCCAAGCATCACATGGAAGCTAAAGTCAGGAACTAGATTTGTGTGGAGGGATAGAATGTAAGAAAATAGTGCAGAAGGTAGTCTCACCCCTGAGGAGTTGCAGCTGTACTGATCACCAAAGATTAGGAACAGGCCTGCCCTTAATAGGCCACAGCTGTGTCCAATAAGAAGAGTGCTACAAAAGAGATGGAGTTTGTTGGTTGTGCTGTGAAGAAGAAGCAGTTAGTGCTGCAAGGAGCTGCTCATGGGCCATCACCAAGAAGGTATGGAACTTTTGCAATAACAGGGCAACAGATTTGAAAGTGTTTTTTGAATATTTTGTTTCCAATGGAGTCTTACAAGGCTCAGTTTCAATTTTCATTCAGAATTTGAAGCTTGTCCATGGACTAAATCTTCATTTCTTTGAACTGAGCATTTTCCAGGATGAGATGGAGGACAGGGTCAGTTTTACCCAGAAAAAACTGTAGGCAATTTTAGCTTTATTTAGTAATTTGTTCCTGTGGCTCTATCTTGGACTATAAAACTAAAAATGATGAAATAAGGGTATAAGTACTTGGGGTTGATGCTATAACCTAATTAAACATCTGTGTAATATTTTTCTTTAGAAATAGTGGATTTCAGATTAATATTGTGAAGAATATTAGCAGATATATACATATATTATAAAATTTTGCCAAAGGCAGTTCATTCAGTGGTTTGGCTCTGAAGCAAATATAGGAACATGTATTTTTTTCATTTTCAAAAGCAAGTGACCTTCCAACTTTCACCAAGCCTTGCTATGTCATGCTAGTTAAAAATGACATTAAATTTTAAGGCTTTGGAGGGGGAAAACTGGTGCATTTCCTGTATGTTAGAAATGCCTTCTGTTGTCTCTGAGGAAATCTGCCTGCAAATGTGGTTGTGCATGCTCTGCAGAAAAAATGGTTTTAGCAGCTTAGGTCTCTGATTCCACCTGTGTTGTACATGTTTTAGTGTGAGTGTGGGCCAGATTTTTTGGAGAACTTTGAGCTACTGAAGCTGGTGTAAAAGAGCAATGTTCTGTGCTCCTAGTGATCTTGCTGTAATGCAGCAGCAATGAGGAGTTGAAAAGTCAAAGTTATGGTTGATTTTTTTTCTCACTTGTACTTAGGCCTGATGAAACAGTCCTGCATTTCTTGATAGTCTACCATGGTTTTGCAAAAGTAGTTCCTCCTTCAACAGAGACATAGTTTCTCTGGTCTGAGGCTCTTTGTTTGGTACAGGAGTTTCTCTTTCTTGCTATTGTAGCGCAAGCAGCTGCTTGTAGGGACCCAGCAGGAGGGCCTTGGGGTTGGAGCTCCAGTGGAACATAACTTCTGAATTCTGTCAGGGTTGGTGCTGTCACCTCTGCCCTGGGGACCCTGCCCAACCACACTCTGGGTGGAGAAACTTTTCCTGATGTCCAACCTAGACATCCCCTGACACAGCTTCAGGCCATTCCCTTGGGTCCTGTCTCTGGTCACCAGAGAGAAGAGATCAGTGCCTGCTCCTCTGCTCCCCCTCATGAGGAAGCTGTGACTGCAATGAGGTCTCCCCTCAGTCTCCTCCAGGCTGAACAGACCAAGTGACCTCAGACACTCTTCATATGGCTTCTCTTCAAGGCCCTTCAACTTCCTCGTGTTCCTACTTTGGATACTCTCTAACAGTTCAATATTTTCCTTATATTGTGATGCTCCAAACTGCACACAGTATTCAAGGTGAGGCTGCCCCAGTGCAGAGCAGAATGGGCCAATCCCTCAGCTTGCTGGTGATGCTGTGCCTGATGGACCCCAGGACAAGATAAGACAGATGAGTGTCTGGTAGCACATTCAACATATATTTTTAAGCACACACTAAAGCTAAATGGAAAGGCCTTCTGTGCTATCTGGACTCTCCTTATATTTCTCCCTTTAGTGTATCCTTACGTGCCTGTTTTCTTACTGTAAATTTGCATCAGCTACAAATATAATGGGCTCTCCTAGAAGAGCTGGAAGAGAGGGGCTTCCAGGTCCTGTTGCTTCTGTACACAACTGAACACCTTGCTGAACTATGACGTGCTGCCATTTAACAATCATCTTCTGCCTGCAGCAAAAAGGTGTAAGTTCCTCTGCAATGAGGCATGATTTAGGTAGGGTTTAAGATCCTTTTGCTGTTTAAAGAAAGTATGTTGATTTCTTAATCAGCTTATCCTAAATTTCTGGGATTGCCAGTGAAAGTAGCTTTGAGACTTAAAAGGCATCTTGCACTGGTATTGTGTCAAGCCAGGTATAGTTCTATCTTTGGTGAAATACTTGGATTAATCTTAGTTTTACTATGTAAGTTCTGGATATCTCTATAGATGAGATATTGAAATGGCTAGGGATCTCACTTTCTGGTGGAAATTCAGAGGGTTTTAATACAGAATCCATATGTATATTACCTGACAAATAGTTTTTGAAGGGTGGATTGCCTGCATCTTTTTCAGGACTAGTTTGAAAGAAACAAATAAACTGGACAAAAGAAAGTTACATGAAACTCAGAGTCAACATGAGATGAGCCTGCAGAAAGTGTGGCAGCCTCTTGAGCAGAAGGGCTGCTGGATGGTGGAGCTGGTTGAGGAGAATGGACAATTTGCTTTTGTGTTTTCTTTTCTTTGGATGAGCTGTAAAGTGACATGTCTCATTTGAAACCTCTGAGTTTCTAATAGCCTTTTAAAGAGCAGCTTTCTACTCATGAGCCAGGAGAATTTCTTGAGCTTGAAACAGAGATAAAGTGCGGGATTAAATAATTAGAGGCCTTTCTGATAGAATGTAGATCACGATTTTTGCCTGGCCTAGAAAAGAGCCAGGACTTGAGCTCAGGAGTTCACTACTGAATCCTATCCAAACTAGGTATTTAGTTGTTGGTAGCTAGGTTGATTTTGGTTTTTTCTTGCTCTGCAGTCATTTCCGTGAATATTTTGCATCCCTCTTCAGTGGTTGTTGTGGATACTCAGAATACAAAAGGAAAATAACCTATATTTTCTAAATGTAGGATGAGTAATTCACATTACAGTGATTAGGAAACTGAGTGAGAAAAATAACTCGGCTCATATTTTGAAGGGAAGACTGTATGATACACTCCAAATAATGCCCCATATTCTATTTCCGTGTAATTTATGGAATGTTTTTACTGGGGGGAGTGCAAAGGTTAACAAAAATCTTTATTTTCCCCTAACTATTTTGATATAGTTAAGCAAGAAACACTCCTTGAATAAAGAAGATAAGGCTTAAGTGGAGGGTTCAGCATGATTTGCTTGAAGGCATATGACATATGGTAAGTTCTACATCATGTTAGAAGAATTCAGTTGTTGGAAGTAAGGCTCTACAGCTGCTTGGCATGTAAATCAAATCCCTGCTCACTCATTGATTTAAAATTAGTGCATTATAAAATCAGCCTGCAATTTTTAATGTCATTCATGTGAATGGTCAAAATCTCTAAGTTTACAGGTACATTCCTCTACTTACTATAGTATATATTTTAAAGAAATTAACTTTAATCAATGAATTATTGATTATAATACTTGCCAGTAATGCTGTGTAGAAACATCTCTATTCAAGATACCTTTGCTTGGTTCTGTATCTTCTTTCAGATAACCAAAATTGACACATCTGTCCAATCCATAGCTTGAAGGTACAGCCTGAAAGTAGGAACTACAGTATGAAATACTGCTTCTTTTCTGCTTATTCTTCCAACAGGTTCTCTGGAGATAAGTTAGATTTTTCTTATCACCTTTAGTTTCCTCAACTAATTTTCTCCTCTCAAAAATTGTGTGTACTTTTAGAAAGCTTTTGAAGAAAGTATGATGATGTGGTTTTGGGGGTTTTGTTTTCTCTAGGGGAAAATTGTGAGGCAAAGTTGCTGTCCCCTTGGCTTGTTGCTCACTTGCCTTGCCTTTTCTCACCTGTGCTCATACCGCTTCACTTTGTCTCTTCTCTCCTCCATTTCCTTCTGTTCTTTTAAGCTCTGGCACAAAGTTAGTACCATGCAACTAACTACTCTCTCACTCCCTCTGACCCTGGTAGGTGAGATGGGGAGGAGAATCAGAAACTTGGGGGTTAAGATGAGACCAGCTTAATAATTGAAAATACAATAGTAAGACTAATAATAAAAATAACATTAATATTAAATGAAAAGGAAAGAGAGAGTTTTGCTCTTTATATGGAGAATGGAAATAATTTTTAAGAGTTCTCAGATGGCTTTGAGTCTTGAATGTGTTTTTTCAGATATAATTCAACTATGCAAGCCCATGGCTCAGTTTCAGTTTTTAATGGATCCAGGTGCATGGCAACATGGTCTTTTCTACCCCTATTATTCTGTAATTCTGTTAAGCTAACAGATAAAAGAGCCCTGCTAAGACGATTTCTTGATTTTTTTTTTTTCCCTTGGATGTTGGATGGAAAAGACGGGATCACTTTGTACCTGCATCTCCTATATTTTGTGTTATAATAAAATAAATGGTGCTGCCCATTATTCCTTCTATAGACTGTGCCCATAAAATTTTGCTAGACCTTTTCCTTAGCTAGGAAAAACTAGTGGGAGTATTGAGGCTGTTCTTATGTTGGGTATGCAGGACACAGTACAATCTTTTTGTGCCAATCAAGTATGGAGGTGTCCCTGCTGACTGAGAGAAGCCATGAATGGAAAAATTGTTGCTTGTTGTCCTAGACATAATGCAGGTGATGCTTCATGATGGAGGGAATAAAAGGTGTGCTATAAAGAAAAGAAAGTGTTGCCATTATTGTGAGATTTCTAGATGTGTCTACAAGCTAAAGAATATTTGGGCTCTTAAATTCTCAGTTGGCTTTGTGACCAGAAGGACCTTTCTAAATCATGCTCTTTCAAAGGTTATAAAGGTGCATGTACTTTGTGGATCCCAGTAGCTGTTCTGACCTGCTTTACAGAGCACAGAGTCCTGTGTTTGTTAGTAACAGCTGTATATTGATTGGCTGGGTCTTAGCTAGTGGTGAACACTGATTTGAAAATGCCTCTGCTTTTCACAGTGCTTTCCTACACTGGGAGTGCAATCCCTGTCTGAGATTTGTTTGTCTGGAGATGATGATAATTTTGTGCCTGAGAGGGAGTATTAAGTATATAATGGCAGTAAACAAAGCTAAATTAGTTAAAGGAGGAGAAATCTTCCAGCAATTAGTAACTGAAAGCTTTATGGGAAGGATAGACTGTAGACCAGGCTAATGTACAGGTTTGGATATAACCTTAGAACCATGCTTGAAAACACTTTTCTTTATGCAGGGCAATAAAAACAGAAGTTTTCCTCTAATTCATGAGCTGATTCCACAGTGCTGTAAGCTAGTCCTTTTCGTATATACTTCTTTAGTCTTAGACCTAAAATATAGTTTTCTACTTCTGAGGATTAAATGACCAGAATTTTCAATTTTGGTCATTCAGATGAATGCAGAGATTAGCACCTCCTTCTTTTCCTGTGCTGGTGAAGAAGCACATCATAGAGTAGAAATGGAGTTGCTTTCCTTTATGTTTCTTTTCTTACCATGAGAGAGTCGAAATCCAGATTTCCAGATGCAATGTGCTGGATCAAGTAAATGAACAGAGGAAGAGATGATCTTTACAGGCTGAAAAAAGGGAAATGGGAATCTGAAGGGAGGGTTAGTTACTTTCTGGGGTTTAATTCATACAGTCTGCCATTGGCAGAGTGTGGAAATAAAGCCCAGGCACTCTCTCTGTCTCCCTTGTCTTTTTTTAAGAGTTTCTGCTTCAAGCTGCTGACATTACATGGCAAAATGGAAATTATTTAACATAAGAGCAGCATATAATCAGAATACCATGGGGAAAGAGGATACTGGGATTCATTACTGATACATATTACAAAGTAAGGGGCCTGCTAGGTGTTCCTCTGCTTTCTTTCCCCATCTCTATAAAATAATTCATCTTTACTTCAGTTCTTTCATAATTTCTTACTCTCATTTCCCTTGTGAAGTCCTATTTCTGCCTTTACTTTCCTTTAGCTGTACCTAATCCTAACTTATACCATTCCCCTTCTCTATAACATGTATTTCTTCCTGCCAGTAGAGCTGTGGCACAGTTGACTACTCCTCCATAACTCATTCTCTATGTAGTTTTGTGCCTTCTTTTTGCTGTTCTGTCATGCTTACCAGTTTTTTAGCAAATGGGACATTTATAAAGTGTGTACAACAGAAGTATATTGAATTTTACCTTTCATATAATTTCTTCCTAATAATATGATTAATATTAAAGACCTACTACTACCCTAGTATACAAACTGTACTGAAATTAAGAATTTGAGGGCTCTTTGTATAAATGTCAACTCATACAGTTGTAACATTTTAACACTGCAAATGTCAATGTATTCTAAGTAATGGTGTTTTCCTCTGTGTGAAGTACATTATAATTACTGATGGATGAATCTTAAAATTTTACAAAGTTCACAAGAGTTAATCAATCTAAAGTTTGTAGCTCTTAAAAACTACAGGGGTTTCTTTTGTTTGCTTGGGTTGTTTTTTTTTTTTTTTTTTTGTTTGGGTTTTGTTTTGTTTCTGTGTGTGTGAGTGAAATTCAAGGTAGCTCAGGATTAACTAAGAAAATTGCAAAGCAGTCAAAATTAAAATCCATATTCCAAGTAATTTGGATAGTAAAGCATTGCTTAAGGTGTATGATAGAAGATTCTTGTGAGTTTAGACATAGTTATATGGTCATGGAAAAAATATTAGCAGCAGAAGCCTCTAATTCATTATACATGCAATTACCAAAAATCACATGTGAAGGAGAGCATGGGGGGATGATTTTGGCTCATCAGTAACCTGGTTGATAAAGACTGATGAAATTCAGGTTTGCTGTATTTATCTGTTCAGTTTCTTTTTTCTTAAATGAAAGTCTTTAAAGTGTGATTGCAAGAGCAGGAGCAGTCTTTTCCACAGGCAGTCTTTCTCAGTGTTCAATACTGAGTTTTTCAAGTGGTAGACTAACTTTGGGCAATCTTTAAAATTTATGCATAGAGCAGAGTTTATAGTAATTCCTTTAGATTTGAACAGTTTCTTTGTAGTCACAAGAAGACTGACTTGAGTCAGAAGAGGTGGACACTTATGTGGTATTCCAGTCTAGCATAAAGGTTGTTTCAGTTGCAGAGTCAGAATCATATTCTTGTTTGTTATCATTTCTCACTCTGTACATTTTGTTGGAATCTGATTCAATCAATGCATGAATGTAGTTTTATGTACGTCCTTAGTATGAATGAAATTTGTGTTTTCAATCCTTAATTGACTAGGAATGTGCGAATCAGCTGAACATAGGCTTATCTTGGATGTGAAAAAGTGGTAATGAAGTCAAAATACTTGTTATTCTAAAAAGTTGTTGGTATTGTTTTGCTTTTTAATTTACAAAAAAAAATGTATTTACTGATAGAAAAAAAAGTAGGGAAAAATAATTCTGATTCATGCTTAAAATCATGGAGTAATTTAGGCTGCAAGGGACTTCTGGAAATCCAGTAATCCAGTCCAAACCTCTGTTCAAAGCAGCTTCAGTTAGATCAGGTTTTTCAGGGCCTCAGCCAGGGCAGTTCTGAGCATCTGCAAGAATGGAGATTCCAGAGCTTCTCTGGGCAGGCTATTGCAGTTTGTTTGGCCACTGCTGTGGTTTAAGAAAATCTAATATATATCTAACTGGAAATTATTCCTGTGTTCCATTTTGTATCCATTGCCTCTTGTCCTGCCTCTGAGGAGAATGTGGCTCCATATTCTTTATATACCTTCCCATAATGTAGCTGAGAAGCTCCCCTAAGGCTATAATTTAGGCTGAATAAATCACGTTTTCTGATTTTTTTTTTAAAATATATTTCATGTTTTTCAATCTCCTGATGGTCTTGATGATCCCCTGATAGATTTGCTCCAGTATGTCAGTGTCTTGTACTGAAAATCCCCAAATTGGCACAGCACTCTAGAGGAGGCCTCTCAAGGGCTAAGCAGAGGGGAACAATCATGTCCTTCAACCCCCTGGAAATGCTGTAGTTAGTGCATATCATTATGTGGTTGCTCCTCGCCCCCACAGCAGCATGAACTGCTGGTTCATGGTCAACTTGCCCATTAGTCCTCCAGTCCTTTCCTGCAAAGCCATGGTGTGGATTTTTTCCTTCCAGCTGCAGAACTTTATATTTGTTTATGTTGAATTTTGTGAGTTTTCTGTCTGCTCACTTCTTTAGCTTTTTCAAGGTGTTTCTGAATAGCAACCCAGGCCTTCAGCATGTTGATAATTCCTGGCAGTATTATGCACACTTTCCCAGAGTGCTGTGTCAAGCACTGAGGTCATTAATGAAGATGTGAAAGAATACCAGATTGAGTGATTGATCCCTGAGGAATGGTAATAGTAACTACCTTCCAGCTGTACTTTGTACCACTGATGACACCCACGTGAGCCCAGTTAACTTTCCATACACTTTATATTCTATTTATTGAGTCTCCACTCCATCAACTTGGCTGTAAGTGTAACATGGGAAAACAATTCATGTATTGTTTTTATCTATTGGTAACTCTTAGAATTCCATTTTCCCCCTCTTTATTTTTTCACAGTTCTGTGAATGAGGTCATGACTCATCTTTTAATCTAAGCAATACTGACATACTTTAGGAAGTGCATAGTAGATCAAGGATGCATTTGTAATATGGACATTGACTGCGCTCAGGTGTTGGAGGTCAGACAACTATGTGATTAATTCTGTGGCAAAATTCTAGCCTACCTACATGGGATTATTTATTACAGGATGAAACTGACCAAAACATGATAAACAGTGGCCTCGTGAGGGGTTTATTGTTTTTTTGCTCTATACAGAGGGGGGGGGGGGGAAATGGATATGTAACTTTTCCTTTCTTTATATCCACAATAGTAGCCAATTACTGTCATAGAAGGATACATATTTTAACTGATAACTTTTAAAAGGTAATTTAATGTTTGGGAAGAAGAGTGGGAAATATCTGTATGAAAAACTGTTAAAATCTCTCTAGAGATTATTCAAAATTTTCTCTTCAGTGGCCTCCTCATGCAGTAACGGATCTTGATAAGCTGATGAAACAAAAATGAAATGTTAGCTGTGGAATACCTTTATTGGCTGAACTAATCTAAAGATGAAAGAATATTTTGCCATTAGAAAAATACTGGTGCAGCTATCCATGATTGCAGTATTCTCTCAATCCCAATTGATTTAATTTAGCAATCAGATGAAACAGCAAGAAAGCTTCTTCCCAGCCTTTCTTAGCTATGATTTATCTTCATTTGTCTGGCCCAAGGAATGCTGACTGTCTAATCCACATGTAGAAACTGCTCTATTTTTAAGTCTGTGTCTCTTTGTGTCCAAGGCAACCGTTTGAAGCCAAGGAAATCCTAATATCTGCAGAATTTATTTCATGCATGTATGAGTCCAGCTACAGCAGGCTCTCAGGTCTGTCAGATTATCAACAGAAACATACAGAAATGCAGATATCATGAATTTGTCTCCATGGGATTAAAGCTAGCAACAGCTGTTGGGCCTTCAATAAGGCTGCAGATGTTTGATCATGGAAATCTGCTCCTTCCTTTAGCACTCATTTTTCACTTCTTTAAAAACTAAGTTGTTTTTTGTTTCCTGGGGTTTAGATTTTATTAATAGATTAGCCATATTAATTACAGAGCTATTCCAGCTTTCACAAAGCATTATTACAGTTGAGCAAAGTGCAAATGTTACGTACGTGCATTTGGTCTAATTAAGCAATTCAGTGCTTAGTTCCTGATGTTCACCAGGGCTTTGTGACTATCAAAACAGTATCAGTAAAGTGTCCTAACAGCATATTGAGGACCAGCAGTCCACAAACTCATTGACAAACTCACTAAAAGCATTGTGAAATACTTGCTTTAGCAACCTACAAGTGATTCACAGGCAGGGCAGTGTGGCTATTTACTTCTCAATTTTTTCCCACTCTTCATTAAAAAAGGTAAAGTGCAGTTTTATGCATATGTTACTTAAGGTTCACAGCAATCCTCCAAAAGATTATAACCCTATTCCTCATGTTTCAGAGGTATGTATATTAGAGCTCTGAAAAAGAGTTTCATGATAGTAGGCTGTTTCATGGTAGTAGTTTCATGACAGTAGATCTCTTTTGAGGAAACTGAGTTGGCTTAGGAAATGAATTCAGTAAACAACTAGAGGAAGGCAAGAGAGAGAAGGGCGAGATCATTACTCAGCCTGTTCTGAATTCTTGTTGTTTGGCTGGCAATTTATTGGAATTTATTCTTATTTGACTTTCTCTTTTGGGTGATGTTTTATTTGTACAAAATGAAAGAAAGCATTCTGATTTGGAAGTGAGTCCTGCATCCATTTAGATTTTACTTTTTTTTCATCATTATGAATAATATAGTCAAGAGAGTAGGAAATAACTCAAGTGATTGTAATTAATAGGATTTATAGTCAAGAGGAAAACAGATGTGTGTGGTATTACTATCCTTATACTTCCTCTACTTTCTTGAAGCATTTTGACCACAGATATACTTTTGGCTTAGTTTTATCAGTAAGTACTAAAAAGAATGTTTAATAAATTGCTGACTTATACTTTCTTATTAACTCTTAGCATTTTTATTTATCTATATACATTTGTCAGAGCTAGTTGGCTTTTGTCTGAAATTTTGCTGCTACGTTATGTTAAACTGTGAAGGTCATTATTTTGTTGAAAATAATCAGAAGGGGGATCCAATATAAGCTTGAAACTGCATTTTGCTTCTTAGAAGCTTTTCATGATCCTTATTCTTTCTGCTTCTCTATTAGCTGAGTCTTCAGCTGAATATCTCTATTTTTGTAATGGTCTCTTAGTTTCAGAAAGGTGGGAGGGCAAGAGGGAGATAATTGAGGAAGTCCTTGGAGTTGTAACTGCCAAATATTAATAGCTTTATAAAGATTCTAGGATCAACCTAGAAAACAAATATATTTTAAAACATCAGTGGTGACATTCAAGCCAACACCAGGCCAGAGTAATAGGCTTTTTTTTTTTTTAGTAAGGGATGCTCTGTAGAATATTTTTCAAGCAAAGAAAAATATTAATTTGGTTTAATTTGGCAAATTTTCCTCCTGTTTCTTTGTCCTATACATGACCATCCTAATTGACACTTGATAATTCTTGGAGATATGACTCTTGTTACCATGCAATGACAGAAGAAATTTTAAATGACAGCATATTAATTTAAGGGTAGGACATAATGATGGGGGTTTGAGTGTAAAAGAGTAGCATGAAAGGCTGACAAAGGTGAAAAAGAAGGTTTTAAAACTTGCTGGAAATCTGCTGGTATTATTTTAAAGACATGTTCAGCTAACTTATGTAGATTTTTCTCAGCTGTATTTTGGTTTTGTAGATTCCATTGCTTGAGTCTGTTCTTGCTTAATATTAATTTTCTTAAAGCAAATAATTTTATGTTTTCTCTACCCATCTTTATGTGGAAAAATTGAACTTCCTTCTTGCATGGTTTTAGAAAAATCTGCAATTCTAATGAATATTGCTATGAACTATACAAGAGCAATTTCATTAAATTATCAGGATAGAAACAAGTTGGGTAGATAAAAGACTGTAAGATACTGAAAGCTGAAATACTTTTTTTAAAAATAGATTTCTGAGACTTCTAAATAGATTCTAAAGTTTTCAGGTTCACTTGCAAGTTTAGCTATAATGTTTTAGCAACTTAATTAGGCATCCTTTAATGTAGTAATATTGGCTCATGTTCATCAGAGTTTTGAAGACCAAGAGCTATTTAATAAACATGAAACTGTCATGGAATAGCTAACACAATTAGCTAAATTGGCTAAAGCTGTGGTATTTTTACTTTGATTGATGATACGTTTAATTTATGAAAATTTTTCACTGTAATCTTGACCTGATGTTCAGTTTAGTTTGTAATTATCACACCAGATATGTTGTGATGTGGAGTTGGGGAGAAAGCATTGAGGAGGGACTTGGATCGTTTTGATTGTATTTCAGACTCATCACTGAATTTTGATCAATGCATTGCTCTTCTCTCTACTTCTTACCTTTCCTTATAGAGGAGTACAGACAACAGAAGGCTGTTGTGACAAAGCTGTTTGGTGGGTGCCTGGATCAGGCAGGGTCAACCTACTATTCCTGTAAATTTACAAAAATGTCCAAACTAGCACATCCCTAAGAAGTTAAGGAATCCTAAAATACTAGGGTCTGGTACTGTGCAGGCAACAGGGCTGTCCCAGGGACCTTATAATCTACAGGTTAATTGCTTTTCCCCCATAATTCTGTCTAGAAAATCCAGGGCTAGTGCTACAGAAATTATTTTCTGTAGAAAAGTAGAATACTTTTGTGTATTTTTATACTCTACATTCTAACAGATTAGGATGCCATGTGCTTGGGCAGTTAAACAGATTGATCCATTGTCTGCCAAACCTTTATTCTACCTAAATTAGTATGAGAAATATCAGCAGCATGCCCTCTAAATACCTAATCTGGAAAAATATGGACTTAATGGGATCCTGTATATCCTGATCTGGAATAAAAAGAGTATTTACATACTCAGCATGCTGACAGGAATTTATATAGGATTCCTTGGAATATTGTGGTGCTAAGTTACCTTTGTAAGCAGAAAAAAAAATTAGCTTAAACTGAGATGCCAAAATGGGAGAAGGCAGCAGATGAAGGAATGTGTTTTGGATGCTTTGTTTGAAGAAGGTTGTCTTCAAGTTTTGGATGCCAAAACTGTGGGACATACTTGTTCTTATATCTGATGAAAGCTTTTTGGTTTTGAACAAGTTTTCCATACCCCCCACCCTAAAAAGAGAGGATGAAGGCCTAAAATGCAACTGAAATGCTGCTGGTGGTTTAAAGATGAAAATGGAGGTTTTGACTAGCTCTCAAATATTTGTATCTGTCTACAGTAGAGGAGATCATAAGATACAGATTTTTGGACTGGGAGTGTAGTATGTAGAAATACATGGCCGTGATGACAAAGTTGAAGACAAAACTGAGAATAGAGGAAGAGACAGATGTACTGGAAACAGAGGAGGAGGAGCTGTCAAAACAGAAACTGGGGGAAGCAATAAAGGCAAAAGAAAATGTCTTGATTTTTCCCTTCAGCAACATCAGTTAGCACTGCCACAGACCTGGACAGTTTACTGAGAAAAACATTTTTGAAGTGGAGACCTGGGTGATATATGGAACCTTCTGGTCTCAACACTGTGAATAGGCTGCATGATTCAAAGATGCTCATTCCACTAGTTATTCAGGTATTTTTATGATGAAATCTCCTTACCTTTTAGTGGGAGTCATACTTGACTGGTATCATCAGTGTCCTCCAAACAGCATCTGACAGTTCCGGAGTTTGTGAAAACAAGACATTATTTTAGGAGTAAGAAATAATAATTGTCCAGAACACAAGTGCTGATTGTTTTGTTTTATTAAGGGAAAATAGGTCATGTTTTAATATTGTTGTTGGATGAGATAGTTCCATTTAAAAAATCATAAGTGGAACAGACATGGTTTGAACTCCCTTGGATTTTTGTGTAGAGCTGGATTTTAAGGTTTTGATTTGTTTTTCATTTCTTTTAAAGGAAATCCATATATAGGATGTACAAGACACCTATATATTCCAAGGACTAGATTTTATTATTCATGGAGTCTTTCAGAAAGATGTTGTGAGAAATTTTTCTGCTAATGATATCCGTGTATGAAGTTAAGGTTTCTCATAACTAGAATAAAAACCTTTTTGACAACTATAGTATTCAGTACAAAATAAAACAGATGATTGATTGAAGAAGCAGCTGAAGTAATGGATTATTGTTTAATATTGTTTTATGTACATAGAAGATGGTATAATCATATGATTGCTTTCTTGAAACTCAGTTGCCAGTTGAGATAAGCTAAGTAAGGTTTCTTCCTGTGGAAGTAATTTTAGTATCAGTGTACTTTGACATAGTCATTACTTTTGGTTTTAAAGATTTACTTTCTTTTTCAGACTCTTAGCTTCATTTTACCTTTATCAAACAATCTTTTGCAATACCTTCTTATAAGTGTAGCATGTCATAGCTGATATGATTCTTTACTCTTGATGTCTCTCTACTGCATAATTAAGTTGATAGCTTAAAAGAATTTTACTTTTTTGCTGAAAAAGTCTGGTCACTTTGGGCTTGTAATTTTCTCAGCTAATGTGTGAAGGTCATCATGAAGTTCAGTTATTACTGGATGTGATAGCAGTCTGATTTTTTTACTAAGTAATTACTGTGCCAAAAAACTGTAATGTTTGCTTTTGTAAGCACTAAAAAAAAATAGAAAAAAAATTCCAAGGCTGTTAAATTAAGAGGTTGCACATTGGTTCAACTTAGCCTTCACTTCAGTTGATTTATTTAAAAAAGCAAACTTTTAGAAATTTAAGAGAATTATTTAATGAGGTCATGTTGATTGAACATCTTAAGAAATTTGATGTTTAAGAGGCATGCGCTTACTTCAAAGTTCTAAAACTGACTTTCATCCCAAGCAGAAGGAGTGGGATGGAGGTACAAGGGATAATGAAGAAGAGGGCTAAACATCTAGGGAAAATGGAATTAAGAGTTGGCCAAGACCTTGTTAAGAACAGAAAGTGGATTACTTACTGAAAACTCAGCCCATTTATCCAAGTCTGAAAATAAAGTAATTCAGAAGATAAAACATTTTCCAAAGAATATTTAAATTTGTAGTACTTTATCTGCGAAGTACAAAGAGACTATGTACAACTGGGGCTGTTGTTCACTGGCAATGTGGTGTGATCTCAATGCTTAATGAATACCTGCTCAATTGAATTAGAAAGTTGTGCTGTAGAAAAATAGCTAAGAAAAATGGAAAAAAAAAAACCAAAGACAATGACTGTGAGGCACAAACCTACAGATTGATCAAGGGACTAGCCACTCTTTACCTGGTGCATAAAATTGCAGATTTACCACCAGCAGGGAGGGCTAGTGATACTGTACAAGGCGGGATGAGAATTCAGCTGAAATTCCTTTTGAAAGGTGACTTGAAGATGGATGGAAGAGATGTAAAGAAGAGCAAGCAAAATATAAGGAGGGTGGAGATTTTACTTTCTAGGAAAAGAAAAACAATCCAAAAGCTGTTGTTATACAAGCCATTTTGACTGCAGTTGAGATGGATTCAGATCTGTGCATATGATGCTTATGTATTATCTAACCCACTTTTGTCAAAAACCCTCCAGCAGGAGAAGGTTTTAATATAATTTTGACAGAACCAGGAGAGGAAATAAACTGATACATGGTTATGCCAGCTCATTTGAAGAGGCAGGGAAGGTGACTTGTAGATTTATATTCTGAAGGCGCAACTTGACCAGAACAATACAACTGAACGATTTAAACAAGCTTGGCTTGTTCAGTAACAAGATTTTTGTTTGCTGATTATGTATCCTCTTATGAGACTAAACAACAGGAATGAAGAAGTTCAAAGGACAAGGTTAATACAAACCTCACACAATTATAGATACATGTTGTTTCATTGCTGGCTGGAAAAAATATTTCAAACTCAGAACAGCGAAAACAAAATGGTCTTCTCCAAGGAAAGGCAAATGTGTTTCAAGAGGGAGCTTGTTAAAGGATTATACATTGTTGTCATAAGCCAAACATAGTGTTAAATTTGATTACCCAATTCCATCATTCCAGATGACAAAACCAACCACAGAATCACCAAATTACTTACAATAATGTAGCCAATCAATTTTCTGTTCCACAGTCTTTCCTTGTACAGATCTGTTATTTATTTGTAGATTTACAATGTAATAATGTTCGTTATGATGTAAAAAGTGGCTTTTAAGTTCAGGTTGTATCCAGTTGAAAAATACAGCATTAGTTTTTAATCCCTCAGCCTATCTGGTTTGTTAAAGTAGATCTACAGTCATCTGCTCCTAGGAGTACTTTGAACAGAATCTTAAATCTTCTTCCAAGAAAACCTACGTTTTATTAGAGACTTGACAAATTCTCAGGAGTGTTCATATGCCTTCAGTAAGGTTATAGATAATGTGATTTTCTTTAGCACTTTTTTAGGAATTCTCTCTATAAATCACAATATAATAGATAATGAATGAAGTTTTCTATTTAATGCAGATTTGTAAGGATTTCTAATATTAAAAGTTTCAATGCAGTGTGAAAATGCCAGTTTTTTTCCCCTCATATCTGAGGCCATTAGATCCTTTTACACAAATAAATAAGACTTTAAAACCTATACATTATATCTTACTATTAAGTGTGAGCAATGGGGTTTAATTGAGAGATAGTCTGGCAGAATTTTGAATTTTCTGATGCTGTTTTAGGTTGAAATTGTGGAGAATTTACACCTAAGTGTAAGGTTTTTTTTGATGTGTGGCGGTAGATACTAATGAGACAGAGCAGCCTGAAATTTTGCTGCAAATAGGAACTGTGGGGTCACACTGCATGCTTCTGGTGTCCTGTACCTGGATAACAGGACAGAAAGTCTGATTTCTGGTTCTTTCACACTTCTTATCTAAACTAACTGAAATAGCCAAAGTACTGGATAGGCCAGTGAAAATATATAGTGTATATGGACAGGCATAGTGAATAAATGGAAATGCTGCTACACTTATGCGAATCCATGTTGCTCCAATGTTCAAGTATAAATCAAAATATGTACCTTTTTCTTCATGTATTTATTGCATAGAGAGCAGCAGACAGTGTTTTTTAGAAATACAAACTTATTTACTGGGTTCTTCATATAGAGTAATGCACTCAAGGGTAGACAAATCTATTGAGCAGTTGGTCACTGGCCAGGTGGTAATAAGGAGGCTCCACTGCAGGTCCTTGAGCTGGCAGCTTCACCTGGATGTGATGGGACTCCTGAACCTCTGCTGTGCTCAGCTCTGGCTTTGGCCCTTGGTGACCACCCAGCACAGGTAAAATTCATTGCTATTGATTATCTTAACTGCATACAAACTCACTTTCTAATAACTATTTACGAATGTCTCGCCAATTTACAGCGTAATCCATCTTGCAGCACAAACTATTTAGAGGAGCCTTTGGGGAAAAAGGCCAAATTCTCTACCTGGGATGTTAATCAACAAATCCAAATTGCTGAGGCTAGGCACAGCAGGACCTGCTGAGGGAAATCTCTATGAAGGTCCCACCTGGAGAGGACCTGCAATGATCTGTCAAATCACCCCTTTAAGCATCAGCCTTAGCTCCCTGGGTCATCTGCATGGCCAAGGTAGTTGGACTGGTCTAAAGTAACAGATAAACTCGAAGCTACAAAATTTCCTGAAATTCCAGTGGTGATAGGGCTGCACCAGGCCAGGTCAGGATGCCAGCCTGCAGCTCAGGGCCAGGATCCTTGAGAGTCATGGCCAGGCAGAGGCATCACTTTCATACAGCCAGAGACCAGCACTCCTGCCAGGTTGCTGGGGCAGGTGCATATGGCCACGGGCTGAAATCAGCTGTGTTGTAGATAGGGGCTCCCTGGTGAGGCTGGTCAGGGTCAATCAGTGCACTTGTGACTCAGAGGCAGAGGTTCCTCAGACAAGACATCTGTTGGATGCTACAGGGGTTTGTGAAATGATGGAGGAACACTAAGAGCTAAAGGCTGGTAATCCACATCAGAGTCTTGTGCTGCAGTTAATGATTGTATTTGTTATACTTGTGATTTATAGTCCCATTTCATATACTACTGCCTTTATCATTGATCTATTTTTCACCTGCTTGTGATGAAGGTAATAATATAACGTATAAAAGTTTAGCTCAGGATCTCAGACTGACAAGAATGGCTTCTTTTGTTTGTTACATGCTACTCTGTTGTGCTTCAGCCCTCACCATTTTTTAGCAGAGCTGGTAATTGTTGCTCTGATTATGCAACTGTCTTCATGCTGCATTGTGGGTTTCATAATGTCCTATTAGTGCTCTGGTTAGCTAGCAGATCTGTCTTGCCACCAGCTGTAGGAAAATACTTTCAGAAAAGTGCACTCCCAGTGGAAGTGATTCAGATTTTAATGAGCAGGATGTTTTATGATCTTTGCTAATATAAATGAAACTGGAAGAGAACACTTTCTTGCCAGAATATATTCTCTGTAATGCCAGAAGTTGCAGGCTATGCATAAACTGTTTTATTGTCAAGCATGTTCTGTTAGAATATGGGTATGTATTATCGAGTTGAGTGTTACAGTATGACCATATAAATAGTAACAACACTGTGTGTTGAGATGGGAAATCCCATCGTGTATAATGATACCACCAACAGAGCAGAATACAAATGTGTCCTCTCAGACACTCGGTGAAAAGTAGTTAGTGACATCCCTGCTCAGGAACTGTCTTCTGGCAAAAGACCTAAGCTATTTCAGGTTCTCTGCTTTTCCTCCTGAGCCCCTGAGTTCCCAGGGGAATAGGATATATTAAGAACTAGCTGCCTACAAACTTGTGGGCTTACAAAATACCACTTTGTGGCTTTTTTTTCTTCATGACAAAAGCTATTTGAAAGCCCTTTTTCACTTAGAAATAACCTGAACAGTCAATGTTTCTTTTAAAATGTGTTCCTGAATTGACAACCTACAAATGCTAATGCAAAAATTAGCCTGACTGTTGAATACTGTATCCAGCTATTAACTTAGAAAAGCAATATTCAAGACAATATTTCCTTTCTGCCTTGCCTTTCCCAACCCTGAAGAGAACACATTTAAAGAGATTCTAATGTATGTGCTGGGGTCATACTCCCAGATTCTTTCTGAACAGACTTTAATTGATCTTGCTGTTGGAGCTGAGCCATGATTCTGTCTTGCTATTTTGTCACAGTGTCTTAGAAAACAGCAAATTGGGATGTGCAAGAATAGAGGTCTCTAATAAGCTCTGCAGTTAGCCTAGTAAATGCCTGGCTATTTATTTTAAATCTTTATTTACTCTCATTCTCTAAAACATAGTATGTTATCTCTCGTGGACAGAAGATTGGGGCTGCCATCAGTATTTTTCAGTAATGTCTGTTTACCTTGGATCAAGGATGATCTGTTATTATCTAGAAGAATTTTTAGACGTTTTACCTGTGCCAAGATTTTTAGCATAACACATCTTACATATTTTATATTATAATATTGCATATTATACATCTTGTATATTATATGTTCAGGTTAAAACAGTTGCTGGTTTTAGTTCTCGACATTTTTGTCTAGTAAGTACCATGTGTTTACTAATAAGTGAGAAGGTGTTGGATGCAGAGGATATAGGATGAGTACAATTATGGTAAGGCTATTCAGACCAAATCAGATTATGGTGGAGATCTTTATAATCTGTGACTAGTGGAGGAACAAGAGCAACAATATTTGTAGGTAATGAGGTAAAAATGTTTTCACAGAGGAACTCTTTGTGTGTTCCATATCCATATGTAACCTGTTGTTAGCCTAATACTTATTTTTCCTTTCCCCCCCCCCCTCCATCTGTTAGCTCAAAAGCAATAAAGAGAAACAGTTTATATATAAACCATAACATTTGGCTGTAAGTAATTGATCAGTGTTTAAAGTACAAAAATACACAAAGATTGGGGAAGTAGCTGAAGGACTGGCATGGCAACACTTGTGTTTGTTGTCTGGATGCACTTTTTAAGAGTTTGGTTTGGATTTTTTCAACGTTTCCTTTTCTTAGCGATGGATTTTATTTTGATGATTTATACAGTTTGTTGTAGTACAGTAATCTGTAGTGTTTATGAAGGCTGACTGATTTTATGTCATAGTATGACCTAGGAGGAGCTTCATGTTGTACAGCAGGACATAGTGCCGTCATTCTGAGGACACCAGTGGTGTGCACTGAAAGGCTAAATGTATTTCCTTATTATTATGCTTGAACATGGCAGTGAGACCTAAAGGATTCTATTTAGAGAACCATCATGATGTTTGGCTTTATCTCCAACAGCAGAGCTAACCTAAAACTAGAATTTATTTCTGGTTTTACAGTACATGCTCAGCTGCAGAAATCCCCAGTATTTTTTTGTTTGGGGATTTTTTTTTCTAAAATTGCAGATGTATATTATGTTGTTTCAGAATTATGTGAAAAAACCTTATATTCCTACCAAAATTTGCTTCCAAGAGATCAGACCTAAGGAAATAGACTGGAGAATCTAGTGCTGGAATAAGATGACGTGCACTGTCAAACATTTGTCAGAATCACATCTAATTTAATATACTTCAGCATGGTGGCTCTGGGAACTTCATTTCTTCCAGATGATTTATTACATCTCTGTTGTAGCATTCAGTGTTGAATAAAACTTGGAACAAAAATTGGACTAGCAGTTTGCCCCACATTACTTTTTCCTAGGGATTCCTCTGAGCTGAAAAGAGTGAAATAGAACTGTAACATGGGTGATTTATTGTTTCAGGTCCTGCTTTGATCCTGTACAGCAGGACACTGCTCTGTGGGGGGATGTTTAGTCAGAAACTTGCTTCTTTTGTTTAGAAGTTGTCTTCAGATGATATAAAGTGAATTCCAATTGTTCACAAGTCTATTACTGTCTGTGCTTCTGAAATGGTATTGATCAAATTACCCCTTTCCAAGGAATACATTATTCCTGCTTTTTCACTCAAAATTTTTGGTGAGTAGGAATGTGTATGTTTGAAGACCACTTTCTTTTGCTATCATGATCATGTATGAGAACAGGTCTAGAGATAAGGTGGTCAGGTAGGTGTTTGTAGAATTGAATCCTTTAATGGCAGTCTTCCTGTTGATCATCTGTTAACATTTGTGGAGAAAAAAACGTGCAATACATTCCACAATGGTCCCTGGATACCGCAAGTGTCACATCTGTGTGATTTCCTTGATGGTATCTGCCAGGACTCATCTGCCTGCCTTACTGAACAACTAAAGGTAGAGGTGTATTGATTGCTACTTGAAACTGAAACTCTGCTCCGAGTGGAAGCCTTCTAACAGAGAGAGCTCCTGGTCAGATGAAAACAGAGTAGACATGGGAAGGAGTACTGATGTTTTTCTTCTCTACGTAATTTTGAAGCTGACAATAATGGAATGTCCTAGAAATGGAAGAGGGAAGACAGTGGTCTAGATAAAAAAGTTGAGAAATTATGAAGGAACTGCTGCTCATGGGATTAGGACAGAAGAGTGGAGCATATTATGTAGAAGAAAAACCCAATTTATCAGACTGACTGAGGAGAAAGGAAATCAACTAAACAAGAAATGGCCTAATTTATAGAAATAACAGCTAGATGCTTCTCTGGAGAGGAAAAAAATATGAACAACAGATGTCTTGGAGGATCTCTGAAGACCCAGTGCTCAAGAATTTTTTTTGGAAATTATGTGTGGGGTTTTCATTTTGCCTAGAGTTCCCTTTTAGCTATGGAAATAAAACAAAGGAAAAAAATTGTATGGAAAATTTCAGTTATATCCTAAGTTCTGACAGTTACCTCTGAATTACTAATGATAGTAAATAGTAGAGAAATAAGTGTTTGTGGGGTTAGGCATCATCTGATCAGACAAAGATAATTTATGATAAGACCAGGTGCACTCTTCAAGGACATATTTTTCTCTGCTAAAGGGGAGCCTTTTAGTTCTGGGAGTCTATCTCCTGTTAGTAATTGTACATCTCCAAATAGTCAATTTTAAGCCTACAGTGAGGATGGGGTGGAAAGCTGGACTAGTGACTAATATGGAAAGAGAGACAGTACTGTGGAGGGTGGGGAACTACATGTTGTCCTGGGGGGTCTAAAGATCTTATGTTTGAACAGCTCCATTCCCATCAAGGGAAAGCAAAAAGTGTTTGTGTCCTGAAAATGTAGCAGAAAATCACATGAAAGTGAGTGTGCTTTGACCTAGCTGGGTCTAACTGAAAGAGATAGAACTGCAACTAGTCTTACGTTTTCAGGTTCACATTTGAAGGCTGTGTATGTGTGTAAATGTAAATGCATGTGCTCTTAGTAAAACAGGAATCTGCCAGGCATGTGATTGTTAGAATGGATTATTTTTTGCATCCTTTGAAGACCTAGTGCCATATAATTTTGTGGCTTCTCTCCAGCTCATTTAACTTGGCCCGTTGCTTAAGAAGCCAAAACTGAGGGGCTGAGAATTGGTTTGCACCTGAGACCTGCCTAAATACAGAGTCAGAAGAAAAGAACCTGTATGTGTACCTGGACAGGAACCTGCTTCAGTGCCAATTTAACCATAGCAACTTGAATGATTAACTGGGTGGACTAGGAATGCCATAAGAGACATGAGCTTAAGGTGAAGTCTAAATATTCTTTATTGATTTTATTTTTCAGACCTGGGTACCAAATCCATTGTAAGAATTTAGCAAAACTGTACACTTACTGAAATTTAAGAAGGATAAAAAGGTTGATCAAGTGGGTTTTTTTTCTCTTGCCACTCTTCACTCCTTAACAGTCCTTTAAAATATTGCAGGTTTTGCAGACACAGTATGGTATAAATTTTTTCCCTAAGGGATTACAATATGTTCTTCATCCTGCACAAGCAGGCTGATACTTCATAGAGACTGCGCCAAGGTCAGGGCCATTACTTAACAAGTCCTACTGAGCAAGATGAGTCTCATCAAAGCAAAAACTGAATCAGGGATTCAGGATCTAGCTCAACAGGAGAAGATCTGAGTCTTAAGCTGAAGAAAGGAACATAAATGCAACAAAAGGATATTGAAGTGAAAAAACTTCAGTTCTTGCCATTTAAACACTTACCATTAGTCTAGTGTTCTAGACCATAAACAGGGCTATATAAATGCTCCAGAGGCTTAAAATTAGCTTTAAGAAACTTTTACAAATAAGTGACAGAGATTGTTCTCTGGCATATCAGGTTTATCCTCAGTGCGTCAATCTTTTTTTATGATCCTGGTCAAATAATTTTGTTCATATAAATTAAGCAGTGGTGAGTGTGCTTTTTCTTTGCAGAACACTTTTTAGGTTTTTGAGGGTCTCTAAGTGATCAGAGGACATTGTGAGGAGTGCAAGTTATGACAATTTGTTGACCTTTTAGGTTCTTCATGGTAATTTACTTACCAGAGAGCAACAAAATCCAATAATGTCACAGCTACAGTTAAACAGCTCACAAAAAAAATGAGAGCCTGAGATGGCAGAGGAAAGATGTTGTCTGAACAAGTCCCTAACCAGCAATAATTGCTTATGGTTTCATGGTGAAACCTGCATTTTTTTTAATACAGATGAAGTTGTACAACTGCTTCTCTGGTAAAAATAAGGGAGGAAAAGACACAATTGTATCCTTCCCCAAAAGCTTCAATTCCTTATCTTTCCCCCCAACACACTGCTCTGAATATTTTTTCTCCAATTTGTTCCCTCTTCTGCTTTTCTCTCTTGACTCTTTGCCACATTTACATTTCAGTGTGTTCTTGTCAGCTCTTAAATACTCTGAAGCCCACCTTGCCAGATCTTGAAGTCAGTCTGACATCACTCTGGCACTACATTTAATGTTGGTGCTTTTCTGTGAAGGTCCCTGAAGCAGGGCTTATTTGGCTGTGTGTACATCTCCATCTATAGATCTCTTGCCCTTATTGTCGTCAGAATCCTCTCACAGATACTGGTGGAATTCTGCATGCCAACCTCATAATGCTTTTTGACTAGGAGGTGTTAAAATAGGGAATCAGAAGCAGTCAGAAACCTCACACGATGTTGGAAGCTCTTGTTGCCTGTAGAAGACAGTCCATGTACCAATGGTGCTGGATTTTCATCCCACAGTAGGAAGCCTGTATTTTCATAGAAGGCAAAACAGATCAAATAAAAATTGGGTAGACCTTAAACCCATGACTGTGCTTCCATCATACATGGTTACATTAATTTAAAGAAACTGTGTGCAGGCACTGCTCTTTTACTGTTTCTTGTACTGAGCATCTTAGGTAGTGAACTTTCACTGCCTGGGACATAAGGTCAGTGGCTTTACCAGGTGAAAGATGACTTTGTTAAACTACTAAATATAGGACTGTTTATGAGCTGGTCAGGTATAGGTACAGCCCTAGTAGGATCTCAGTATTACAGTGAGGTAAAAACCCAATGTGTGGTGCTCCCACAGGACT
This sequence comes from Agelaius phoeniceus, assembly GCF_051311805.1. NCBI lineage: Eukaryota > Metazoa > Chordata > Aves > Passeriformes > Icteridae > Agelaius > Agelaius phoeniceus. The sequence goes on from NC_135266.1 coordinate 32,973,664, forward strand.
CCTTTCCTGTCTCTTTCATCTCATTGGAAAGATAATAATGGAGTAGTAATCTGCTCTGGTAAGGTGTGAAGTCTGCATGAAAAATTACCCACATCACAGAGAGTTTTTATATAGATGCTACCTGGTCTAGCAGGGAAACCTTATAATGGTCAGCTAGTTTCCAGAGGGAAGGGTGGGAAACATTTAGCATTCATTACACACACTCTGTACTTAGCTAATTCTTATTGCATTGTGGGACATGACATGGTAGCTTTATTTAGCAATACAAAGAGACATTTTGTACACTGCTGTGTTTAATTCCCCAAGTTCTGAACTACAGATGAACAAAAAAATTTGTTTCTTTCCGATAGCCTTATGTTCTTGGTTTATAGATTGTGACTTTTCAGACTAAGGAAACTAAAATTTGGGGAGAGTGGTTGGGGCTGATTTCCTTTGCCCTCCTGCCTCTTCCCACTCAGGGAGTTGTTGATTGTATTAATCCTGCCAAAGAAATAGAGCTTCCTCACTGGAGACAGAGAAACCAGGAAAAGTAGGTATATGTGTCTAATTCTAGCTTTTTCATTAGAAAAGCCTTGGGAAAAGAGCTAATCTGTTTTCTACAAGTTCACAGTGTTTGTGGTTTATCACTTGAGTTGGTGCTTAAAATAAAGATGACAGGTTTTTCTAGAGGTTATCTAAGGTTTTGAGTTCAGTTAGAAAAATTATCAATATTGAGCTCCTTTAAATCAATTTCTTGACTCTACTCCTGAAGTTGAGAGTCCTGGTAGAATAAATCCTTCAATGCAAGATTGAGTAGCTTTCAGTACAGGTGTGTACATAAATATTTAAAGGTATAATGAGTCAAATAAATAACAGAGTTCCTAGAATCAGAGTCATGATGAAAATACACAGATCTGACATTGCTCTACTGTGACTGGCATTTTAACCTAAGGAAACAAAAAGACTAAAGGGGCCATGGGAGAACAAGTATTCCAGCACTGCCAATCTGGGGTGAATATGTGCATTTGCAAATCCTGTTTAGTCAGTTTATCAGAAATTCAAATTTTATGGTTCACATGGGAGTACAGTGTCCAACATCCAAAGGGCATTGGTCAACTAACTGCCCATAATTATGCTGTAGGTCCTGGATGTTTCTTGTTATACATGGAGAACCTATGGATAGCTGTCAGTGGTGTGAATTTACCTTATCTTTCCATGGTTTAATCACCTTGCAGACCCATGGGCATTACTGTTTTCATAGATGAGGGAGCCCTTGGGTGGCAGGCCTGTCATCAGATCCAAGCCATTTATAAACCCTTTAAATGTTTGATCTATGCTAATAATCTAGATTCTTTGTAGAGCCAATTGAGAGAAAAAATTAATTTTTCTCAAGGTATCCCTTTTAGACATCACTTTTATCGGTTTTAAATATTTACAAGGAAATGTTTATGCAAACCTATCTCTTTTTTGAATTGACTAAGAGGCATGTAAGTGCTAAGATTCCCAGGCAGCTGAAAGAAATTAATTCTTGGCTACTATGGTTGTGCAGAATGTTGTGGAAATCAGGAATAATTATTTTTATAAGCAGAATTTGCAAGTACAAGCAGTCACTCAGTATTCTCAGTAATCTCTTTGAAAAGAGATTAGTTAATTTTAAAAATACAGCCTAAATGTTTTAGGGCATAAAATATGTATGTATTTGTATACTTTTCAATGTTAAAAGCTACTTCAGATGGACATGATACTAAAAGGATTGCCATCTCAGTCTTGGCTAATAAGCATTTTAACTCATGCAGACTTGTTCATGTAAGCCAGAAGAAATGATGCTATGGTTTGAGGTGAACAATAACAGTTTCATATTTGAATTAATGTTTACTTGTAGGATACTTGACTGGAATTTGTTTAACCTTAAACATTTAGATGTGCTATAAGAGACCAAGAATGAAAGCTTTAGTAAATAATGAATTTATCTAATTGAAAACAAGAGCACACTCAGTGGCCATATAGATAATGGAGAAACTGTAAATCTAGAAGAGCTGGATTGAAAACATGATGAGAAATTCAAGCCAAATTCCTGAAACTCCAAGGGAGACCATGTAAATTTTTAGTAGTGTTTCCTCCTTAAAATAGATGGTTCTATAAATAGAAGCCTGAAGAGATGCATCCATGCTGAAATGCTTTGGCTTGACATCAAATGTAGTTTGCTCTCTGAAGTTTGGAAATACCTCTCAAAATTATGGTAATGTTTAGACTTAAAGTGCATTAGGAATTTTTTCACTGGGATGCTTCTGATATTTTTGCACTTGTTACCAAGGAATTCTGAGAAGATAGTGTTATGAATAATAAGTAAGGTTTTAAACCAGTGTATGCATTGTTTTCTTCCTACAAAGGATAAAAAAAAAGTATCATGAGACAGCAGACTTCCATAGAACACAATTAATTAATTTGTAAAATTACCTACTCCTTTATATCCAGATGAATACAAGTATGCATCTGAAAGGGTAAACACAGCTGTGTCTGGCTCTACCTAAGAATTTTGCAGTGGAAATGATGGATCGTTTCCTCCACAAACAGAAGTATGTTTTTCACTTTTTTATTTTTCATTGATCTCTCCTAGAGGGCTCTTGAAAATAGTAGTTTCAGCTCTGACTGCTCTGTTTCTGTTACAGTGCTTCCAAATACATTTTATCACATGACTTTGAACTCCTGAGCTTTGAGTGACATACACTGCTTCTGCATTACTTCTCTTTGCTCTCTGTAATCAGGGTATTTGTGCAGCTGTAATGTTTTTCTTTTTTTCTTCTTCAACAGAGAGAAATACTCACTTTTTTAAGGGATATTGCAAACAAGTGTTCTAGCTGTGTGTTTTTCACCTTAATTTTTGACACATGAGCCAAACCTCTTGCATTCACCAGATTGTACTGCTGTCTCTTGAAGGCATGGAAGGGTGTCGTGAGTATTCAGGATGTTATGCCATGACTGTAAATGGTGCATTTAGATTTATTTATTTAGATAATGCAACTTTTTTAACAAGAGGGACATGATTAAATGGAATAAATAGTTATGTGGTTTTTTTTTCCCCATGGCCTTAACAATCAGCCAGGAGATGCAAACACAGAACGCTTCACCAAGGGCAGTGTTGAGAATGAAGATTAAATGAAGAATATAAATTCTGTGGCTTGTTTAATCTTTCTGCTTATTATGACAGTCATGATCTGGGACTACCAAACAAGAGAGGTAGCATTCTGCTTCTCCTTCTCTCTGGTGCATGTGATACCACCATGAAGGGAGAATATTCAGACTGACAGTACTTACTGTATGTTTTTATTGAATTCTCAATAAAAGTAATTCAAAGTACCTGTTAGCAGGCACTGCTCTTAGTAACATGAAAATTAGCATGCTAGAGAAGACTTCTCTTGTTGAAGTTTGATACAAATTCAGAGCTATTTTAGGAGACACTGAGAGCTCCAGGCTATGTCATTTTTTGGTCCTGCCAGGAAAACAATATGGATGCAAGTCTGAGTGAGGTGACAGGTTCTTTGCCATGCTGCCTATAGTCTCATGTGCTGTCACATTTTTGTCTGTAAAGCTAGATACACTCCCTTCACTTTCTTTATTTGCTTCATCTTGGAACATAGAGCAGTGGAAAATAAGAATGCTGAAAGGAAATCTTCTCAGATGAGGGCCTTGCAAAGACTTATTGCTACAGCTTGGGGGATATCAGGAGACACTCAGACACCTGCTTCTTTCAGGAGTACTGTTGTTCTGTGTTTCCAAGGAACATTCCTTCTTAGGTGATAGGTGTCTCTGCATGGGTACTAGACAATCCAGATCACTCTACCTTGATGCTATATGAAATAAAAGGTTTACTGCTAACATAAAGAAAAAAAACCAAAACATAACAAATTCTAGACATTCTGCTACAAAATTAGTACTAAGTAATTAAGAGCAAAGAGAAGGTAATCCAGGATCATGCTTCACACTGCCTTGTTTGTGCCTTGTCCAGAAATCTTCACAAATCTTTGCCTTGTTAAAAATCTCTAAGAGGAAAAATTAGGATTAAAGTTAGGCTATTTCTCTTTGGCATCAGTGGACTTTGAATGTGACTATGTGACTATATTTAATGCTGCGTGTTTATACACACAGTTTGTACAATGCCCTTATTTATACAGTCTGTAAAAGGCAGTGTTGTGTGCCATTCTCTAAGCGCTGTAATGGGTGATACATACTATCACCCATTCAGTTCAGTTTAAGTTGATTGAGCTTTTATTTTCTGTGTTAATAAGAGTCTGTTTTTCTGATCACTTCTTTGATTTTTTTTTTTTCCCAGAGAATATAAATCTTGTTAAACCTGGGACTATTATAATATATATTGACTCCCTGTATTTTCTCTACTTCCTGGCTGATGTGCCAACTGTGAAAAAGGTTGTCCAAAAAATATAGCCTCTAGACTTTTGTATTGATTGCAAGGCTAAAACTGGATTATCTCATTCTTGTTTTGTCAGCTCCATTTTTTACTTTTGTCTTTCATCTTTACTCTTCACAATCTGTTTTCTCTGTTTGGAATTTCCTCAAATTCATTGAGGAAATAATCTCATTAGGAGTCAGAACACAGAATAATAGGGCATCCTCTCATGCCTGTTTCTATCTATGAATCATTCATTTGGAGTTAAATGGCAAAGTATAGATCCCTTGAGAAATGCCCATACGTACAGTCAGTTGTCAGTCACTTATCGTCCCATGTAACTTTCCTCATAGACCCCCGTGGTAATCACAGAGCCTTAAGAGAAATTGACAGTAGGAAAGTGATTGACAAATCTCATTTTGGTAAGCTCCTTATGCTGAATAACAACACCTGTTTGCTATTTTCAGGATTTATATTCACTTTATTTGTAGACTTGCTAGCAAACATACTCAGTGTTCAGGAAAGTCAAAGTGGTTCTGAGAGATTCGATTCCTGAGAAGACAGGAGAAAGATGTATTCATTTTTCTGTAGTTGTGTTTCCTTTCCTGTTGCTATTAGAGGCAGATAAATGTAAATGATGTCTGTTAAAAATAGAAGTCTGTGCCATAGGTTAGTAGTCTACCAGCAGATTAATTACTTGTATTTGATTTTGAGGGTTGAGTACTGGTAATTATTGGACTGTAATGGCTATAGTGTTCTCTTGCAGAAATGACCAATAGCCATAATTTGCCTCTGAAATGTCGGGCTTATGCCTGTGACATCAAAATGTCTGAAAACTTCATTGATTAACACCAATGGTGCAATAAAAACTTAGACAAATAGCTCTGGTGTATTTCCATTTAAAAAAATGCAAGCACACAAGATTTTAATTAAATATTGATGTACAATTTAAATTTTTTATCTTGTTTGAATTTGAAGTCATCATTGAAAAAGTCAGCACCTCCAAAACAAAATTCTATGTTCTAGAACCTGAAAGTATGTCAGAAATGTAAGTATATAATATGAAAAATTGAGCTGCCTTTTTGAGTATTTTGAGTTTTTTGAGTATTGTCTTCCTAGACACTGTACTTTTCTTTGTTTTATAGCATTTCTTGGAAATCCATTTATTAGATTAGGATTGGACTCATATTTTATATTTTTAATTCCTAGAGGATAATCCTTTTATTGTTGGTGTTGCAAATGTAATGTGAAAGAACAATTCTTGATTTGGGCTTCAATACACGTGTGAAAGTGAGAATTTGAGTCTGGTCATATATTCTTCAAAGTCTGGAAGGACTGAAGGCCCTCACTTCTCTGATACTGTTAAGCCCCCATGGGACTTGAGAGCAATTTACTAACATAATATTAATGTTGAGTCAATACCTTCCAAGGGGCAAAAGAGGGAAGGGATAAGGAAGAATAATGCACAGAAGTAAAACTACCATAGGATTATATTTCTTGCTGGTGCATGAATCAATCAATCAATTTCAACTGTCTGAGACAGCTTAAATCTCAGCCAGCATTCTACATGAAAAAATGTTGTTAGGGACAATTCCTAGGAAGAACTCACAATTTTATCAAACACTTGTGATTTTCTTCTTCTTTTTCAAATGGAAATAAAATTTGATAGGAGCGTCATCCAAAAAATATTGGCACTAGCAAAGATTGCTTGAGCATTTCAAAGAAAACATCAGGCACATATATATGTTATGTTTGTGCCTTCACTGAATGAAAATCAGTTTTTATACTTGACAGAGTCATACTGCAGTTTCGGATTAACTCTTCAAAAACAAATTCTTAGTCACTGTGTATTAGGCACCTACTGAACAAGTTCCTGCTTCAACCACAAATTTCAGAATAGTGCCTTTTTTTTAAATTCTCTTTCAATAATGAGGAATAAGAAGTATGACTAGTTCCCAGCCAAGCATTTGAGCAAGTATTTAGCCACATATGTCAATATTTTTTGTGTAATGAGTAGTGTAGTGCTTTTTTTAACTCATGCTTGAACAATGCTCCTAGCAATCCATGACTCATGACTTTGTAGGACTTTGGTGATACATACCATTAAAGTCTAAGAAATGAGAGAATCTGTTTGATCAGCCTAGTCATTATCAGCAGACGAAGTAATCCTGTCAGAGCAATGCACTTTAAAATGGCAAAAAGATAAACTGAGGACAATGTATTATTGAAAAGAAAAAAGAAACAAAACAGGAGCTTTATGGATGGAAATTCAGGAAAGTTCCAAGGTGACCCTGTCACAGAGAAACCACTGGCAAATTAGTAATTCATCCCTAGTTAATGGTTTGTCTGCTATAAATAGCATTTTATAGATGGTTAATCCTCATTTTTTCATGGTCTAGCAGCTATTTCTGATGGCTTTCAGCTATGTTTGAGTACAGACTTGGGAGATGAAAATTTGCCAGCTTAACAGCATGTTTTCATTGTAGTAGCTGGGGATTTTGGTTAGAAGAGATCATACAATTCTGTAATGACTTGGGGGAGGGTGTTCTGCTCAATTCATCCAGTGCAGTTAAGGATGTGAAACTGTAGAATTTTTTAAATGTTCTGTTAATCATCCACCAGCCACCACAGAATTCATCACATACAATTTTGCCTGTCAGAAAGAAGATAGAGAACTTGTCAGAGAAGTCAGTTCTTAGCTACTTCAGTCTCTAAAGGCAGTGAGGGTGTCTGAACTGGGACACCATCTGTTCAGCTGAGGTGGTTTCTCAGCTGAGCTGTGACTCTGGTCAATGTGAGTTACGACTCTTACTCATCTTGTCGGGATGGGCTACCTTTGAAAGACATCAGGATTTAGGCAAAAGACTTATTATTTGCCTAAGTCCTGCCCTACCGTGGATACAGGTAGGATACATACTCGGACTTTAGAAACTTGGGAACATTCCCAAGCTCCCAGATTTATGTGCTCCTTAATTAAGTATTGGGCAACCAAGTTTTCCTTTACCAAGACCCAAGACAAAGAAGAACTGAGTGGTGAGGAGGTTGCAGAGCCCATTTGGGGAGTTTTGTCTGTGGTAGCAATAAACTGTTAAAGAAAATTGTGTGACAGTTTGGCTGAAATGGAGACTAAAGAAGAATACTGAAAAATTCCAGAAAAGACATTAGTAGGAAAGGGATAAAGACCTTGACCTATGGAAACATGTCACCTTTATCTTGGCATGTTCCAAAAGAATGTGAGAGAAACTGAGACAAGCTATGAAACACATTCTGCATCTTTGACTAAATTGAAGTCGTTTTTGTGCTGCTAGTAGTATAGAGGGATTACTTTCACAATTCTGGCAAAGATTTTGAACTGTGTGTGCACCAAGTATGTGAAAGACTGTTTTTCATTGTCTGCATTGCAAATTTAGAGGGAAATATGGTAGCACTTCAAAAGTTTTGTATTAATTTTTAAGGAATTCCCATTCATTTTACAGAAAATTCAGTGTAGTCCATAAAAATGCCTCTCACTTTCTGCCATTTCTCTTTCCATTTCAGTCTTTACTCTAAACCTCTTGGCAGGTTTGGAAGTCTGCCTAGGCAAGACAGTCACTGAAAACTCTAGTACTGTGGTGAAACATCGTATCTTCAGATGTCAGTAATGCCCCAGTATATTCATCAGCACAAGTCTACATGTGATATTTGGTGGAGTTTTGTGCAGGACATGTTTAATTTTTAAAGGCTAGTTGCTAGGTCTTTGCCATATTCTGTGCAAATTTAGTATAGGCTAGGTATTAGCTCAAAATTTTGTGTGAAGCAGATGCTGCTGTTGATCTTTAGTTTTAACTGGTATTTTCTCTTTCATTTCTGCTAAGGTATATTTTAAGATTACTATTATTCAAACCATAAATTTTTAGAAACTGTGATGTAGGAATTTGACAGTACAATCCTGCGTTTATAGTGGGAAATGTAATCAGTGTATTGGGATTTTTCAGTGGTGTGTCCAAGAGGATTGGCTTCAAGTTAGCTTGAATTGGAGATTGAAAGCCTGCCTTGCACAGTGATACTGCCCACTACACCCTGTCACTGAGCAAAGCATCCTGAACTTAGAGTTTGAAGATACAGGCTTATTTAAATACTTCTGCACCTTTTAACAAAAGTCAAGTTTCTAATGTGGTCAACAGAAATATGTTTAGAAACTTTCCTGTATTTTTTTTCTTTGTGTAAATCCTAGGCTCTTCATCTTCCTCTGTGGAAGCTCTTCTTTCTGTAGATTGCGGAAATCAACATGATAGCATATAGTAACTAAACTAATGCAAATAATTTCTGAAATATAATTTTCAGTTAAAAGAGCTTTTCCATTAAATTAGAGATATTAGTTACCTCTGACTGAGTACTGACTGACAAAATTCTGCAAAACAAAATCCAGGGTAATTGCTATGATTTGTAGTAATGAAGTATTTACTTTTTTTGTCATAAACCATGTCTTTACTTTTTGGGATACTGTCTTCAAAATTTTATAACTTTTAGATTATGAATAGCTGGAAAGGACCTCAAAAGAAGAATTAAAAATAAGTTTTAGAAACATCTATTAAGTTCTACAAGTGGTTTATCTAACCTCTCATATAAATAAAGAAGCTATCTTTTCCACAGAGAGAAAATGTTAACCATCTAGTTCATCAAGTAAAAAAACCCAAATAACAAACCCTGCCACTCCTACCCCAGACCATTTATAATTGTGTATATGAGTAACAGTTTAAATAAGATTTTGTCCTTTCATTTTAGTTTCAGAACATGCTCCTTTTTTTCTGTTTGACATCTCTATCTAAAAGAAGAAAATCTTTGGACTTCATTTTCTTGCTATGAGTTCCCATGCAATAAAAAGAAACAGTCTGTTTCAGATGGGCTCTTCTCAGGAAGAATTTTGATTCCTGTTTGGTCCATCAGGTAACTAAACTGAGGCTCTGTGGCAAATGTCAGAAACAAGAACAGTTACTTTGCCAGATAGAAAGCTGTAATAAGCAAGAAGAAATCAGGTCTGAAATAGAGATGATTTAGAAGCTCAGAAAGCAGATCTAGGATTGAAAACTACAGAGGCCTTAAAAACTGTTCAGCCTATTTATTGAGATAACTAAGAAAGTCGTTCTTCATTTTGGAAATGTTACTGCATAACACATTTAATTGTATTTTGATCAATGCTGACTTTTCTCACTTGCTAGTTAAAAAGATTTTTTTTGAAACTTCTTGCTGGGTGTAAACGTAGCTTTGGAACATTTGCATTTAATATTAGTAGGCAATTTATCCATCAGCATCAATGATAGATAAAACTCAAGGAAAATGGTTTATGATAAAAATATGTGTTTAGGAGTTTTAGTAGTCAAAGCTCTTGAAATGGGATGGTTTGGTGTTCTTCAAGCTTAAAGTAAAAGAGAATTTGATTTGTTTATTTGTTTTTTCTTTCTCCCTGAATGGATGATCTCAAGAAGAAATGTTCCAGAGCTACAGCTTTGGCCATTAAACAAGACATTCAAAGTCTATGCCCTTATGATCCAGAATAAAACTTTTACATGCTCTCCTTTGTCACTGAGAGTCAGTACTGCATGTATCAATTGTAACAGGATTACGCTGTGCTTTCAGGGGTATTTTGGGGTTTTTGTTCTTCTGGTAGACAGGAATGTAATATGAGAGAGATTTCTTTCTCTCTTATCTTGTAGATAATCTTTATCTACATGTCTCTCCTCCATTATAGCCTTATATAGTTCATCTCTTTTCTGCATATATTAGGCTTACATTTTTGGACACATCCTTCAATGTAGTCATTCCTTGGCAAAAATACGTTTATTTCTCAGGAGTTCATCATTGCAGGTTTACTGGTCCTATGATACTATGAAATTCAAAGAAGAATCCTTCTGAATTTTGCCAGTTTAGCAGGAGAAAAAATGCAAGAATGTAGCAACTGAACAATGATGAGAGAGGAGCATACAACTTCTAAGACATCATTAATCTGAAGTCACCAACCTCTGCTCTGATGGTAGAAAAGGGAGTTTGTCACTGAGGAATCTAGGTTTTGCTCTTGAGGTCAGGATCAGTACTTGTTACTACTGATGAAACTAACTGGGCAGCTGACATGACCCAGGATTAGTTCCTTTTCTTCCTGAAGAAAAAGCTTGTGAAACCCTGTATGGTGCTTGACCGGTGGGTGCTATGCACATTTGTGGAGAGATTCTATTTCTGACACATTAGAAATATTGTAGTGGTATTTCTCCCCTTCGTCCCATGAAATGTGCAACGAGCTCACAATGCCTATAGCAATTTAATATCTCTGTCCCTTCCTACAATAATCAAAAAGATGCTCAAGCTGTGCTTGAGCGCACAAAGAAATTTATGATGGAGGGAAGTTGAGTTCTTTCTGAATCTCCTGCTCTGCCAACTTGTCTGCAGCTGAATAGGATCACTTGCAGAGTGGTGCTAGTGTTTTTCACCATGGAGAGGCAAGAAGGGTTTGTTCCTACCTCAAAAGGCCCTTATTGAGAGATACTGCTACTGGTAATCAGCTCCTCACAGAATGGTGTTCTTGGTTGTTTATTGACTTTTATCCTCTGCGTAGAACAGCGTGATTAGTTCAGTCAGAAGAGGGGCACACAAAGAAAACAATAAAACATGACAAAAAATTAGGAGAAGTATTGAGATTATTTAAGATTAAAAAGGGCTTAAATTGTGTTATGAAAATAAAAGTAAATCTGTAAAACCAATTAGTTAAAAAGCTGGCCATAGAAATTAATTAGGAATATTTTTGTGCTTTTTCTATTTAGTTTGAAATATTTTAAAACTAGTTTTTAAGGTTTTTTGGGGGGGATCAGAATAATCTGTGGATCAAAGTTTATGATCTTCCTCTTAAGGAAAACCAAAAGCTATGTAGTTTTCTACTAGGAGATATTGTGTTAGATTGACAAACGTGTAGACATATCATTCTTTAATTATAAAACTTCAAGAGCTTCTGATCCTCCTAGAATTGTAATCAAGATATGTTGAAATCACTTTCTGTTGTTCTTGTAATGATACATGAGATTTTAATTTAAATTGGTAACTAATTTCTCCAATCCCTTGAAAGGGAAGCTGGCAGCATGATCAATTAAATTCAGACTTCTGTAAATTATTTTTATTGGTCATCATTCATGCAATAGCACCTTGATGTCCATAGGCAATATCCTAGAAGGCTTTGGGGATGTGGGTTTTAATCACTGCAAGTAGCCAAGGAATTTAACAACTTAATGATAAGACCCCCTGTTTTAATGGGAGCTGTGTGCTAATTAATTGGTACAGATAGTTTGTCAGCTTTTAAAGAGACACTAATAACTAGGCTGCATTTGCCCTTTGGGAATGTGAATAATTGATTAAGTTTGGTTTCCAAATCAGCTGAATTGAGAGAAGTGGAAAGATTGCTGCAGATTCAGAAACTTCTGTGGTTGTCTTTTAATAAAACAAAACCTTAGAGTTTTATGTTCAGCTGAACAACAGCAAAAATCTCCATTTGGTCAAATCTAAAATAGTTCATTTCAGGTATTAATTTTAAAATAGCAGTGTACTAATGGGAAACAAAAGTCTAAGTTTACTGTACTTCAAGAGCAGGACACTGCGTTCTTTTTTGCTTTGTCCAGTACCTAATTGAAGAGGTTGGAAAGGTGAGGTTAGAGGTAAAATTAGTGACAAGACCCTTCCAGGGTTTCACAGCTTTTTCAGGAGAGATGTGGGAAGATTAATTACCTGAGAAATATACAAAGGAACTCTGGTCTCTGAATTCCTCTACCAGGATATAGAGCAGTAATTTGCAGTAGGCACAAAACAAAGTCAAGTTGTACCTTTTCCATGAAAATAAAACTGATTCACATTTTCAGCTTTCCCTGCTATATACAGACATGTTCATGTCTCTAGTTTTATCATCAGAATACAGTAGATACTGGAAAATTTCCCTTTACTCTGCTTAGCTTTTCTGTAATTGAATGATCTTCTCCTGTCATGTTCTTGATTCCAGCATATCCCAGAACACCACTCTCCATCTTGGCTAAGATGTTTCTTTTAACTCACCGAAGTTTCTCTGTCTTTCATAGAATTGCATCATGGTTTGGGTTGGAAGGAACCTTCAAAGATCATCTGGTCCAACCCTGCTGCCACAGTTGCTCAAAGGCCTATCCAAATGTGTTACAAGTCTCTTCAACTTTGAGACTTGAATTAGGCTTCAAGTCTCATCACCTTTTTTACTTTCTTTCATGAATCTATAAAAACTACTTCCCATAAGAATTTAGTGTAATTTGTCGACTGAATGCTGACTTCACACCAACTGGAATCAGGTGAAAAGCCCTTACAGAAATCTAGAAAGTCATTATGGGAAGGATAATTGATTTTAGAGTAGTTTGGCAAGTCTGGAAAGCTGTAACCCAAAGTCATTTGTGCTGCTAGCTGATCCTCAGATTATTCTCTTTGTATCTTATCTCACTGCTAAGAAGTTTGTTTACATTACTTCTAAGATGAGTTTTTTTTCTTCATGCAAATGCCAGGCAAGCATAAATATTCAGTGCTTTAGGCTTGCTTTTACTGTAGTTTGTCATTCAGTGCTTCAACCAATGAAGATATCCATTATTTAGGAAAATCTAATCTGAAGTAATTATTCTTGGAATCTTCTCCTACGGTATTTATTAAATATTTATGAGTGGCAGTTAGCTTGTGGGTTTTTTCCTTGTATTTAGAACAGAATAGGAAAGCAGAGGGGTAAAAAACTGAAGGCTTTTCCAGCACTGAGTGTGCGTAGCATTTTTCAGGGGCAGATAAAGCCTATGTTGTTCAGAGAAATCTTCCTAACAATTAAAACTATGAAAAATGAAGTTGAAGGTAGTCTTTGTATAAGGATATATATATATATATATATATATATATATATGAAAAAAAAAAAAGAGTTTAGAGGCTTTTATCCAAGCACCCAAGACAGAGAGATTTTGACACTTGAACAAGACCAGGAAACGGCCTCTTTTGATCCTGAAGCAGTCCTGCTTGCTGACCTTGGATGTGTAAAGATTCTCCAAGTGTGGAGTAAATTAGGAAAAAAAAAATCAGTAAGATGGCTCAATGGTGGAATCATCTTGAAGACCTGTAGAATATAACGACTGCTGCTTTGCAGTTAATTTTATTGAATGCTCTTTTATATTTGTTGTGTCACTTTTTCACATTATGGAAATACTTCTGCCATTCAACCTAATTGGATCTTAGAGACTGCTGCTGTCATTATTTTATTTTCTAATATCTCATCCCTTAAATGTACTACCAAGGTAAGTAAATTGTTACAGCACCACAATATAAAAAAGCAGGATATTTTTTTAGGTGATGAATAAAACAGTAGACAAATGTAGTCCTGTGCAACACATCAGCTGCTTTTTATGGAGTCTTTTAAAAATAAAATAGTTCTAGTCAGTCTTTTCCAAAAATGTGCTTGGGAATATAATCTATAAAGCAACAACAATAAAAAGCAAATCCAGAAAGCATCCAACAGCCACTATGAGATAGTTGTTATTTCTCCCCTTTACCTTTCTGCCTCTGTACGCAATATTGGAGGAGTGCATCTACTTCTGACCAAGACGGATAGAGAACCTGGTTTGACAAGTAATGAAAGTTAAATTAGTTAAGCAAAATCTGTGTTCTTTGTATCCCTTATCATGCAAGAAAGATCAGACCTGAGTACAGACAGAAATGAAAAATTTCAGTACAAAAACTGGATTTATATGGACTTCTGTAAAACCTTTGACCTGGTCCCCACAGCATCCTTCCCTCCAAGATGGAGAATGATGGGTGGAGTGTTAGGTGGAATAGGAATAGCTTGGATGGTCACATCCAGAGGGAAATGGTTAATGGCTCAGAGTCCCAATAGGCATCAGTAATGAGCAGTGTCCTTCAAGGATCTGTACTGGGACCATGTTATTTAGTATCTTCATTACTGATGTGGAGGAACTGAGTGTACCCTCAACAACTTTGCAGCCGACACACCTGAAGGGTTGGCTGCCATCCAGAGAGATATAAACACAAGATGTGTTTATGCTCTACAAGTGGGCACGTGGGAATCCCGTGTGGTTTAACAAGACCCTGTACCAGGTGCTGTGCCTGTGTCACTGCACCCTGTGGTCAGTACAGGCTGAGGGATGGGCAGATGGAGGGCAGATCCTGCCCAGAAGGATTTGGGGGTGCTGGTGGGTGAGAGGCTGAACATGACCCAGTAATGTGCACCCACAGCCCAGAAAGCCAAACGTGTCCTGGGCTGCATCCAAAGCAGCGTGGGCAGCAGGGCCAGGAAGGGGATTCTGCCCCTCTATTCCATTCTGGTGAGACCCCACCTGCAGTGCTGCACCCAGTTCTGGGGTCCTGAGCACAGGAAGGGCATTGAGCTGTTGGATCGAGTGCAGTGGAGGGACACCAAACTGATCAGAGGGATGGAGCCCCTCTGCTACGAGGAGATGCCGAGAGTTTCTGATTGCTCAGCTTGGAAAAGAAAAGAGAAGGCTTAGGGATGACCTGATTGCAGTCTTTCAGTACTGAAGGGAAATTAGTGAAGAAAGATGGGACAAGACTATTTACAAGAGTATGTAGTGACAGGATAAGGAGGAATGGATTCAGATTGAAAGTGAGTGGGTTGAGATCACATATTAGGAAAAAAATATTTTTTTTGGAAATGGTGAGGCACTGGAACATGTTGCCCAGAGAAGTGGATGCCCCATACCTGGTACTGTTCAAGGCCAACTTGGTAAAAACCTGGTCTAGTGGAAGGTGTCCCTGCCCACTGCATGGGAATGGGAACTAGATGATCTTCAAGGTACCATTTCAACCCAAACCATTCTGTGATGATTCTATGATTTAATGGGAGATAACAGTCAATAATTTTGAAGGTAGGCTGCTTTGTGAAATTCCTATCTTTCAAACTGTCTCCCCCAATTAGGAAAAGCTGCTTTTCTCTGTTTTTCCAGTTTTTTTGACATTGTTGAAATCTCAGAGTGATTTCTTATCCATCTCATAGGGTTGCAAGGAGCTATTAATGATACCTGGAATCATCATAACAAGGATGAGTTGAGAAACTTAAGGCTACCAACACTAGCATGCCTGTCCAAAAATTCTATTCAGTCTGCTCTATTTCAAATCTGATTTTGAACTGCAGAATGAACAGAATTGTAATTGTAGGTTCAGAAAAAAAGATGGGAAGAGTTGCCTCTATGTGGGAGTTTTTGGACACAAGAACACCTGGGGTGTAGATCTTGCCTTTCACCTTCAAAAATCAAATGCATTTAGAAAATGTGATGCGTTTACGTGAGTCTAAGTAGAGAATGCTGTCCATGAGACTTTTGGGAGGTGTTGTTTCGTGGTTGTGAATGTGGAACTGCGTGCAGGAGTGCATTGTCAATATTGTTGAAGGATACAAATACAGGAGTGTGGAGTAGGAGACTCTTCTGTGACAGCCATTCATTTCCCTGTGGATTTCCTTTGTCCTTATTCTTGTTTCCCAAGCTCAATAGACTGGTAAACCTCTGCTTCACTGCTCACCCATGCAGTAGCAAATCAGAAATCCAGTAAGGCACAAAATCAGAGATCTATTGCCTTTTCCTCCTCACCAAATGAATAGATGTAGTATCAGTTGCTGAACGTATAAAGATGGAGATTCTCAAGCCTTTCCACTTTACAGTTCTTCATATTGCATACTCTTAGGAACTCAAATATCCCTTTCTGCCTTGGGCATTTAAAATATGGAGAACAGATGGCCACCAGCCTTTTACATATTTGAATCCTATAAGGTCTTATTTGAACTGTTATTCTTCAAATTAACATCTCTTCCTTCGTCCCACAGCTCATTCAGTCTGTACTGCTAAATTTTAGATCTCCAGTTTCTCGGATCCTACTCTATGTCTTTATGTTCCCTTTGAACTTTTTGACAGACTGTGCCTATCTTGATATCATACTTGAAAATAGGTCTCAAAATAAATTTCTAGGTGAGTCCTTACCACTATCTCATAGAAGAGGAGGATTTTTTTTCACATACCCTTCTTGTTTGTGTAGCTGATGACAGTGACCTAGATCTGGTAATTTACATATGTTCTAAGAAATTTGATTTTGTTTTCCTTCACTACATTCTCCAATTTTCAAAATCATTATCCATTCTTATTATGTCCTTTAACTGCTTAAAGCCACTTCCAGGTTGATATCACATGGTTATTACTATTTTTTATCCATGTATATGTGTACTTATCTTTTTTATGGTTAATAAAACTGTTAGGTAGTTCTGAATCAAAGTCAGACCTCAATTGCGCCTTGCCTGATTCAGCCTTTCATCTCCTTTTTTTTTGGTCATAATCTACTAAAAGACAAATATAATGAAATAGTTTTCCATTACTGCTTCTTGTTGTCATGTTCACATGCACTATAATCCACCTTAGTAAAAATAAACATAGGTATTTGATGGAAGAGGGAATGAGGTTCCCTGGTAAACACTATTTCCTTCTCAATTAAACCCTTCTTATCTCTATTTTTTCCAGCCTCCTCCTTGACTTAACAGAGGATGTTTAACATTGAAGCACACTTGTACAATCTTTTAAAAGACTGAAAATGTAAACTAAGGGAAATATTTTTTCGTATTTCAACATGCTAAATCTAGATGAGGGCTTTTTTTCTGCCATAATTTTTACAGAGTTTAAAAAAATAAATTTGTATTTGTTTTGAGACTTACTCAAAGGAAGCTATTTAGCAAAAACACTTCAGTATGAAAGGATTTTCATTTGGCTAACACTTTCACTTAAGTGGGAAAGTGAATACAGTTCAGCAAAGATATTTCAACACCTACTCAGCCCATTAACTGTTATCAACAGACGTATCTGAAAGAATTCTCTCTCTGGGTAAATGCATAACAGCCACTTGCATAACTCCCTAGGCTGTGCATGGTTAAGTTCTATTCATATCATTGTAGTGTGCCTGTTGCCAAAAAATCTGAGATGCTTCCAGGAAAGTGACAGCAATATGATCTACCATATGACACTTTTTTCCTTTCTTTCTTTTTCTTTTTTCCTTCACAATGAGAAAACTTGCATGTGACATTTTTTAAGGGGGGAAAACGGTATGGTATGCTGAGTAAAATCACTTTGTGTGCACAACGAGGACCCCTAATGCAGTCTTAGGCTGTTAGTGCCCAACTCCACTGTGCAAGTCTGAGTAAGGTGTGAAGGGCAGCATGGAACCTCCATTTATCAGAAGTACAGTATTTGGTTTGGATCACTGGACATGCAACCTTACAAATTAATAAAATGTTTCCTTTTTTACTTATTCTGAATTTCCTATGTGCTGCTTTGTTCAAATAATCAAAATCAGCCTTGTGGAAAATTCTCAGCAAGGATACTTGTTTCTAAGGTAGCCCCTAGGCATTTTCAACACTCAAATTCTTTTGCTTGTATTTCATCTGTCTCCTTCATCACTGTACAGTCTGTTTTGTGGCTCTGTCAACATGCTGCTTCAGTTGATCTAGCTACTTATTTTTATGCAAATTTTTCAAATCTAGCAGTTTTCTACAGATAGATGGATACATGAGATTTGCCTTCTATTAACTGTTTACAAAAGACAATCGGCCTTCAAACAGCCCCATGTGATAAACCAATTAAGGTAAACCTGGCAAACACAGATGAAACAAATGTTTTTTTTCCTGGTGCTTTTGTGGACAGATTTTACCCACACTCATTCTTCTTTCTCATTTTCTAGGAAACAGACTAAAATTTTAATTCACCATATTCCATTTTTGAAAAATCCTCATTTAGTGCCTCAATCAAAACAGATTTGGTCCTGTGTATAAACCATTGGTCTGGGCCTTTGGTTGTATCCAGATTTATGTGTCAGAGTGAGGTTTTAAAACTCCCAAAACCCCCCTGCCCCCAACACCCTAAGAAACTGTGACTTTGTCTTTAAAAGGGGAAATAAAATCATGGCATCTCTATTGACTTTGCATCTTGTTAGAAAGAAAAACTGAGCTATTTACCAAACTCTTTCAGTGTCACTGGTGCTGAGGAAGAAGTTCTCCATGTCATCTCAGCTTGTGGGCTGTTCCTCAAAACTGGAGAGAATTTTTACTATTTTTCATTTTGGTTTGGGGTAATGAGATTATTAAGGACAATGCTAGTAATGCTCCATTTACAGGCTTTGCATGGAACTACTGCAAACACAATTCAAATTTGGATGGATTTATTTCAAAATGTTTTGGCTAAAACACGATCACTCCTAGTATGAATACATTTCAGTTTTAGACAGCAATGAACTGGTATGAGAAAGTGAAAGTCATCTTAAATCTGCTCCTGTATTTTGTCAATGTAAATGGTTCTTGAACTGAAGCAGGCCTGCTCTTTTTTATCACTTATCTGTTGTTTCCAGATGGCTCACTTGAACTGCATGTGGGGTTGCTATGTTCTACAGTGCAGGAAAAAAATCTTTGCTGGAGATTTTTACACATCTTAGTGGCAGTGGGAAGACAACATAAGACAGGGCAGGCTATTCCTGTGCCACTTTAGTAACAAGGAAATTCTGCCTGGAGGAGGCTTGCTATTAGATAAAACAGTTGTGTTCAGTGAATGAGGTCAGAGTCTGTAGAAGGGTTTTGTATCTGCAGGAAACTGAGGGTGGCTTGGAGAATAACTTGCACTGCATTTATGAAGTAAGGTGAAATAAGGCCCCCACAGTGAGTCTGATACAGTAAAGTGTGCCCATAGCAGGCTGCTGTTTCTTGTTGATCCTTTTTCCTGCTTGTTGCCTTCCTGCCAGTAGACAGTCCACAAACTGTGACAGCAGCAGTCATCCTCCTGTCTGCTTTCTCAGAGTTCTGACCTCTCAGACAAGTGCCCCCATCAACACAGATGTTGATGATGATTTATGTATTACTTCTCAGCAGTTTGGACTAGAATCTGGTCAGAAGTATAAAGTTCTTTTCTTAAAATTACACTTATTCCCCATTGTCTTATTTCCCATTGGAAATGGGTCATGGCTGTATGTGTCTGTTGCATTCCTAGGCAAAGCATGAAAAATACTTTCAAAACCCTCCTTGGAACTGATTATAATTGCTTTCCTCATTACCATTCTCATCATAATGTGCTGCCTTTGCCCTTTCTTCCAACTCATGATCGATGCTTACTGATGGAGGTAAAATGTGATTGTTGAAAGAAATAGGTTAAAAAGAGCAGCAGCCAGTTGGGTCCATACTGATATAATGAGAAAGAAATTACATGTAAGAGATCAGAATCATTGAAATGGCAGCTAGAGCAGCTCCAGACTCTGGGGTTCAGTTTAAAACCCCTGTTTTGGTTTTAGTTTTGGACAGATTGTTTCAGCAGAGTGGATTCTAACTGCCTTCTACTGGGAGAGCAATTAACTAGTCAAATGGAATAAGTAAAAAGATGACAAATTTTGTTACAGAATGGTCAGTCAGGAGATGAAGAGTGATTTACCACAGTTAAGGATTCAAAAACTTATGGAAATTAAAAGCTGAATTTATCTGTTATAACAGATATCTGTTGTAACAGATTTTAGTTAGGTGTGTGGATTCAAATGACAGTGCTTCATGACTAAATTTAATCAGTGGCTAAGTGCAAAAGATTTTTTTAAACCTCAAACACATTATTTCATAGTAAATAATCTGTGATTAGGGGTCAAATTTTCAAGGCCCATCAATTCAGAAAGCAAAGAAGCACCAAAGTGAATGATGTAAATAGATTTCCAGTTCCTGGTGTTTCATTGACAGGAACTACATAGCCTCTGAAGATATTAGTGAGAAGCTGAATCCTTTTTTAATGATCTAGGTGATAGAAACAGACATCATATCAGGATCACTCTTTTGATCACCCTTAGGACAGTGTGTGCAAAGTCATCCTGCGCTAACATGATAGAAAATATTACTGCTTCAGAAAAGGCTATACATCATGATAATGGCACTGAAGAAGAATACCAGTGTTTGAATTTCCCTATTGGTTGTAATCTGGACATTATTCCAGTTCCTGAATAGAGGAGGGGAGGAGTTATGAGACAGCAGGTCTTGACTCAGCTGCTTATCAGAGTGCTACTTGTAAGCAAACCTATGTAACTCTGTTGCGCTAAAGACAATTTCCACCTCAGTTGTCTGGCATTGCCCCTATAAGGGATCTTTCCATTCACACACTTCTGCTCATGGTGAGGTTTTTCATGCTGAAATGATAAAATGGTCAAGAAAATTATTGTACAGGGAATGCAGCAAATAACCAAACCTAGAATCTTGAAGTGCTCTGTACTGCTGCATTTGGCAAACTCCCTTCCCAGTGTTTTACAGTTCTGTTTGTGATATGCCCATTTCCAGCCACTGCTGAGTCCCACTGGAAGATCAGCTGCTCATATGCAATGGGGAAGAGAGTGCTGTCAGAGTTTGCTTCTCTTGTACTTTCTACCTGAATGCTAATAATGGGAACTTTAATCTCTCTACTTTTTCTCTAATAAGCTTTATTCTCCCATTTTATCACTGTCTTTATTTTTTTTCTTTTCATATGTCCCCCTAATCTTGATCCAGGTTTAAATGGAATTTTTTTCACTTGTTTCTTTTACTAGTATTCGTATTCCCTGTAGGGATTTCTAGCCAATTAGTCACTCAGAATACAGCTGTTAGGTAGAACAAGAGAAGATTGTCCAATTTGCCTCCCTGTGTCAAGACAAGCAGGGGCAACCTTGCAGGGGCAATTTCTCAACAAGAGCAGTGCTGCTGTCACAGATGATAAGTAAAAGTAGATTCATACTTAATCCTCAAGGATCACTCCTAGATGCAATTTACTGTGAAAATACCAGATACAACTCCAATGATCTTTGTAAAACTCAATTTTGCTTCACTCCCAGTGGAAATATTTATGTGTAATCTTTTGTAAATTAGATTTTTTGCTGCTTAGTATGAGGATGTGCAATTAGTTGATTGTATGAGTATTTTATTTTTCACAATCAAAAATAGTATGATCCAAAGAAGAAGGAACATTTTTTTGTCAATTTGATCTGTCAATCAAGATCTACAGCAGTGTAAGAGCAGAGGTTACTAGCAGGTTATTTTTATTTTTGGGGTGGGGATTGGTTTATTGGTTTTCTTTCTGATAAGCACTGCTCAAACATTCCACAGATAAGGTTTAACTTATCTGCAGGAAAAACTAAAGCATTAAAACCTAAGCAGTGATATTCATTCTTGGTGAAATGTGTGATGCCTAAATCCCCAGAGATGCAGTATTGTTACAAAAACCAAGCTTTTGATGAAAAGGCATTAAAGTTCATAGGAGTCTGGAGCCTTTTTTTTTTTTTTTTTCCTACTGATACGTGGATTAAATGTCTTTTGAGACTGCTAAGAATGTTTTTGGTAAGATTATTTATTTACCCCAGACAATTTTTCCACATGTACTCCACACCTTGCAAGTGAAAGCTTGGGATAATCCTATGGAGAAGTGCAAAGACATGTAAATCTGTGTCAGTGTGTGTTTGTTCTTGGATCCAGTCCTTTACAGAACTATTACTTGTGAATCTATGACTTCAAGAGGAGCAGCCACATTGAACTAAAATTAGGCCTGTACCTAAACATGCACTGAATTGAAACTTAAAGCTAATGTGCTATGCAAGTAACAGTATCCCAGTGAAATAATGACTCTTTCTTTACAAATGCATTCGCTCAGTTCAGTAGGAATATCTACACCTTTATCTTAGGCAATCCATTTTTAGAATGACTTTCTCTAGCAGTAGATTTTCATGATGTGCTCATTGCTGGAGAAATGAACTGATTAGAAATCTTTACACTGCTTCTGGACTCTGTCCTAACACAATGGGTGTGCTTTGCTGCTGTGCAAACTGGCTGTGGTAGAAGAAGAACTGGTTGATGTCTTGCGGTCCTCTTTTAAAATTGTGCATTTCACACTCCTCACTTGTCCCATATACATTTCAGTGCCATCCATATCTTAAAATGATCAAAGACAACAGATTTATCCTGTAAAGCACTGGTATCTTTTTCCAACTCTGTGACAGAATCCGATTGGTATTGAGCTCCTGCTCCTCCTGTTCTCGAGTTCCAAGTTAGGGTGTGTCACTGGAGACTCTTGCTCTGGATTGACACAGAAACAGAAGGAAGCAGGGAAGGGTTTTGTCTTTGCTGCTGCTGCAGAGCAGAATTTTCCATTCTTAGGTAAAGCTGGCCTTTATCAGGTCAGAATGAGAAAACCCTCTGAAAATACTGTGTTGAAAGCCTTCTGGACCCAGTTTAAGGAGACGTTTACTAAACTGGGAGATCTGTAATAACCAGTGAATAACATGGTGTGTGACATGGTAGTATTTTTATTCTGCCTCACGTCTGATTTTCTTTTGTGGCAGGGGAGATGTTGATAGGAGGAAGGGAAGCAAAGAGCTTGTAAGACAGGCAAAAGTTTCTTTAATTTTCTGGTGAAACACCTCCCAACTTCTGCTGCTCTCCTTTCTGGACCCATACTGTAAGCACAGATGTGCTACTAGAAGGTTATAATGACCTTGGCTATCCAGTGCTTTAGAAACAGGAAAGGATGTCAACAGAAAAAGTTTGAAGTATGAACTCTACAAGGAAAAAATACTACACCAAGTTACAGTATTTTCCTTTTTGTGCTTTCTATCTTACTATTCACTTGTTGTGTCCTTTGTAGATAAAGCCTCTGGAGATACCAAAAATCTATCAAGTTCCTGAACTATTAGTATAAAAAATTACCTTCAAAGATGGATGCTTGAAAATTCTTGGAGCTCCTTGTTGTGAAAATGTATTAGATATTTTATTAGCTTATTTCTGGTGGACTACAAATATGCTCTATGAAAGGGCAGTGATGGGACTTTTGCCAGGCTCAGAATCATGAAAGTGAGAGGAGAGGATGATTTCTGTTGTAAAAAAAAAAGCAGTGCTACACTTTCTGAAATGCCCTCCAAATTCCTTGTTTAATTACACAGTTCTCATATGGATTTCAGTTTTGGAAAAAAAAAGTAAAAATTGCATATGTAGTGTATTATTAGTCATTCTAACTGAGGTAAAAATTGAAGCTCTTTTTGTTTTTTTGGTTTTTTTTTTCCCCCTGAAACTTGTAACCATAGTTTGGGACTGTTTTAAAACTCTTTTGGTCTCTGAATGGTGAATTCACTGTAATGTAGTGCATTAAACCCAGGAGAGATTATTCAATTGTTATGGGAGGCTGGAAAGGCAAACAAAAGTCAAGGAAATAGTGTGCATTATGATAGAAGCATTTGAAAATTAGTTTGAAGAGAGGACATGTTTTTATCTGTATCTTCTACAGCAAGCAGTAGAAAAATGTCTCATCCTCTTGTAGACAATATGAAATCCATTGATGTGGAAAGTAGTGAAGGCAGAAAATTGAATATGTCGCAAATTTTAACAGAGTGAAGTTCAAACAGCCTGTTTGGGTAATAGACTGCCATAAATACATCAATGGAAAGCATGCCAGCTGAAATTACAGAGGATTTTCTTAGTCTGAGAAATCTGTATTCCAAAGATTGTTTTTGGTCTAATGTTTTATATTCCAGGAAGACTTTTTAATGTCCCCTTTCCTATCAGATTTTGTTTAATGCTTCGAAAAGATTAATTGGAAGGGTCTGGAATGTGTGATAAAATAATGATAAGAAAAAATGATCTTTTGTCTCTAAATTCTGCTAGAAGACATAAATATATTGATTGTTTTTTTGTAGAATGATTGCTGGATTACTGTATTTGTAGTGAGGTAGATTCACTTACCACCACCCCCCAGAAATGCACATACACACAGATGTATGCACACATAGGAGTTGAGTTCCCTCTTATGGATGAAGATGGCTTTTAGTCCTTGTAGATGAAATCTTCAGGCAGGCTAGTGAAAACCATCAGAAACTCTGGGACTGAAAGTCAACAACTTAAAAATAAGTTGAGACAAAACTTGTGATGTTGTATATGAGTTTAATGGAGACTGTGCATTTGGTTTGTTCTGGTATTGATCACCTTCCATGGATAAAGTACTGGGCAGAAGGCCTGGGGAGGCTCTGTCTTCAGTAGTGCAGTACTGCTTTGCTGGGATCTGCATGCCTGCCCTGAGTCAGGAGGAGGCACCAAGTTACAGCTGTGGCTAACAGGACTTTTTCATGTAATGTAGCAGAACAGGCTCTTAGGTTTAGGCTGTGACAAATTAAAGGCATTACTGAAGTGGATGGCAATTCATTTCACTTTGACTTCCAGCCTGCCATCAGCTAATAATGGCTTTGTCACTAATGATTTGGTGGGAATGATTTCTTTTTTTATAATACCTGTCATTCAGAAGCACCCCAAAGTGATCTATAGCCTAATTTACTTATTACTCAGAAATTGCTTCTTTCACTTATAAAATGCAGCTTTGGATAAAAGATGGCAACTGTGTGCTACAGCTCAGAATCTACCTGCTGGAGAAAGATGGGTATTAGAAGTGGCTCTTAGGAAGATCATAGTATCATAGAATATTTTGTATACACAATGTAAATACTTAAACTTACAGATTAACTTTTAACTAAAAAGGTGTGGCAATTTGGATTTCTGTTCATCAGACTATGAGATCTTGATGTCAGTAGGCAATGATGAAACAAGAAAACCATCTACACAATTGTGAAAATTTTATAGCTCCTTTATGACCTGGGTTCAAAAGAGGAAGGGACTGCAAGTTTCTTGTGAGGACTTTCTGCACAGACAGAAGTGTGATCTCATGCAGAACATAGGTAGCTCTGTATATGTTTTAATATATCTAAATGCCCATTTTTATTTCACCATGGTTTTTGGACACAAATATTCCAAGATTTTTATACAATGTTCTGATGAATGAAGAACCTTGATGTTCGTTTTTCACATGTAGTCATGGAATTGTGGGATGGATAACTGAGTCTGTAAGGATCCTCTCAAGATCATTGTAGTGCCACCCCTTGCACAGGGCATGGTAAACCAGAGCATGTTATCTGGGCCCATGTCCAGTTGGGCTTTTTAATAAATCCACAAATAGATACTCCACAAGCTTTTTGGGCAGTTGGTTCTGATAGTTGACTACTACTGCAGTAAAAATGTGTTTTCTTGTTTTGAGATGGAATTTCAACAGTAATCTCCATCTTTCACAGGGTGAAAAAACATGTTAAATGCAATATTGCTTTAAAAAATTGAAATGATTACTCCTATTCTAGGAAAGGTCAACTGAATTCAAAGCAACTTTTTTCCTTTTTAGTCAAACCTGAAAGATTTTTTTATATGAATTCAAAAACTTGTTTGAAAAAAAAAGAATAAAAACTTCACAGGAAGTATTTTAGACAGGATTTCAGCTTTTCAAGAATTGAACTCAATTAAGAGTAGTTTAAAATACTATAAGATAAGAATGGGTTCTGGTATTGGGAAGTTATTCACTCTGAAAGAGGATAACAAAAGAGACTTCAACAGTGTGCATATGTGGAGTCTTCTCTGAGAAATGAACAGCAACACTGATAAAATCATAATTGTTTGGATGCTGGCTAAGCTTATCCAGTTAGAAGTGTGTTTAAAAGCCTTCTGAACTACTTTGAAAAGAACTAGGAACCTAATAGAATGTTTTCTTCTATGACATGATCTTCCAGGAATGCAGAGCTCTGGCAAAGGAATCCACTTACTTAGTTGTCTGAAAACACATTATGGATGTTAAGTGCAGCTATCAAGTTTTTAAATTCTAGTTTGTGTGAATTTTATATTTCCACTGCCCTTCATACAGGAGGGGAGTATCTGTTTGGAGTATTGTGTCTCCTTGAAACATCTGTTTTTGGCACCAGTGAAGATAATACTTAAAGTAATCTTCAATGAGTCCTTGATTTCAATTGTGGCCAAGTGAAAGATTGCATGAAGAGATGTGTGGTAGGAATTCATGTTACTCTGGGTGATGGAGAGTGAGAAACAATTTCATCACAGAATATTCAATATCCATATCAAGGGAAAAACGCCATCCAACAATCCTACATCTGGATGAATCCAGAGTTTTAGGTTAGTGCTACTTCATTTCTGTGTCTTTAGACAGCCCTATTTCAAGTTTACTTACCTGCACTTAGGTGATGGTGGTTTAACCCCAGCAGGCAATTAACCCCACACAGCCACTCACCTCAGTGTGATGAGGGGAGAATGGGTAGGCTAAAAGTGAGAAAACTCCTGGGTTGAGATCAAGGCAGTTTAATAGGTAAAGCAAAAACTGCGCATGCAAGCAAAGCAAAAGAAACCAAGAAATTCATTCACCAGTTCTCAGGAGCAGACAGGTGTTCAGCCATCCCAGGAAAGCAGGGCTCCATCATGCCTACTGAACAGATGCACAGGTGGTCCCTGAGCAGCAATTGGCACCTGTTGCTATTTGAAATATATTTATTTCATAAATCTATTCTTTAGTAAATATATTGATTTCATAAACCTATTATTTAAGTTATGTCACATAACCTGTTGTTATTTGAAATCTACTTAGCTACAGAAAATAAGTAACCTCATTGTCTGGAGGCTTCGAGCCCTGTAGCTATTATCACTGAATACCTGTTAATTTTATTTTTCCTGTTGACCTTCATCAGGTCCATAAACAGTTGCTAGAAGTCTTCAAAAAAGATATTAACAAAGGGTTTCCAAATAGCATATGTATTTATTTATTTAGTGTTTACCCAGGTTTTGAAATTATGAAATGGAAGATAGATTTGCCTAAAGAAAAACTCAAACCTCCACACCATCTGGAGTGAATCTGGAATTTGTCGGTTTTACCCTTCTAGAATGTTTTTTTTTATTTTGCTCTTAAAACTTGTTGAAAGAGAAACTGACCTTTTTAGAGAAACCAATTATGTTTAGAAATCTCAGCCAGTATTCAGATGCTCTAAGACTTCCTATTGTTAAAAACATTTTGGAAATACTGACCCTTCTGTAATGCACTGTCAACTGTAGGAGCCGCAAGGCTTCGAAGTGATTTACAACAGCTGAAGTTGCACAAAATTATTCATTATGCTGATTTTCATTATCATATTTTATGTGGGTGTTTTTTCCCCCATCGAGAAGTCCAAGTAAATAGCCAAAATAAGACAGTTTTGAAAACATGTATGAAGGGCTTTGGAGTGGACATTTTATATTTATAAGTAACTAAACTGTTATGTAATATGAAAATC
The DNA here is from genome assembly GCF_051311805.1 of Agelaius phoeniceus. Taxonomy (NCBI): domain Eukaryota; kingdom Metazoa; phylum Chordata; class Aves; order Passeriformes; family Icteridae; genus Agelaius; species Agelaius phoeniceus. The sequence goes on from NC_135266.1 coordinate 33,001,229, forward strand.
TCCTGACTAAGGAAGGAAACCAGATTATGCTTTTCTAATGTATTTTTCAGTAACATTTAAAAATGGGATCCTGTTCCAAATGATGCAATAAAGAATATCAAGCTACATTTTCTAGAACATGAATTTTAATATCTCTGCAAAGTTTTGATGTTGCAGATTCATATCATTATTTGCTTTGAACACTGATTGTTTTTACCTAGTCCTGAAGGATGCTTATTATGTTGCTCTTATGGGGACTTTTACCGGCAGTAACAGAGCGAAACAATGTAAGTCTGTGAGGACAAAAATAAGTTCTCACAACAATTGTTTAGAAGTCCTTTGAGATCTCAGCAGTGATGGTATTTAAAGTCTTGTATTATTTATTCTCCTTGTTCAAATGTATTTCCTGAGACTCCAGGCCAGCATGATGTATGTGAGTAAACTCTGGGAAAAAAATAGGAGAGTTCCCAACTAAAGCTGTGGCTCTAAACTGAGAAGTACAACACCCCCTCACACTCAGCCTTCACCAAGGCTCTGGAATCTGTGTAAGACAGTTCTAGAGCGAAATATTTTCCGTATTCTTCACTAGGGTGTTTTTTACACAAAAATTTCCTAAGTCAGTGGGAGGAGGGACAGGTGGGGCTGCTGTTGGAAGCTCGTAGAGAAGGTACCCTGCTAGTTTTGTCTTTGAATGAGTAATTTACTTCCCCTACCTCCTCTGCTTTCCACCCTTAGCACAAGAGATGTGACTGAAATAAAAAAAAAAAACAGCTTTGAAAATAAAACTTGTTTAAAATGATCTAGGAATGGCATTGAAAGCATATGCTGCACACCTACTCTGTAAAAGTTGCAGTGTTGATAGGTTTCCAGACTGCTCCCTTTGCCATGCCATTACCATGCCTTCAGGAATGACTAACATCTGTCTCATGTTTATTTTCCCTGTACCCTGAGGGAACAACTATGTGCAGTGAAAAAAAAATTTTTTGGCTTTATTTTATTGAATTTATCCTGCCCACATTTACTGTAAGTTTTTTATATGAAGAAGGGTCAAAGAAATATTCTGTGAAACAGAAAACTCAAATTGTTACTGCCTTTAGTGCTTTGAAAGATCTCTCCATGACCTTCAACTGTCCCTGGAGGAAGTTAATTTTTATCAAGGACAAACCTCTACCTTCAGGGTTGACAGTTGAATTGAATGTTTAAGGTAAAAAATACCTATTTGTATCAAATATTGTAATATTCAGTGACATGATTGATAACTGCTCAAATACTCTAGCCAAGAGAATTGAAAAGACAGCATCACATGGTAACTCAAGTAAGGTTTAAAATAAACACAACACCTAATAAACACAACACCTAATATAACTAAACTACATAGTACTCTAAAAAGAAGCAGGGGAAAAAGGAAAAAAAAAATCTTGGAAAAGCAGTCCTAAATGCATATCCAAAATATTCCATTCACTTCTACATAAGTGTAGTTTTTTTTTTTCTAAAATTATATTTTTGAATAGTATTTGGTGTTTAAAAGAAACATTAATGAATTCCACTGGAAAATTTTCAGTACACAAATAACAAACTCAATTTATAAGCATCACTTTTAAATACCTGTTTTCAAAGAGAAATTAGATAAAAGCAAATAAATCATTGTAATGAGATTAAAAGGCAAAGCCCTCAGGAAGGCTGTTTATAATGCATCTTGCAAAGAGCAGGACTTTCTTTAAAGTAATTCTGGTGAAACTGAAAAATATTGCTGCTGAAAACCAATGGGTAAAATTCTATAAGAGGTATTATAAATTCTAACAAAGCTACTAAACAGACAGAAGCAGAGTAACACCTTTATTTCCCCAGGCTTCATTAAACAAGCATTACAACCCTCTTAACACAGATTGGAAGAAATAAAAAAAATGGTTCCTGTTCAAATAAGTGCAATCACATCCTCGTAAACCAGTAAGGTGATGCAAGGTATGATACACAATGAAAGTTTTCTTGTTCTTCTCAGGGCAACTCTTTTGTACAGCACCACTGCTTGTTTGGGATCTATGGAGTAGAGAGCAATTTCCCTTTTAAATGAATATGAATTAAGACCAATGCCTAGGGGAAGGAAGAAAGGTGGCAGGTGAACCACAGTAGCTGTGTTGCCAAGTCTGTCACTGAAGTTTCAACTGAGGCTTGATCAACAAGATACCAAAAATCTGTGTAATTCTAAAAGTGGCGTTTACCTATTTCAGTCTTGGTTGTTTCTGGAAATTTCTTGGTGTGTATAGTCCAGCCTTCAATAAAAGACATTAGCTGAGGAGAGGAAAAAAGACATTGAAGAAGCTCCAAAGTCCCCTCCAAGCATTTCCATTTACTATTCACCCTGATAACCTTCACTGTTATTATGCTGGTGCAAAAAAAAAAAACAACCAAAACCAAAACAAAAAAATCCCAAAAAAACAAGATGAGTGATGTTTCTGAACCCTGAACCCAAGTAAGTTGCCCAGCCCCAGGAACACCACCTGCTGTAGTAAATATTTACCCGAGACTCAACAGAAGCTTTTCCACTGACTCTAATGCTCTGTGCATGGGGCATAGAAAGCACGGGGGCCAGGCTACTAGATTTCCTTGGTTTTCAACTGGAAGCAATGATTTTCAGGCTTTAATGATGCCCAAAGACTGCATTATCATATGTCAGCATTTTTATTTTGTTTTACTATTGCTTTGATTATAGTTTGTGACCCCAAGCTTTCAGTAATCCTCAGGAAATGAGCCTGAAGACATGTTTGGAACATCAGACACCATTAAATGGGTGCTCCCATGCCATTGGGATCTGAGTACTGAGCAATGTAGGGCCCACTGACATTGTTAATTGACCAGTGTTAGCTAAGAGGAAACATGACCCGGACTGAAATGGGCCAGATGTTACCTTTAGTAAATACTTGATGAGCATGATCTCCATGAGGTTCCTGTCTGCTTGATCCTTTATCTGTGCAGTAACATCACTGTAATATCATTGGTTCTGCTGGGGGTGTATGGTCAACTTCAGGCCTTGCATTATCAGAGTTTTCCACTTCAGCTGCATGTGGTCCACACTGCATGTGAGGCAATCCATCTGCAGCTATTGGAGTAAAACAGGCTTCTAGAACATAAAGCACTTTGTAGTCTCTAGTTTTTCTGTCAGTTCAGAGACTTAGTCATGGTCTATTTTTTTTAAAGTACATGTGTTCTTTCCTTGTTGCTAACTTCAGTATTCTACTACAGTAATATTTGAAGCTTGTCACCTATCTGGTTACATTAGTTAGTCCTTCTCCTGCCAGTACCAAATCTGTTGAATTTCTTAGTTGTAATTTGCCAGCTGCATTAAGAAATACTTCAAAGAAGCCCTTGGTTTTTTTTTTTTTTTTCTTTCAAAGGATTTTTTGAGTCTGTATAAATGGGAAGCTTTTAAATTGTAGACTTTGCACATAAAAATACATTTACAGAGTGCCTAATCTCTATCTTTGCACCCTTCAGCATACTTAGCTATCATTGTTGTGGCATGCACGAATAGGCTGTCTTAGATGTGATATTTTCTTGTGTTATTAACCTCTGCCACTAAATCTCTCTCAGTTGTTTCTCAGTAGATTATAGCATAGGAAATAGAAAACTGTATAAAATATATTGATTGCCATAGAAAAACAGACACACTTATCCTTCAAAACTTAGTTGGTTTATGTTTGGAAAGGAAAAGCCTAAAGATTGTTTTCATCTGAAAGTTTCATCAGATATCTCATTCTTCTATTAGAAACATAAGAAATTTGTAATAATACATTATAACATCAGTTCTCATAGCGTTCCTTCCTATCCCAGAGGATTTTCATGAAGATGGACCCATATTAGTGGGGTTTTTTTATACATTATTTTTGATATGGGGCATAATTTTAAAATGCAGTGGTCAAAGCAATGATAGAACTTAACAAATAGTGAAAATTTGGTTATTTTCTTCTGTCTCACTTCAACCCTTTTTCAAATACAGAAGGGCTTAAGAAATTACTCAAAACCTAATTTTTCATTTTTAAGATGGAAAGACATATAAGAAAATAAAAAGGATGGTCTGAACTGGTCATTTCACTTCAATGGTACATTCAGTTCTAGATTAAACAAAATCCAAGAATACCAGATTCTTGGTACAGTAGTGGTCCCCCCTATTTCCATTGCATTGAATAGAAAAAGTGTCTAGTTTTTAGAAAAGCAGTTATCTTCTCTTTTCCTCTCTTGTGATGTTAAGGGGAACATGAACTTCTGCTGAGTGACTGTACCACCTAAAGAGCTCTTCATTCTACATCCCTCCTGACACAAGGACTTCTTAACTGAACTGTCCCATAATACTTAGAATAATGGTGATAATGCTTTAAAAATACTCCCAGATTGTAAATAATGCCAACTTCATAGCTCTGGTGGCTATTTTGGCATCTACTTCACTAATCTTGTGCTTCTCCCTGATATGCATCTTCTTGGGCTGGGCTGCCTACCTGTCTCTGCTCTCCAGCAGGAACAAACAGAAAGTGGAACAGATTTCTCCTCTCTCCTCTCCCTGTCTCAGGGATGCTCCTCTATCAACACTCCACAAAGAGCAAATATTCCTGAAAAGAAATTTAGTGGGGATAGGAGCTCTCACAGCTTCACCCAGAACTGCCCTTCTCAGCCTAGTAATTTACTAATTTTGTGGATTTGGATGTGGTGTTCCCCTTTCATTGTCAAAAAAGACTTCAAGACTGTCCTATTTCAGGAGGGGCCTAAGCTCACCTCAGGATTCTTTCCTATGTGACACTGAGTGATGTTTCAGACTGATGTGAAGATATGGCACACCAAGAGAAAGTAGAATCTTTCTTTTCAAAGTACAGTGATTCATTTAGTAATGCCCATCCACCAAATATAACTCTAAGTAGCATTTGTAGGTGGGATGTCCAAACTCTTCACTCTGATTCCTTTCCAGGTGAATGTAGGGAGCTGGTGAAATTGCCACAGACAGAGGTACATATTTAGCTTAGATGTACTGTTCAGCCAGAAGCCCTGCATAGCTTCTTTATGATCTGAGTTAGATTTGGCTTGTAGATATTTATAACAGTTAAAAAAAACCCCAAAACTTAATGGAGAATAGTATGTGCCTAGATCATGGTAGAATTCACATTGATTTAAATAATTAATAAACCATTACTTTATAATTTTTCACTAAGTGAAAATTCAGTCTGTGTACTTCTACTTTTTTTTCTCTGTATTTATAACTTGGTTACAAGAATTGTAAAGGGTGGGTGTGTAGGGGCAGGTAGAACTGAGAGAGGTAGCTCAAAAAATCATGGAAACCCATTATTTTAAAAACAGTGTCAACCAAGCCTATTAAAGAGAAATGAAGTTAACTGGTTATCCTTCAAAACTACTATTGTGGAATAAAAAATTAATGATAGATGAATACTGTTTGTACATAAAGGCCTTTATAAATAGATCAGAGATGCAGGAAGGAAAGGAAGGAAACTATAATAGCTCAAGGAAAAAAACCACAATGATTTTTGCTGTTTTGCTTAGCAAGTGAAAGCACAGCCTTGGTAAATTTGTCTGTGAATCTTTACACATTTTGAAAGAGATTTTAGCTTCCAAATTAGGCATTCAGGTATTTTTGAGTGATGCAACAAGATTTAGACAAAGCAAAGTAAAACAATGGAACACAGGGAAGATGTGCCGTGAATAAGGCTTGTAGCAAATAAAACTGATGTAAATTCTGCTGTGAACTCTATGTAGTGACGTGTAACCCATCTGGCACCCAAGAGATTGGTTACCTCTATGCTTTGATCTCCACAGCAGTGGAGACTCCAAGTAGGAGGATTTCAGACTAAGGAGGTGTGTTCTGCACGGAGCTCAGCGTGGCTCTGGAGCCTTCTTCTTCATAGTATTAGTGTATATGGAATTTTAAAATTGTCCCAGGTACAATTTCTTTTAAAAGAACTAGAGGGGAAAAAAACCTCAACTTTTTGGGATGATATGAAATAAAATACTAAACACTTGTTATGTTCATACTCATGTACATGTTGCTTAGGAATCAGGAGAAGGATGCATATACAAGTAGGACAAATTGCACCCCACACTGTGCAACACAATTTTTCAAAGTGTGTTTTGCTTTTTTGTTTTTCTCAAATAAGTGCTGCCTTGTTGCACAGTGCCAGAAGCCATTTGAGAGGAACGGGCAGAACTTAGCAGGATTTGACCCAAGGGAGGAGAGATTGCAGAACTGCTTTCAGTGCAAAGCTCTGTATCACAATGAGAAGAAAACTCAGTGATGTTAAATGTTCCCTACCAGAAAAATGGAAACTATTTCATGTCAGTTAAGACACTGGTTTTACAAACAGTGCATAAAAGGCAGGTGGTCTCACAGTAGTTATGGTGAGAAATAAAAAGATCCAATTTTGAAAGAGCTTTTTTTTTTTTTTTTAAACTGTATCCACCCATGAGAGTAATAATGAGACCTCCTGTGCTACATCTTTTGAAATTGGTTTTAGAAGCAGGTGGTAATTTAAAGAGAATAAAGCTGCCAAAATGTTCTGATTCTTTGGCTGCTGATTATTATCTGATCCAGAGTCCCCTGAAGTCTCTGGGCAGTCATAAGGACTTCTGCTATTCCTCTATGCTTTTTTAGAAGTAATGCTGTTGTCAAGACATGAAATACACAGAAATATTCATGTCACACAGAGCTGCTGATGGGACTGTACATGAGTGAGTGACTTGTAGTTTGAGCCTGTAAGGATTTGTGCATGCTTTTAAACTTTGAACCATAGTAACGAGAGTGCTGCCAGTGACTGAGCTGTGTTATATTTGAAGTTGAACATTATGTCATACTGGATATTACCTAGATAAGAGATGAACCCATTCTTGTTTTGCAGTGTTGAATTGCCCTTGAGGTTAAAGAAGATGTGAGGAAGTGGGCTGAATTTTTCCATGCCTTTTGCTGAAAATAGGTGGTCCACCAGATTGAGCTTGTATCCCACTTTTAAGATCCACAATCAGTGCTCCCAGGTAGTTGAGACCTAGGACTTTTGAATAACCTTGTGCTAATTGAAAGGAGAATATTGGGTTTACTTTTTGTGACTTTGGTTATTTATTGTTTTCTGGAGGCTGTTTAGTACAGCTCATTTCTGCGCATCTGCAAGGAAAACACTAATGAATTGAGGAAATTGTAAAAAGCAAAAGAAAGGGGTGCAGTTGCACTGTCGCATTAGCAAACAGCATGGCTTTCAACAGGCACTGAGGGAGGGAGTATTTGCTAATGTTAGGATAATTTTTAAGACAGCATGTAATTTTACAATTCACAATTTGAGGTGAAACAGTGAACATAAATAAGTCTGGTTCAGAAAACAAAGCTACAATGACCTAGTGGGGTTTCAGGGCCTCTTGACAAAAATATCTGTGACAGTACTTGTCAGCTCTGGGAAGAAACCAATTCAAAAATGACTTCTTGAGCATTTTAGCAAAGAGGAGAAACTGTTGGAAACACATCTGTATTCCAGAAATGTTAAAAGGCTTTCCAATTTCCAGGAATGACAATTAAATTAAGCTGTGAAGGAGTATCTTCTGTCTTTAATGACCCCATTCAGAATTAATTGTGACTGGACTGTCTTGTTCTGCAGTATGATTCTGACTACAGCACTGAGTAAAGACAGCAAGAAAAAAGTCTGCTTTTCATCTTGACATCAGCTTTTCTGATGTTTTCCTTCCCTGTTTTTTATAGCAATGGGGTGTGTGTTTCAATTTGGCTATCTATTTTGCTAGCAGCAGCTTTTTTTATGGCTGTGATACAATGTCAGGCATTTCACACTGAATGTGCTTTGCATATGCTATGCCCTTGAATTGAGGCTCCTAGCCTTCCCCTAAGAAACAGGGGAACCTCATGTTCTGAAATGCTCTTTTCAGGAAACTTGAAAGGCTTTTAATTTTGCATGGACTCTTTCCTTCCCCCTTTCTCTTATTTCTTTTTTCATAGCCGTCAATGCCACAGTGCTCCAATGAGTATTTCTAAAAATAAAAACTGCAAATTACAGGCCTTGGTTTACCACAGTGTTTCAAACTGTTATTAACAAACAGTCTGTAAAAGCCACTGTTTTGCAAGCTGGGGGATAGCTTAAGTCCACAGAACTGTATTGTTATTTTTCAGTGCTCCCAGTCACCATATATTTAGATATTTTAACTACTTTTTCTAAATTTTTTTTTTTAATACTTACTTGCTGTTTGAAAACACTGGGACTTGTTTCCAGCAATGAATTAATATCCTCTCTACCTTTTCAATGATTTTCCAAAGAATATATGAGTCAGAGGATAAATAACCCCCAGGACATGCTTTTGTTAGAACCTGAGCAAAATTTCAGCAACACGTGCCTGCTGAGGTTTAGTGCTCAGCTTCACACATAGAGGGACATAGCAGCAGTGCATTCCTCCCCTTGCCTCACCCTATAAATCCAGTCCTCTTTTTTAGGGAAGCTGGTGAACTAGCCAAGAGCTGGGACTGTGCTTGGAGGGGTTTCAGAGCCATAGGAGCCATCCATGGGATTTGAGTTTCAGTTCAAGTATCCCAAGATTTCAACACCTGTGTCCATACCTGTTTTATATACATCTCACACACATCTAGAGGTCTTGTTGCTTTCACATCTCATCTGCCATCAGCTGGGAAGGACTACCAGAGCATTTTTAGGAGGGCAGATAGTTAAATAGTGCTGACATACTGCTGGTACTGACCAGCAAAAGTGGGCATGACATTGAAACTCCTGCCTTGAAAATTGTTCTGCTCTACCTACTGTAAGTCCTGTGGCCTACATGCCTAAGCCCTCTTTCAGTATTTGATTTGTGTGTTGTCTTTGTAATCTGAAACTTGGCTTTCTTTTCAAAATTTTCACTTCTGCAGCTATGGTCATTGCGCTGGTGCCATGACCCTTATAGGTGCCTCACTACCTCTTTTTAGTTTGCTTTTCAAATAAATGGCTTTTTAAATGTTGGGGTTTTTTTCAGGAGAAACTTTGGATCTGGGAGTCCTCAATATATATACTTGTGTATTTATAATTATATGAAGTATTTTGTGTTTTGGTAAGATCCAGGTGTATAGACTAGTCCTTCTTCTAAGCTTCTCCATAGACAGTGCTCAGTCTGCTCATGAGACTCGTCCTGCATTTTGGTAAATGTGGGTGTCTAACACAAGGCAGTTCAATCCACTATCTGGCCAGGTTGCTTCAAGTATTTTGGTGTCAAAGTCCCTTTGTAGATCCAGAACTAATTCTTAATTAGACAGAGACTCTAGAAAAAAAAATGTAAACTGGGATTGATTTGGAAAAAGCAACTGGAATGCAGTCTTTTTTAAAATGAGCTTTTATTGGTTCACAAATTTATTATGTAATTAGTAGGGTTTTTTCCTTATGAGTCCTTACTAGTAAAAAAATGGGAAGTGTTTGATAAAATGTTGCAATATAGCAAACATTAGACAATCTATTTCCCTTAAGAATTTTTCAAGTAGCCTTATTCCAAGAAGGCACTCTAAAATATGCCTTCTATCAATGTGTTATTCTACAATTTCTGGAATAAATTTCTTTAGAAATAGAACCTAATGATAAAAATTGGAGAGCACAAGCTTCCACTCTTATTGCTTCTTGAATTGTGCCAGTATTTTTCTTGCAATACAGAAAAAGTGGCTTTTCTTTGGAGTGTCCACATTAGTAGTAGTCAGTGGTGGTATTAGCTATGTAACGCTTAAATCAAATTTCAAAATCTGACTAAAGAACATGTTGATTTTTTTTTAATGAGACATATTATGAATACTATATTCTGATTGTAATTTTTTTGCTGGTTTGTGTAGCAGTAGATTCATATCTACCACCACATATTCACACACTTCTCTATAGATACTAAGTAGTGACATAGGGTTGTACTAAAATAATAAAATTGATACAAGTAGAAAAATTTTGTATTGTCATTAATGAGACTCATTATTACATAAAATATATAAATTTAATTAATCTAATATATATTACATATTAATATTCTAGATTAATCTATTAATTATTAAATGAAAGTAATGGTTATGTGATTAAATTAGCTGTGTATCAGTTGGTGAATATCTAAAGCAAACAGATAATTCCTAAGTCTGTGATTTAAATACCCAAATGTTTAAGTTATAATGGATATTAGAGTACAGGGTGCAATTTAGTTTGCATGAGTATCTCTTACCATCATATTTTTATTCCATTGAATCAACAAACTGACTACTTACTTCCCTTTAGCATGAGTGAGTCTTGGCAGATCATAGTAAAACTACCAGTATGAAATAATTAGCAAAACTGAAAGGCTACAGAGTAATAGCAAAGATGACTTGATCACAATTCTGATTAGACTAAAAAAAGATATCTGAATGTTGATGACTGGCTTTACATTAATTTGAGAATGCAAGAAAAGTAATTTTATCTATCTAATGTGTTTAAAATCACTTAGCCTTAAAACCTAAAATTTAAAATTAGATAACTACAATAATCTCAGTATGGTAGTTGAAAAAGTAGAAATTATAAACCTTGACATACTTATTTGAGTGGTTTAGAGTAGAAAATGCGATTTACTAAACCTCGGAAAGTGTGCTTAAGATATTTTGCTATTAGGAAGGCATCACCAAAATCACAAGAAGTATTCTTTAAATTCTCTATATTATTTGTAAATATTATTTTTGCAGCTCTAAGTATTAAGCATATATATAAAAACAAACAAGACAGAGTTGTATAAAACTCAGGTGAGGAGACATTGTAGCCCAATATCTGAAATTGCCTGAAAAATAATGCAGCATATTTGACTTTAACATTTTTATTTAATGAATGTTTCCCCTTATGATTTTTGCATTAAATTCTTGGACTATTTGACTCCAGTGCAGAAGGAGTCCTTTCAGCAGGGCATCCTGAAGCATGTTGAAATCACTTTCTGGCTGCTTAGCACAGTTTCCAAAGGAGAATGGATTTCAGCAGAGCTTCCTGATGAGGTTAGACACCACTAGCAGAAACTAAAAGCAGGCTTCTGAAAGCTGGGCCCCTCGTGCTGAAATTAAGGATGAGATTTCCTTCTCATAGTGGGGCATCCATCTATGTGTGAGAAGGATTCTTTGCCACCCTTGGCAGAATAGACATGTGATCTGTGTGTTTTCTCCTTTTTTTTTTCCCATTTTTGGCTTTATTTCTATGCTTCAGCTGTCACAACTATACCTGTAAATGCTTGGGTTTCCATATTTGAAGCATCAGTTTACACTTCTCATGATGCATGCTTGAATTACAGAGATTAATTCTTGTTAGATTTTTACACTGCAAAGGTTGAAAATGAAGTAGCATTTTCATAGTGGGGAGAGGAGAGATTGGGAAAGATCTGTGTTCTTGCACATTACTGACTAATCATATTTAGTATTTTAAATGCCACCAAAGAGGAAATAATATTTCTCTTTATTTGATTTTGTTAGATTATTATGATATGTGATTTCTGTTGTCCTCCATCTGTTCTGATCTCCCTTGTGTTCTCCTTCATTCTGTTGCCTGTTTTTACCATTGATAGAGAAATTAATAGTAATTTTCAAGTTGTGTGAGTTCCTCTCTCTTACATACCTGGTCTTCTAAAAGAATTATGGCAGCTCTGGGTATAAAAGCAGAGATTTGACGTTTCCTCACAAAGTGCATTGGATATCAGACATGATGTGCTAGACCTGGTTGTGATTTCAAAACCCGTTTTGTCTTTCCCATAGAAGAAAAGAGTGCAGTATCTACTCACCTTGAGCATGCACTCACATAAATGGAAATAAAAATCACACACAAAAGTTTCAGTGTTTACGTGTAGAATTGTGTGATTACTACTGGATCAAAATTGTTAATGAATATTTTACAGCAAATGTGTGTTCTTCAATTTATCTGCAGTATTGTGCAGTCATGGTCATAGTAGATCTTAAATTTCATTCTGATTATACTTTTCTAGCAGGGTGAATTGTCTCAATAATTTGAGAAGGTGGGAATGTCTTATTCAAAGACATTGAAATTTGTAGCTTTCTCATGTGCCTGTGGAGGAGTAATTCACTCTGTGCCACACTGAAGTCAACTCAGTTCTGTTCCTACCTTTCTCTGTCCTGCTGTAATTCATCTCTGTTTAGACAGCAAGTGAGCCAGGCACTTCTGTAGGCAAGAACCTGAAAAAGCCATCTGATCACCTTTGAATGCAATGGGATTCTTTTTCCCAATGGCTTAGGGTAAGTTCTAGAAGTGTAACTGGATGTACTCTTACACATGAATACATGCTTTATTATATTTCAATTACATGCAAATTTTCCCCATTAATTTATGTATTGATGTGCAAAATTGTTTGGGGTGGGAATTTCTGAAAATATAGATAGATTCCTTTGTTGTTCAGTGATGTCCATTTTCTGAACAGCCATTTTTTTGCTGGAAAGCTCTTACTGTAAAGTACCTAGAAAAAAAAAATTATGCTTGAAATGAAAGCTCACGATAGTCTTTGCACAGTATCTCCTACTGCTGATGTACCGGAGACTGTAGAATTATGAGCAGTTTTCAAAGCTCATAGATTTAATTTTCTAGAACTGATAGCTTTAAAAGCTTAGTTTATATCAGTCCACTTTCAACCAAGGCTGCTTACCTGGTTATGGAAATAAATTTATCAGTGACTTCTCTCAAGGAGAACAATGTTGCAGTGGCAGTACTTTTTGTTTTTTTTTTTTTTCCCCTCCAGTGAATCTATGTTTGACCTTTAAAAATTCTGGTTATGTGAGGGGAATCTCTTGAATAATATTTACAGTGCAATGCATCCTTATGCATTTTATTGCTTACATGGCAGGAGAGAAATATCTAGCATTCTTATACTTCATTACTGCACTACTAACTACTTCACTACTAACTACTTTAGTTTTATACTTCATTTTAAACCAATCTTACCTAGATCCCACTGATAATATCAGATATTCTGTCCCCTCTACTGACTTTCAATTGTTGCTGTTTTCTGAAGACTGGCAGAAAAGTCCAGTTTTTGAGTGAAAATTAGAGCAAGGCAAGGAGTTAGCTCATTTTTAGTTTTCTTTGCAGTTGCCTCAAGCTTTGAGATCTTAGTTGACAGGATCACACCATGGGACCAGTGCACCTTCCCAGTCCTGATCCCCAGGTTATCTTCAAGAAGAGACCTGGGCCCACAGATACATTCCTACTTGATTTTACAGACTTTCTGGAGTTGTCCTTTTTTCATCTTGTCTGATTCATACTCAGGACACAGCTGCAGGTTACATTTGGAGGCCAGGTCGATATAGTGAGTGGTTCTTTAATGATTTTTAAGCTGTCCAAGGATGACAAAGATCATATACCTCCTTCTCAGCATCCCATATCTCTGTGCATGGGTACAGGTTCTAGAATCTTGAAAAGTATTTATGTTTTTCATTTCACTTTGTCCCTATTAATTTAACCTTCATATTGAGACTGGTCAGCCTATTGGTGTAATGGAAGTCTTGCTGCTGGTGAGGAATGCTTAAGGTAGAAATAGGTGGTGGTGGTGGAAGTCTGTCAGGAAGTCAATTTTTAAGTGTTTCCTACTACAGTCTTTCAGAACCAAGATAGGTTTAGAGAAAGTTCAAGACAAGCAATGTTCCTGTAGTAGTATATTCCTATGGAATCATTTTTACTTATGTTTATCTGGATAAAAGAAGAAAATGAGAAATTGAGTAACAAGGCACTTAAATGAGAAGGCTGTTGATATTATGTGTCATGACAGCTCTCAGAGTAGCTGCACTTGATTCATAGCTTTTCAGATCTGTATATAGATATTTTCTTTTTTTTAATCAGAAATCCAAAAGTATTGATGTTAGTACAATGACCCCAATCCCACAAATGTTGTCTGTATGCTTCTGAAATGGAAAATTTTAATATCTCCATTTAAGTCTACTGAAATACTCATGACAAATTAAAAACAGATATGGACAAGCAGAAGCAGGCTAAAGTCTGAGTTGCCAGGAAAGAGCTTTTGGGATAATATTTTGACTATTTTGACTGAGTAGAGACCAAAGTTCATTTGAGAGGCAGAAGCTGTCATTGACATGTCATCCATGGTGACCCCTTATACAGCTTTTATGAGCCAGAGCAGATGCTGCACACTTGTGAATAAAGGAGACACACTGTGGCTACTGCTCCTAGGAGTAGTTTTATTTTTGACATGAATGGTTGACACAAAATGCTTCTCCACAAATGAATACTGAGATCACTGGGGACCCCTTTTGGAGGTCAGCACCTTGTGCAGAGTAGACAGGGTGGGTATGTGGGTATTCTTCCTGAGCAAATTAATGGACATTGCAGATACTTCCTGTGACTGCAGTCCATAATTTAATGCTCCAACTTGGTTTCACAGGAAGTTATATGTAAATTTATAGGTCTGCATATGCTCACACTCTGCATATATAAACAACATAGATGCTCTTTCTCTTTCCCTTTCCCTTTCTTTTTACTTTTAAGTTTTTCCCCTTGTTTTATAGAAGTGGTACTTTCAAGATCTCTACAAACGGCTTTGGAAGTAGTAATGGCAGTTATGTTTCTGCTATGATATAATTTAGTCATTTTATCCACTACATCTGCTGAGGGATCTATGCTGGGATTTTGTTTGCAGAATCCAAATACTTCATAGTCTTTAATAAACATTGTTTTATTCAATGTTCCATAATGAATATTTTTTTATCTCTTGAAAATTAATTACAAAAGCAGGTAGACTTGAGCTATGTTAGTTAGTTGTAATTACAAACAAAATAAAACAGGTCTCTTCTTCATTTATAATTGAGCATCCCCTTTTTAAAAGCATTTGCACATTTAAAAAAACAATATATATTACTTACAAAATGCATGCTTAGGTTTCAACCAGTTCAGCTAATATTTAGAAGAGTAAAAATAACCACATCAGTTTTACCTACAGCAATTAGGGTGTTACTTGTCCAGGTAGTGGCAGCAAAAGTTGAAGGCTTCCTTTTGATGCAGCTGAGTCTTGTGTTTGTGCTAGAACACGTTTTCTGAAAGTCCTGCAATATTTAGATACTCAAGGGGTCTGGCTTTTCTGCTGTTTACTTTTTATCTTTCTTTTCTTCCAAGCTGCAAAATTGCTCCTTTAATATTTTGGCAATTAACACAAACAAGAGTGGTGTAAGTACCTCAAGGAGGTCTTTTCAGTCTTGGCTTTTTTTAAAACTGAAGCATCTTTAATAATTCAAATTGTGGAGTTTTTGTATAGCTTGGTATGAATCTGGCAATTCTGTTGAGACTGAGGTGTTTGGAAACTTTGTCAATTACTTTTTGAAAATTGTCAAGTGCAGGAGGGGGGCTCCTCTTTTTCCCTTCTGTAAATACAAATTATGTCCCTAGCCTAAAGAACAGCTGCATGCATAACTCCCAACTCCCTTTTGTGTCAGCCACTCTGATCATCCTGGGCATGTCATAAGCCTTTATCTGATGGCTGGATTTCCTTTTAATTTTTTTTGTTAGCTACAAAGGTTCAGATCATAAGATTCTTTTGCCAGATCTTCCATAGCTGCTGTGCTGTGCAGCCTGGAAAAGATAAATCTGAGGCTGTGGAAGGAGTATCTCTACATACTCCTTGATTCCTCTCACATACTGTTCCTGAGGGAAATGAGGTAAATTAGCTTTTTTTTTTTACAGATTCAAAGCAAGTATTTCCCAGGCTGCCTAGGGCTGGGGGTAACACTGCACATTTCCTTGTAGGTTGCCTGGTATGAATAGATTGGTGTCTACAAGCCTTCTGCCAAGTGGCTGCTAACCTTTTGTTTCCTAACTGTGGCAATGTTTTTGGTGTTGCAATCTAATAACAATTTCCAAAGACAAAGCAGCATTGATTTATATTGCCCTTATATGCTCTTTTGCCTAAGAATACGTGTTCATTCTTACACAACTGGATTGACACACCACAAGTAAGCACTAAATTAATTTCTCACTTGCAATATTGACCAAACTATTAGTTTCTGTTTAATGTGGATGTCTGCTACCTGTTCCTAATAATAAAAAACTCCCAAACCCAAAATGTTTGCCTATAGCTAATTTCTTGCCTAATTTCTTATGCTTTATGGTATGGATATTGAACCTATTCTGCCTAAAACTTCTTTTTTTTTTCTACATAGATAGGCAGCTCTGTAGCAGTTTAATATCTTTTATACCAGAACAACTATCTCTGGTATCAAAATGTTCTTTTCTTTTTCCTGTTGCTTTAGCTTCTGATCAATAGTAAAACATTTTAAAAAACCCTAAACTGCACTGTGTTATAGCACTATATATTATGTTACAGGTGCCAGAGAAGAGTATTTGTTTCAAATGCTTCATTAACATAAAAATCTTCACTGCTTTGCCTTTTACATAATTTCATTATATTTTCTATAGTAGTAATTTCATTTAAGTTTTCTTCCAACAAGTGTCAGCTGCAGGCAGATTTTTAGGCTCAGTCTGTTCAAATGAACTCAAGAAAAGTAAGAGCAACAAAATATTTCTGTCTTGCTGGTTAGTCAGCAAGGTAAAGCTACTTAGCTTTCACACCTCTACACAAATTCTGTGTTAGAAATAAGTTGGCTGAGCTCTGAGGTTACTCTTTGGTTGAGGATGGAACACCATACACTACTTCAGTTCTGTAGCATGCCTTGTATAAACCCTTCTACCTACTCTTATGAATGTAAATTTTATGCTATTATTCTCTGCTTCTGCCACAGTTCTTCTGTTTGGAATATGAAATAAGTTCCTACTGCCTGTACTCTTAGCTAAATCTAGGTAGAAAATAGCTGGGAACAAATCCCAGGAAGTATACAAATAAATATGAAGGAATAGAAGATGACTTTTCCTTTTCTGACTTTATGTTTTAGTAATATTCAAGTGCTACAAATAGAACTATAGTCAGCACACAGTTTCATTGTAGCTGTGATTGTTAATATGTGGTGCTCTTTTAATCATTGCAGTCTTTTTTTTTTTCAAAGAATAGTGAAAAAAATCTCAGAATGATGTCAAATCTAACAACATTTGGAAGGAGCAGAGAAGATACACATTCTTTCTCAAAGATACAAACTGATAGTAAGAGAATGCAAAGCTGTCCTTAAAATGTAAATATATAGCTTCTCTCAGAAATGCTGCAACGCAAAAATGACATCATTTAAAGAGCATGAATGTCAAAACCAAATAGAGCTTTTCTTTAGGGGAAATATAGTGGATCTGCTCTGTAAACTACAACAGAGCTGAGAGATTTATCAGCACTATGGGCACTTGCTGTCCAACTTAAAGAGGTTCATGAATTTACGGAGCACACCAGAGTTATAGTACAAAAATATTTGGAAAAACAATGCATGTGCATTGTCTAAGAGATAGATAACATTGGGAACTATTAGTTACAGTGATAAAACTAGAAGAAACAAATATTTGTATTTCAGTACTAATTGTATTACTAGTATGTAACAGCTGTATCTTGCAGAAACAGAGGAACCTGATTCAAGCACTATATGAACCATTGGAATGGTTCAGTCTGACTTTTAGCTATGGTTTTGGATCTTTTGCTGCCTTAAAGATCTAGAAATAAAACAACAGACTTTTAAGATATTATTAGTATAGGAGGTAATATAAAAGCTGGTCTTTAACTGGAGGCCTCCAGAGGCAGATATGGAAAAATTCCCACCCTGCACAGAGCTAATACAGTTTTATAAATTTAGCAAATCAGCATAATTGACAGGAATTCCCAATTAGCAGCACAGGTGGTGAGGTAATTCTGCTCCTTTTCCAGAGCCCCCCCTCTTGATACTAGCTGTACTTTGTTTATGGGAAAGTGTCTTGGGAGAGTAGCTCGTTCTTGCTTCCCACAGAATTTAGCCTTGGACCCCCAGGGCTTGGAGCCTCTGGTGAATATATTTGGTCTTTCTGCCTATCAGGGGAGGAAAAGTACTGGATTTAGCTAGGAACTGTATAACTATACAACAATAGTCTACAGAACTACGAATATATGAAGGAAATATGAAAGCAAAAATAATTTTGGCATCACTTTCATACTGTAAGAACTTTACTCTTTTTTGTCTAGAAACAGTATTGGCAACAAAGTAGATTGTGCATATTTCCCCCTCTCTTTTCCTTACTGACAAATTTTACTTTCTCATTGATTCCTTTCTCCATTTTCCCCCACAGATTTTTTTAGAAGAAGAGGGGAAAGATATCTTGTGACATCCATAATATCTTGAATTTTCCTGGGTGATATTTGTCCATTTCCCATAGCAGATGGCTAGATGACCTCCTTTTAAATTTATTTAAGGACAAAACTTTTTTTTTTGCTGAGATAAAATTCTGATCTCAACATATTGACAAAAATATGACCCTAGAGGGAAATATTTACCACTGTTAAATGCTGCAAGGGTAGACCATCTTATTAGGCAAAGGTTGTTCCACTTTCCTCTTGTTAAATTGGCAGAAGGTTAAATCTCTGTAAGTAAAGAATGACCTTAAAGAAAACCTTCTCTGTATATCAAATGCTTGACAATCAATTGGCTACTGCCATGATGTAGGTTACCTTGAATATAGCAGAAAATGCTACCCTGAAGTTTGCTGCCCTATTCCCTAAAGGATAAAAGAGTAAATAGCTGAAAAGGTTAAAAAATAGAGCAAAGGGAAATGGCTTATTTGGAATGTGGAATTGACCAAGCCAATTACCACAGTCTGGAATCAAGAAAAAGAAAAACTTAGAGGTTATTTTAGTTGTTTATTAAAAACAACCCCAACAATCTGGATGCCTGATTGACTTCAATATCCAGAACTTTCAGGACATATTTTGATATTGAGACATATGTCTCAAACTATGCAGCATATTTGTACCTCTCCAAGAAAATACTGACAGGGAAAATGAAATGTCCTCCTCAAAAAAAAAAAAAAAAAAAACCACTCCAAAACCAACCAACCAAAAAACAACATCAATTTCCCATAATAATTTTAAGAGTATAAAACCATTTGGATAAATCTGGGCCCAAATTCAAAGTGGTTCCTTGTCTAATCCTGTATTTTTCCTCTTTTTAATAACACTATATGCATTCTAGCCAGTTGTGAGTCTGATTCCTTCCCAAAGGTCACAAGTGTAGATGTCAAGTTCTGAAAAAGGAATCTTCACTCCCTGAATGTTCGAAGGAGGAAAAAAAACAGATGCTTCTAGAGTGTAAATGGTTTTAAGAACCTGTTTTTCCCAAGGGTAGCCTAGGGTGAGTAGTTGACGTGTGGACTTTGGAAATATCTAAGTTGAATAAGACAAATTGTACCTGAGAAATTTCAGAGAGCCTTCTCTGTTCTTAGTCTTGCTTCTGTTTTAAATGTTCCACTCACTGATGGTATTTCAGCGTTTTCTTTCTTATGTAACTTTCAACAACTTTGGTTTCTTTGTCCTTTCCAACTCACCCTCCCCTCAGTTTTCTCTAGTCACTTGGCTCTTCTCAGGAAGCAGAAGTGGCCTTTTCTTCATGTTCTCCTCCTTTAGCTGGAGGGTACCCACTTAAATTATTATTTCTGCAAGCATCTGGTCCACTGTCAGCCATTGGAGGAGAGGAACAGCAAGCTAGTTGGTAAAGTCAGGTGGCATCACAGGTCTGGCATGGTAAATTGTGGTGTAATCTATGCAGCATCCACCTTTGCATGCTCTATTTTGAATTCTCTTTACCAAAACACCGTGTGCTATTTTGATATTTACCTGTCCTGTGTAGGAAAGTATATGGCTGAACCAGAGGCCAATCAGACATTCTGGTGCAGTATTTTCAAGGGGTATTACCTCACAGTAGGATCTGATGCATGGAAATGTCTTTCAAAGGGCTGGATGTACGTGGCAATGGATGTACATGGATGCTTGGCAATGTGTCTTCTCGAGACATTAATTTGTCTGGGATAATATTTTGTCCTGCTTGTGCTACAGGTTTATCTGAAGGGAATTTTAAACTGTTCTCAGTGTGATTTCTCACTGATCATGGCTTTTTGCTGTCATCTGTGATTAACTGCTGCTTTGACTGCAAATGTGCTCTAAACTGCAGTCACAAATACCTGCCTTCATCACTGAGAGCAGGAAGAAGGGAGTTGTTCAAAGAGATTTCCAGAGGGCAGCTAATAGCTTATGGGCCACTGGTGAGTAAGCAAAGGTATTGTCCCAGGATAAAATTCTTTGCTGAGGGGAATTTCTAGATTGCCTTTTAAAGGTCTCCCTTCAAGGTTTTCAAGAGCGCAAGCTTTTTCCACTCTGAACCTAAATCAGCCAACTGCTTAGCGTTGTCAGAGATGGAGGAGATCTCCTGAGTTCTATCTAAACATATCCCTGCACTGCAAAGGAATTTTTAACAGGGCCTCTCCTGTTGTTTAGTTTACCTTTATGCTCAACAGTCTTATGGATTATATATTTTGTCACTGTTACATGAAAATTATGAAGTTGCTTTTTCTGTATTACAATGTCATAAATTGCATCTTACTTTCATAAAAGTTGTTGGGAGTGAAGAGAATGCCTACTTTGGAGATTATTAGTCATTCTTCTGGAAGTGGATGATTGTATTCTAAGAGACATTTTTTCTTTCCCCCAAAAATTGGCTAGCTATGATTTGGGTGGCTTCAGCAATTCAAGGTGATTGCTTCACAGATATGGTAACATGGTGGAGCCTGCCATTCAGCATAGTTGTATGCCAGCTCTTCAATTAAAATTTTTTCTTCCCTTTTGTTAGCAAATCTTTGATATGGCAACTTTTGCTGCCTTGCTTCACCAAGTTTTTTTCTCTTTCTTTTATTAAATATCTAGTTAAAAATTGCATGTACCTTTGTAGCATTATAAAATTATCAACTCTTTACTTCTTACTTTGAATTAATTTTGAATTGCAATGGAGCCTATTTATGTATACAGGATGTTTTGCAAATTAACAAAATGGATTGTATCTCATTGTAAACATTTCTACAGTGACTTTTAAGCCACACACAAATACTGTTGCTTATGATACACTTTTTTTATTTGTTTCTTTTTCTAAGATTCTTAGCTCTATTACCTCTGGGACTACTCTTCAATTTGCCTTAGTGCCCCATTTGAGATGTTCAAATTGGTATTCACTCTGTAGGTATTGACACCAAGGAAATAATTTCCATGTGAAAATTAGTGCTTCAGCATCAACTGACATACTGCAGCAGGCTAAACACTGAGTATATATTTTCACTTCATTATGTATTCTTCATTGTCCTTTCCAGTTTTAGCAATGTGGACTTTTATCTGATTGTGTCATGAAGATGTTTGCTTAAATGGTGACCTGTTGGTACTCTAGGCTTTGGAAGTACTTGGATGCTCAACTGCTGTGTATTGGAGTACACAAACAAAATGCTGCTGATAAGCATAGTTTACAGGTTAATACCTCAGAATATTTCTATTTTTTATTTTAAATAGTTGTACATTACTATATATTGCCATAGACATGTGTAGTATTTCAGATGACAATTTGTTACAAGTACTAGACAGGGTATTAAAATGAGTAGTCAGACTTTATTCTCAGTTAGTCTTGTGATCATTGCATGCTTGGATGCGAGATTATGTAAAAGACTGAGATGTTAGATGAGGCTCCTCATGGACATGGCTTTTATCTTCTAAGTTCCTAGAAAAGAGTTAAGAAGTCAGCAGACATTACATGCATTTTTTAAAGAAGATCTGCATTCCTTTAATAAATGAAATAATATCTTAGTAGGAGTCTGAGCTTTCTTAGTGTATCGAAGTGACACTAATAGAGATTATCAGGCTTTTCAGCTAATTGGGTTATGATAAATCACCGTGCCTTTAATATAATAGTAGCAATTTGATTGTACAATAAATTTTAAATGTAAATCACCTACTGCTAATGTTTTGAAACTGTGTTCCATCAGAAACTTTGCTGAATTACAGCTATCAACCAATTCATAATTGCTAATGAAGGTTAAATTAAGGTTTGGGTAAGCATGTTCAAAATCATTCTGCCCATGCTGTCAGCTCTGCATTTTGTAGCTATATCACTCGATGGCTTAGAAAATGTCCTGTGAAGGTGAAGGAATTGGTTGGGTACTGGTAAAGATCTGGAATCTGGCTAGCACAGCTTCACGCCACTCTTCTGTCTTCCAATTTATGAGATACCAGCAAACCATTGCTGTAAGTTCTGTACATTGCAAATGTGGTGTAAATAGCTTCTTGATCAGACTTTGGAAAGGTTCTGTGAATAAGAAAAGTCTTAATGGCAAATATGGGACTTACATAAGAAGAATACTTACAGGTGGTCTTTTGCTATGCTAAAAGCCTTTCTTTAGCCTGTTCTCATTTTTAAACTAATATTTGGAAGCTGCTGTTGGCTCCCTGATCTACTTTTGTATTGTGGTTACTGCATGTGTTGTACTTGTTGTCTTGATTGGACACTCAATCAAATAGCCATGTTCACATTTATAGATTAAAAGGAGAGAAGGATCTTTAGATCATCCAGCTGGCCTCAGGTATCGCAGTGATTCTTCCAGCACTTAATTTAAGGAATTAATGCAGAACCTACTAATTCCAGCTTACATGATCCACCCTACCACTGGGAATCAGAAAACAGATTTCTTCCCTTCATTGCTATGTTCTCAAACCATCTCACCTGAAATACTTGTGGTATATAAAGCCACACTTTAACCCCCAGGAACAGAGATGGAGTTGGTTTGCAGAGTAGATCCTCATAAAATTTTTAAATGTAACATTAAAAAGTGCATAAAATATTAGTGCCTGGGGTACGGTAACTTTGCATCATTTTGCTGTACTTCCATCTGTATATACTTATTTTTACAGCAACTGGCTGTGAGGAAACGCTCAGAGACATCTGCAGTGCTAAAAGCACAGTGATAGCCCAGGAGACTATCCCTCAAAATATGAAATATTTTCCCATAAATATTAATCCCTTGATAATAAAGATTGCAAAACTATTTCCAGTTCAACAGCAGCTATTTGGGAAATTTATTTTGTTTTGTAGCAGAAAAAAATAATCATTAAAGAAAAAGCAGGAAAATATTGTTTGTCTGTGTGTCATAGAATGGTTTGCGTTGGAAAGGAATTTAAAGATATTTTAGTTCCAACTCACATGCCGTTGGCAGGGACATATTCAACTATACCAGGCTGATCAGAGATCTATCCAATCTAGCTTTGTACCCTTCCACTGATGGGTCATCAACAAACCTGTTCCACCACCCTCACATTAAAGAATTTCTTCCTAATATTGATCTTCCTCATTTGATCTAAACTTACTCTCTTTCAGTTTGAAGCCAATCCCCCTTGTACTGTCACTAGATGCTGTTGTAAATTGTCTCTCTCCATCTTTCTTGTGGGCTCTTTTCAGGTACTGAAGGCCACAATTAGGTCACCCTGAAGCCTTCTCTTTTCCAGTCTGAGAAATTCTATTCTCTCATCCTTTCCTCATAGCAGAGGTGCTCCATCCTCTGATCACTTTGGTGCCTCTCATCTGGACTTGCTCCAACAGTCCAGTGTCCTTCCTGTGCTGGGGACCCCAGAGCTGGACACAGCACCCCTGGTGGGGTGTCACCAGAGCAGAATAGAGGGGCAGAATCCCCTCCCTGGCTCTGCCCACACTGCTTTGGATGCAGCCCAGGACACGTTTGGCTCTCTGAGCTGTGAGTGCTCATTGCTGGGTCATGTCCAGCCTCTCATCCACCAGTGTCCCCCAAGTCCTTCTCAGCACAGCTGCTCTTGATCTGTTCATCCCCCAGCCTGTGTTGATATTGGTGGTTGCCCTGACATAAGTGTAGGACCCTGCACTTGGAGTTTTTAAATCTCGACTTTCCCAGAGGCCCACTCCTTCAGCTTGTTCAGGTCCCTCTGGATGACATCCTGTCCTTCAGGATGGAGTATGGAATAGAGTATGACAGCTGCACTTTGCCCAGACAAAGCAAGGGAGAAGAGAAATAAAGAGGAAAAAAAGAAAGAGAACAAATAATATCATCAGTCCTTAGATCCTGTGATGGATCTGACAAAGAAAGAGAAAGAGACAAAAAATAGAAGACAGGGGAGGGTTGCTGATCCACTTCCTTCCATAGTTAACCTGGTGCACACTTCTTATGCAAAGTAGATGTTTTGGCACATGCACAGCCAGCCCCTTTTGAAACCTCCAGGAGGTGAGTGGGAGGGTGGGACTCAACCTGGACATGCTGAGCACAGATCTCCAGGTGGAACCAGAAGTTGGCTCAGAACAGCACTGCCCCACTCAGCAGGGCCCTCTCTTCCAACCACAACTTTTCCGTCACAGCAGTCACAATGTCTGAGACAAAAACATGCCTGTGCCTGGTCCTCCACAGTCCATAGTATTATGTTTCCTGCACACTCAGGTTCTTCCAGTGGTGGTAAATCTGGTTTTTACTTACAGTGAGAGACACTTTGCTCCCCCAGCCTCTGTCTGGCTGTCCATCCACTCAAGAGGTGGGAAGAGAGTTTTCATTGAAGACCAAGGCAAAACCTTTTTTGATCTCATCCTTCTTCTCTGTTGTTACCAGTTCACCAGTATTGTTTTCAGGGATGGGGGGCATACACCTTCTTTGACCTTCCTTTTCTGGTCTTACATTGATTTTAATTATGCTTTAATTCTATGACAGTTGGAATAACCTTTAAAAATACATTTTTTTACTTTTCTGAACAGCACATAATGGCTTTATTGTTACTTAAAACTATAATTTAGTAATTTCCTTTCCTTCCTATGTTATTTAAGTATTTTCATTTCCTTCACATTACAAAAGATGAAATAAAATATTATTTTACAGGATGAATAAATAGGGATTTACTATTTACTTTCACTCACTAAGACAGTCAATATTAAACTTAGTTTTCAAATGAATAGTTATAGCTGTCTGATTTTTGCATATTAATGCAATCGGTTCACTGTCCCAGAAAGTTTTTGGAATAAAATGATGTACATATTAGGAACTTGAGTTTTCTCTTATGCTTTTCATTTCGTGAATAAAAACTAAATTGCTACCCATATAAATTTCTGTCTAGCTGACATAAGTCAGAACAAAATATTAACTACTCTCAAACTTTTTTGTGTGATTTGAAGTGGCTTTGTTGTCATCTGCGGGGGTCCAGTATATAGAACAAGCTGAGATGAATTACATATTTATAGTGCAGATTTCTCAAATACCATCAAAACCCTTCTTGATTGTCTTTGGAGGAGAATTTAGGCCCCCAAGCAACAAGTCATTTAAAATGCTGTACTTGGAAAGCCTGTGCTCTTCTCCTTTGAAAGGCCTTGCTAATTCTGACTCATTTTCATGGTTTTTAGTGTGTCATAAAGTCTTAAATGTCACCTGTCTTTACATGCTTGGCACACTGAATAACTTCAAATAGTAATGCCCAGTCTTCTGCTCCTCAACAACAGATTCATTATTTCATCTTTTGAGTAAGTAAGTTCTCTATGTTAGTGTTTAGCTTTTTATTCTATATATGTGTGTATTTAAGGTCATAGAACCATGGAGTAATTTAGGTTGGAAGGGAGCTCCAGCAATCATTAAGTCCAACCCTCTGCTCAAAGGTAAGTCAGATCAAGTTGCTCAGGGCCATGTCCATCAGGTCTTCAACACTTCCACAGACTGTAAATCTACGACCTCTCTGGCCCCTTTCCCAGTATTTGACCACATTCAAAGTTCTTTTTTTCCTTTTTTTTTCCTTTCCTTTTTCTCTAATCATAATTCATAATTGTCCATGTTCCAGTTTCAGTCCTTTGCCTCTTATCCTCTTGCTGTTCAGCATCAGGATGAATCTGCTTCTGCCCTCTTATCTGGCAATAGTTAAAATCTTGGCTTGAGCCTTGTCTTAAGGGTGAAGACACCCAGCTGTCTCAGCCTCTCCCTTTATCTCATGTGCTACTGCATCTGAACGTCTTGGGGTCTTCTGCTGGATTTTCTCCAGTGTTCCAGTAACTTTCCTTCAGTGGGGAGCCCCAAGAGGACCACAGTTATTCAAATGTGACCCCAAAAGAGTTTAATGGAGGTGAAGAAGTGCATCCTTAACTCCTACTAGCTGTAGTCATACTAATACTGTTCCATTTTTCTGTCTGCTTATGTAGCTAAATAGCTGTAGCAGCTCTGGGCAATGCTGCAGTTCTACCTCACACTAGCAGAACAGCAAAAGACCAGCTATTTACCAGAAACAAAGTACTGAATCCAATTTTATTTTCTGTGTCTGAGTAGCCTACATTTAGGCACTGTTTTCTTAGTGAAGTTGTTGATTATGTTGAATTTTTCAGTATAGGCATTTACATGAGCCTTTTCACCCTGCAGACTACTCTCAAACTTTATGACACTGTTCTTGATTTGTAATTCACACTGGGATTGCTCAGCTAAGCCATATAGTTTTAGTTTGTTTTTTATCTGGATGACTCCTAAACATAATAAGAACTTCTAAGTTAGCAATATGAATAATTTTTCTTGAATACTGATGTGAATTTTTGCATAAACCTTCACAGACACTTAATGCTTTCCCTGATCTTTTGTACGCATCTGAACCCTCCTGGGAAACTGACTGGTGGTTGTAAATGGCTGAGCAGCACTTCTGTGCTTTCTCAAGGGCTGGATGCAGCCGGGGTGGGACTGGAGTGATGACTGTATGGTGATAGAGCAGCTGGTTTGTCATCCCACCTGGAAGATCTGGCCCACAGGCAGTGTGGATGGTGGGGATGCTGCCATGGCTTCTTGTAAAATCTCTTCTGTGTCATCCTGAAGAGTGCTGAGGATGATCTTTTTAGTATTCCATTATTGCCTTACTTCTAAGTGGGAGTCTTTCTTCCCATTCAGCCTTCAGATCCCTAAGGCTCTCCTCAGTCTAGATAATGTGTAATTTGGGTTATAGTGTACCTAATTATTATGCAGTTCTTTTCATCATTCTATGAATTTTCCTATACAGCTTCAGTGAACATAAACTATTTAAAACAGAGGATTATTTTTTATTCTTTGAAAACTGAAATATCCCATCTGTGAAGAGTATGATTGATAATTCATATGCATCATGTGAATATTCTCTCATATACTTGCATTCTCTACCTCCAAATATTTCTTGTTAATTATAACACCATATAAAATAGAATATATCTATTGTGATGGGGTCTTGGTTGCCATTTTGGCTTGCTCTTCAGCTATAGCTGTGGGAAAAAAGGAAAAAGCTGCATAGAAATGTCTTTCATGCACATAGAAATGAAAAGTGAAAAGTGTCTACTTTTGAACAACATAATTAAATTTACAAATATGGGTGGGTGTATCCTGAAAATGAAAAGCACATTAAAATCATTCTTCTCAGCTGCAGGTTATTTAACCATAAGAGATGAAATCTTTATACCAAGTTACAATCTGTACTGACTTAAAAGATGACTTGTGAAAGCTCTCTCCAAGGTGGTTTTTCAAAATTGATTTCTTTAAGTTGAATTTCTGTTATATTTTAGAATCGGGGCTGGTTCTGACTGAAAAAATAAAACTCATTCAAAGTTAGCATTACTAGTAGTGTTGGTGAACTCTGCTTATTTAAAGCATAATTTTTTTTTCTTTCTTACTTATATCTGTGGTGTCTTGATTAAATTAGAAGTAGAAGCATCTCCTAGTATCCAGCCATGTGGCCTAATCTACTTTATAAGCTAGAAAAGCTCAATCTTAAAATCTGTGAAATGTTTTTCTCCTGTAAGTCATGCTGGTACTGTGGTTCAGAACCTTCTCTGGGGGGCAAGATTGTTGACACAGAAGCATTTTCAGTTGAACAATAAAAGAATTTATTAAACACTCATTCCGGTCTGATGATTGTGGACAATTCTTAAATCATAGAATTACAGAATAGTTTGGACTGGAAGGGACCTTTAAATGTCATCTAGTCCAACCCATTTGCAGTGATCAGGGGCATTTTTAACAAGACCAGGTTGCTCAGAGACCCCTTCAATCTGATCTTAAATGTTTCCAGGGATGGGGCATCCATGATCTCTCTGGGAAACCTGTTCCAGTGTTTCAGCACCTTTGTGGTAAAAATCTTCTTCCTTATTCGTATCTAAATCAACCCTTGTCCTGTTGCAACCAGGCCCTGCTTGAATGCAATCTTGTGACTGCCTGGGGCTGCAGGTATACAATGAGTTATCCAAGACATCTCATAACTGCTGGGATATTTGCAAGGAGATATCACTGCTTTTATTCATATAATAGATGTAGTCCTTTAGTTAGTGGAATAGTACCTCAAGTGGTGGATTTAGTTCTTGCTATTTAACTTAACTCATACATTTAGAGATTAAACTACATGCTCAAAAATTGTACCAGATCTTGTAACCTCTATGCTTTTGAAAGCATGATATTTAATTTTTTATCTGTTCTTCAGCAGTTTCCACTACTGTCTGACTCTCTGAACATGTATAATTTGGGTTTCCATGAATTGGAAATTTTGTTGAAATTATTGGTTTTGCCTGACTGCTTTTTGTGTTACTATCCCTACCCAAGAAAAATGCTGTTTTAAGTCTTTTTGGACTGAATATACAGGACAGACAGGTGTCTTTTATTTCTGCCAACTTTCGCTCTGCCATAGATGAGGCAGGATAGCTGAAGCCTCCTCTCTCCTTTTCAGAGATGCTGCACCCTAGAACAATGAAAAGCTGTCTTGACAGACTTGTTACAACAGGAACAACTTCCATTTTTAGACATAAAATGTTGCTGATCAACCTCCCCACATATTTTATTAGTCTAAGTCACTTGATTACCACCTAACCTCAATCTCAGTCAAGAACCAACAATGTGCTCTTTGTCTTCCAGAAGTTCAGAGCTGCCTCTGCATCAAAGTCCTTCAACTGTCCAGTCCAACTTAGTCACCCTTTAAGATCTTGAAGCTCAGTGATGTCTTTCCACTAATGTTGAATTGCATTGCTAACATGTATAGATCCACAGCTGCTTGGTAGGATGAACTCCAGTGACTACAGAGGTAAACAGTGTGTTTACCTTAGGCTAGCAGTAGTTTTGCATTCAAACTGTACTTCAGTCTCTTGGTATGATCAATGTCTTTATATCTGGTACACATACCCATCCTTATGCAAAGTCCAGCAGTTTACCCACTGAAAATATTTTATGCATTGCTGTGTCTACATTTATGTTACTTTCCATTACCTTGTGTATTAGAAGCAGGAGGTGAATGTCATGTCTTCTTTCCAGCCTCCTACCCCAACACATGAAATAACAACAGAATAAAACATGAAATAACACATGAAATCCAACAGAAGGTTCTCAGAGGATGACACAGACATCAAATTAAATTTCGACTGTGCATATTGTTTCCTTTAGTGTAGATACTATGCATCCTGCAACTGTTTCTACTTAAAAACAAAAAAAACCCACTTTTTTATGTTAAATTGAGCAGAGCGAGTGTTCAACCATTGTGTTGCAGTTTGCATCACTGCACTCACAGATGTGTAATGTCCTGTACACCTGTGTGGGGCTGGGAAACTGTTCACTGCTGGTGTCTTCTGATCTATGAAGGAAAGGATTAGAAAGCATTGGATCATAATTAGCACAACAGGGATGTATTTTAAGTTAGTGCTGAAAGAATGCCATTCCAGATGAAGTTAAGGGAGCCTGTATTGCCTTGTAAGAAAGCTAGAGATGTCACTTCACTTTTTTTTTCGTACAGAGAATAGGGTAAGAATTGCAGTAATTTGCAAATTATTGGGCACAGAATTGCAGAATCATAGAACAGTTTGGGTTTGATGGGATCTTAAAGATTATCTAGTTCCAATGCCTCCTGCTGTGGCTGGAACCAGGTCGCTCAAAGCCCCATCCAGCCTGGCCTTGAACACTTCCATAGATGGGGCATCAATAACTTCCCTGGACAATGTGTTCTGGTGCCTCACCACTCTCACAGTAAAGAATTTATTCCATAAATCCAACCTACATTTCTACTCTTTTAGTTTGAATCCATTTTACTCCTGATCCTATCACTACAGTTCCTGACAAAAATACCCTCACTGTACTGGAAGGTTGCTGTGGGGTTTCTGTGCAACCTTCTCTTCTCCAGGCTGAACAGCCCCACATTTCTCAGCCTTTCCTCATAGGGGAGGTGCTTTAGTGCATAACACCCATGAATGGAGCCACTAAGGACTTCAAGTAATAGCCAGGACATCAGTGAGGAATTAAACTCTTTTCAACAAAGTGAAGCAAATACATCTCAAATGAAAACATTTATATCTAATCCAAAGCCTTTAGATACCATAAATTGGTATCTAAATTAAGCTTTATCACACAGAACTCATATAAAATATTTTTTTAAAGTGACTACTAAATTCCACCACAATGTTTAAGCATTTGGCTTTCTTTCTGTTGCACCCATGAGCAAATGCCTTGATCAGAGGAATTTTCCCTCTTTCCCACCTGACATCTGTCCAATTCCCTTTCATGTTCCCCATGCTTATAATAATGTTTTCCTGCTATTCTTGAAATATTCACACATTTCTCCCCTTCTTTTAAGTTCCAGATATTGTTCCTTTCAATTCCCTTCTGCAGGAAATTTCTTTGTCCTTTGCACTAGCTGTCATCTCTCTTTTGACATATCAGATTTAAAAAATAAAACCCCATATTAAATCCTATGAGCAAGTAGAGCTTAAAACTAATTTTCCTAATGTACTGCTAGGAGATGGAGCTTTCACATTATCAGATGCAGTTTATAATAGAGTCTGAAATCTATGTGGAAGGATTTTCATCATTCCCAATGAAAAGAGAACTTTTTACAGTGTTCTACTTAGATATTTCTTTCTGGCATCAAAAATAGCATTCAAACAGTAAATGAACTGATTAGGGTACACATGAAAATGCATTTGGGTAGTAAGGCAGCAGTAATGTGAATGAGAGGATGCTCTGAACCCCTAAGGCTCCAAATAGTTATTATAAAACTCCATTTCTTTCACAGCAGACTTTCTGCAGGAGACAAAAAATAGATTTTAAGGTTTAGTGAATGCTGTCTTTTGGATCAATGGGACTGAACAAAGCTGCCTTGTTATTTTGTTTAAGTTTGTCCTTGAATCTTCAGCTGCTCTTTGGGGGGCAGTCATTCTGGTGAATAACATTAACTTATATACTGTTGAGGTTTCCTTTGGTTTTCTAAGCAGATACTTCCTCTGTGTTTTGGGCACAGGGTCAGTGACACACCATCCAAAGGAAAGGCAGCCTTTAAATCATTAAAGAGCAGACTCAGCATTTACCTAGAAAACCTCCTCTTCTGAAAAGACACAACTCCTGAGTAATTCCTGTATTTCATCTCCCAAGAAGTACACAACAGAAGAGCAGCACTCATACCAAGAAGTCTTAGGTATACCTTTTCTCCCCCACTGATTTGTATGTTAAAATAGGATATTTTATTAGTGGTGCATGGCATTTAGAAGACAATTTCTACCTATGTTGTGAGGGAGGTATACTCTGCAGTAGAGTCCTTCTCTCATCAAGTCAATTGGGAGACATACAGAAGTTGACCATAGCTGTCAACCTGGCATACAGCTAGATTTCCTTCCAAGGAAATTGGGAGCTGTGAAGCCATGATGTGCATCTTGTTGTGCAACAACAGTATGGCCAGTGTGGACTGCTAGGGACCAGATGGCAGAGGGCACTGTAACAACCTCTCATGCATTCACCTTAGGTGGGGTTTGCTCACTTATTTTGATTTTGTGCTGTGCTTTAGTGAAGCATGCATCATAACGTAAGGCAGAGATTGCTCAGGAGCCTCATGAATACATGATCTGCCATGATATTTAGGAATTTCCTACAGTCTAGTTGGCAAGCAAATAGTCTCATTGGTCAGCAAAGAAGAGCTCTGGATAGTTGAGGAATATAAGATCCATTAGTATATGACATTCTCCTGGAATTAACTCACCCTGGATATTACTTTATCTGTTATGTAATAATTCACTAGTTAATTTGTATGATCAGCTCAGGCTCAATTTAAAAAATAAGTGCCCTCTTCCATTTTTGGTATCCCAGATTGGCACAGGGAATAGGGATCCATAAATAGTCTGAGTCAGATCAGGAACTTCTTTTATACTTTTACCAAGTATACCTTTTCATGTCTTCATCAGGAGCGTTGCAGTAATCCCTCTGCCAAAACCAAACTCGTTATCTTTTTTGCCAGCAGCAAATCAGATGTAGCCATTGCCAACTAAAAGCCATTTTCTCAGATGGCTTAGGAAGCTCTCACACAAAATACTGATAACATGGCACGTGGGAGGTATCCATGGATAATTCCAGACTTAGACCTGTTGTCATCCAGAAATGTAGCTACCTCTCATGTTTAGTCAAGACTGCATAACTTCAATCAAGGTTTTTTTAGGTATCTAGAAATGATGTTATAGCAAGAGCAGCTGAAATTCCTCTTCAGGTAGCTGATGCTTTTCTCTTTCATTTTGTTGTTACCCTCCTGCTGCAAGATCTTGTCCTGTTCTGCTGCTGGACTTCCATGCTGAAGATGTGTTACATAGTTTTCCCAAAACAATCTCTCACAATAATCAGGAATACAGTACATTGCATTTCTGTTAGTTAAGAAAAATAATTTTCAAAGTATAAATCACTGTGGGCTAAAAAAGATGTTTCAAATAGTTCTGCATGCAAAGCACTGACCGATTTTGAATGTGAGACTCCTGAGCCTATGTTTTTTGTTCATTGTGAGAGGCTTCTAGCATTTATGTTGCAAAATGTTGTGGGGTAAAAAATGCATATCCTGCAAAAGGCAATTCCCAAGAGAACAGGACTGGAATGTTCATTCACTGCTATGAAAGCAGTGATTAGAACTGAAGTCTGATCACTGGGGCAAGCTTATTTCAGAACATCTGATCTCTTAGTCTTCTAACCAGAGATTGTTTTGGGGCCACCTGAGCCTTAGGCTTGAAGCTCATTGGTTTGGGTATGACTTCTGAATATTTTTCACATCATGTTTCTCTAATCTCTCAAAGCTGATACAAAGCAGGCAGAAGAAAAGGAGTGTGTGTGTTTGTGCATGTGTGTGAGTGGACAAAGAGATTTTTAAAATGTCTTTCTCTGAAAAGAACTCATAAAAATAAAGATTTACATATTAGAATATTAAAAGCTTTCTCCTAATAACCTGACTGATTTAGAACTAATAATGTTACTTTAGATAGCTTGATGCAGAATAAACTTGACTTAGCTGTTTCAACAGCACATAGTGTACCACTGTCACATAAAAGAGATTTTCTCAAATCCTTTGTGATTGATTTGTGTTCGTGATCTTTGATTGCAGTGAGTAGCCAACATCTGCTTCTCACTCAAGAGCCATAAATTAACATTAGCAGTAGATAACACTTGCTCTGTTTACTCCAGTGATTTTAACTTTTTGCCATCCCAGTCTTGTCATCTCACTACGTTAGTATCAAAGGTTGAGCTCCCCCATCCATTAGAAATGTTATTAACTGTTGACAAGAACCCACTGGAATCCAAATGCATTGGATATTATGTATACACTTGCTGTTTTTCAGTCTTGCCTGGCTTATGGCCATAATGCCTTTGGGAATCAGCCACTTGAATTGGATTGAATTGAGTTGTTTTTCAGGTAGGCTCCCCCTATCCATCCTGAGGTTTTGTGGGACACCTGGCTTTATGCACATAGGAATTTGAAGGAGATAAAGAATCATCTCCCCCTGGTTTGTAATCATAGGGATCACCCCTCTATATTTTCATTATTGCCAAGGGAATCAGAAGTCTGTATAAACATAATTTCAACTTCAGAGTTTTCTGGTTTCCTTTAATAAATTCTCCTGCAATTTTGCCAACTCTGTCAGAGACTAGGGAATAGAGTGCACAGTAGTAAGGATCTCATTGTTACCCTCATCAGATTAAGAGTCAGGGTTCTCTGAGGTCTCATTATCATCACTATCATACCAAATATCCCCATCCCAAGCCTCAAAGTCTGTATAAAGTACTGAATTGCAGAGCCACCTATCTGAAATAGGAGGTTGTTTCTTCAGCAACAGTTTTGTCTGTGCTCAGCTGCAGTGAGCAGAGCTTTAAGGTGGTCTACCTCAGTTTTAAGATGCTTTTTCCCAATTTCAAGATGATAATTTTCAGTCATAAGTTTATCAACTCATATTCCCATGTTTCTCGTCTATCCCTCTTAAAGGCTGATAATGATTTGAACACCTGATTTTCTGATTTCAAAGAAGTACATTCTACATCAGAAATCATTCAGATCAGCTAAAAGGTGTCACCAGGCTCCCTCCTCTGCAAGGATTTTAACAGAGCCTGGCCAAGGTGTCTCCACTCTGCTTCATGAACCTCCATTGAGTCCCCTTAGATTGTACTGTGTGTGGAAAGTCTGACATTCATTTAACTGTGTCATCCAGGGAGTAGTGACCACATTTCCCCCTCTAATTTCCATACTGTTATACACTTCTATTTAATTTTACCTCCAGACTTTTTCCCTGCTTTCCCTGACAACTGCTGCCACTGATTTCCTTTGGTATAACATGTTTACCAGTATTCCATAGGAAGCAAAACATTCCTGTTCCCAAAAAGCTTTTTCCAAATTCACTGTGAAATGTTGAATTTCAGCTGCTTAGGAAATGTGTTAGAAATTTTCACCAATTTTCAAAGTTCTTGTGGTATGGTGAACTTTGGCATATTCCTTTTTCATTCCTTTCATCATTTTCTCTGTAGTAAAGGAGCGATGGCTTTTTATGTTTTATTGTTGTTCATCTTTGTCACTAGACAAAACTTAAAGTACAACTTATAGTTGCACTTAAACCCCCCAAACCTAAAGCTCTACAAGTGTGTTCATTTGTACAAAAAAAAACCCCAAACAACAAATGGCCCAAGAAATTTCCAACTGCAGCAACCTTAAATGGAACCAATATCTCAGCAGAGTTTAGAAAGACGATCTCAGTTCTAGGCAGTATGGACAGCCCAGTGGCTCCAGCAAGCTCTTCTGAATCAGTGCAAGGTTTTGGTATTGACATTACTAAAAATAAAGAATGAGAAATATGACTGTGAATCACTGTTTTGAGTGAAGCAATCTAGATTTAGCAAATCTAGCTGGTATGCCTGTAAACCCAGCTGATTTGGTAACAGCTGGGATAATGCTGTATTGTATTGTGGTTTGCAAGATCAAATTCATATAAAGTATACAAATTTTTGCATTTCTGGGGGGGTTTTGTGATTTTTTTTTCCTCTGCTGAGTTAACATTTATTATTTTGTTTAATTTTTCAAGTAGCATGTTCCATCATCCTTTACTTTGGAATTATCTGGTTTTTTGTCCTAACTGTTGGACTTTTTTCTGAGTCTGAAATTGGTTAAAACCAAGTGGGGAAAACAAAGTGCCTGTGGCCTTAATGAAGAACATTCTTTTTACCTTAACTAGTCTTTACTCAAACTAAAAAGAAATCAACAAAACAAAAATCCCAAACTATAAAGCTGCCATTACCAATATTAATTATGCTAATATTCATCACTCAAGGCATTCAAGGCATTAATTTGTTGAAGGAAACCATGAACTGCAAAATGTCAAAAGCTCTAGAAAGAAAATCCAATAAGATGAAGACAAAGAACTCATCTAACATTGTGACAGAATAGGAAAGGTCAGGTTTAAATTCAAAGATAAGGAAAAGAACAAACCTAACAGGTGAATGAGAGAGAGAGAAAAAAAGAGAGATTTAAAGTTAGAGGTGAAAAATCATAATGAGTGCATATCTAGAAAGCTCAGCCAACACTGGACAGAATAAAAATAATCCCCTAGTAGGCTCAAGATACGGATAATTACTGCTTTAATCAAAATGATGGGCTTGTTAGTTCGTATATGATGTGACAAAAGTTGCCAGCCACCATAAGAAGTGAATAATTGGAACCAAAATTTTTTCTTGCAACTCTAATGCTTGTCTAAATATTAAGTTAGAGGAAGATGTGTCTGCATGTCTGAAGGGGTGTCTCTGAGTATGTAACAAATGGGGTCTTGACCTTTCCAAGATGAATAACAATAGCTGCTGGACTGAACTCTCCTCTGGGGCCACATTCCTGTGTGTTTGCAGGATGGCTCCCTCTGCTTAAAATGTCTGATGTGCCAGTAGAAGTGAACACAGAGTTGTCTGTAAATTGTTGTGATTGCCTTCTGCTGTGGCATCTGATGCTGTACTCACTGCTGTGTCAGTGGTACCATAGTTCTGCTGACAGTAAATTTACAGTAATCCAAATCCCTGATGAAAAATTTGGTATGGCTATTTGGAAATTGTGGGAAAAAGACACGAGAATGCAAAGTCTTCATGAGCAGCAAATATCCAAATCTCTAATTTTTTCCCCAAAAAAACCCCAATAATCCCAAGTAAGTCCTGTATGCTGCAGTGGGCTTCATTTTGTTCAGTCTTTTTGTAGTGCAGTGTCAATATTTCTGTCAATCCCAATGGTAATAATAGAGTAAAGGTTACTGATGCTATGCTGAAGAAAGATGCTTCTATTTGTCAGGACAAATGGCAGAGGCAACACACTTCCAGCTTTGTGTGTGTTGATGGAAAGCCATGACTTCTGCTTTTCCATTTGTGTCCGAGGAGATGAAATAGAGCCAGGGTTTAGAAACAAAGCTTATTGAACCATTATCTGTCCTCATGTTTAGTTCCAACATTTGCAGTTGAACTTGTTTTATTCTTCACCTGTATGAGCAAATACCCAAATCACTTGTTACATGTTTTCATCTTTTTCTCTAGTAATTTTCTTCTCAGTAGAAATGGTTGGTTCAGGTCTGACATGTCTGTAAATCAGAGTTGCCTGCTGACAGAGCAGAAGAAAATGGCCTGGGAAATTTTAAAATCTGTTTCAGAGATGTCTCCTCTGACTACAGAATAGCATTTCAGTGTTTCTCTGACCTACTAAATGACAGCTCAATCTGCTAACAGGAGGGATTGATTAGCTTGCACAAGCTAAAATGTCTTCCCACACACTACAGGATTGTATTGGAGAATGTTCCTCCTGTAATTTGCCTGAACACAAAACTGTATAACTTTTAAACTCTTGCTCAGATAAGAGAGCAGTCTGGAAGTGACTACATGTTTTACTCATCATGTTCTTTGGTACATTTAATGAAATTATATCTATTTGCTAAGCATTTGCTAAATGTTTGCTTTTCTAGTTATCTAGGTTTCTTTTCTTATCATATCTCACTGGAGGGGCAGTAAAGGTGAGGGAGAAATTTATGTTTTGTTTTGGGGTTTGGTTTTTTTTTTGTTCATTTTTGAGGGTTCTGTTTTTTGGGGTTTTTTTTAATATGACTTTTTTGCCTCATTAGTATAAAACTGAAAGCATCAAATCACCCTATGTTATACCAAAAGCCTTGGCAGCTGCAGTCTAGTAGCAGAGCTCCTGTCCTGTAACAATGAAAGCCCTCACACCTTGCCACCTGCCATAATCCCAAACTCTGAGCTGTGTAGGGGAGCACCTTATATGATGAAGAGGGAGCTCAAGCTGAGGGAGACCTGCATAAAATGATGAAGGAAGAAATACTACAGAAAAAGGTTAAAAGAACCAAGAACTGATCTTTACACAGTGATCGATCCATTACTGGGGAGATAGATGAGAAATCTTTCCATTATACATTCATAGTTAGGTCAGTGCTACTTCAGTTTGGAGAGCATGAGTGCCCCAGGTCAGTCATTGGGCAGACCCTTGGAGCAGGACAAACTTGGGCTCCCTTCATCCAGTCTTCCTAATCTTTTTAGTTCCCTGAACCTTTTTCACATTCTGTTGCTGTTTGCTCATCCTAAGCAGCCAGGTCTCAAAATTCCAGCCAAACTGTCTTGCAATCATAAAATGCAGCCACATTTCTGTCATTGAACAGTCAATGACACCACCCACAGTGTTCTCTTCACCTTTTCTACCCTTATAAGTGATCCAAATTCCTAGTTTTGGTTCCCAGTATTTTTCTAAGCTCTGCTGAAGTTGTGCCCTGCCTGTCACTTGCTTTAGATGATAGGAAAACACTTTTCATAGATTAAGTGGCTCGAAGTAGATTTCCAAAATGCAAAGATGATTTTTTTGCCTAACTTATTTCTATTGATGAACACATGTAAACTTTGAAAGCTAACAGGAGGCTGTTCTTTATTAGCATTACCCTCACGTATAAGTCTATGGAGGATTACTTGGGCACTTGGGACCTTGCTGCTTGGAAAACTTCCTATCTTGGATTTTGAAGGTAGCCCATGCACTTTCACATGTCCTACAGAAGGGAGACTAATAAGACTGAGAATATTTCCCAGAAACTTGACTGATGGTGGTATCTGGTTTTGTTGCTTTGTAAATCTGATTTTTGTTCACACATACTACCAGTTCTGAAATTAGATGGTCGTAAAATATTAATGTAATTTTTCTATAGGTTAAATCTGGTTTCTAGGAATTAACTGAACTTCCAGAGCAGATTTGTCAAATGTATATGAACTGCATTCCCAAGAAAAGCTTAGCCTATTTGTCTCAACAAACTGCTGGGTTCTTCACTCAAAGTAGTGCTCAGTTGGGGCCTGCTAATTTAGCAGGATGGTGATGGCTGGTGTTTTCAGCTAACCTGAGATTGCCTTTCCTCTGAAACAGGCTGGAAGTGTTCTTGCAGTTGACTACCACCGAGGGGGTGTCAGGAGCTGCTCTTTACCGAACTTGAAGTGTCTCACCTCAAGTTTCTTGTGTTGTACGTTAACCTTCTTGCTCACCACTTGGTATCTACTCTTTGTACTTTCCTCCAACAGCTGTGATCCTTTCTCAGTGCTGTGTCACAGGAGATGTGTCACAGCCTCCAGACTAGGACAGGAACAGGCCTGGCTTGGGGCACTGTCAGTAGATGACTCTGATGACATGAGAATGTCACCCATGAAGCTTCTACACCTAAACCCACCCAACTATAGATGGTCTTCCCCAAGCCCAATTTTGTTTGCATGATAATACGGGTTTTGAGGCTATGTGAACAGTGACACTTAGTGGCAACTACCAGAACTATACCTTCAGGAGAGGAGGCTGTTTGATAGAAGTAAAGAAGTAAATAGTGAAGTTGTAATATATCTAATTGGCTGAGATATCTAATTAATCAGGAAGGTCAACAGTAGCCATTCAGTTTGTTTTCCATTAGATTAATTTACATGCCAGTTAAACTCTGTCACAAATGGGAAAAATGAAGGAAAAGAGAACATTGATTTCTGAGTCTGAGTAATATTAATTATTATATAAGTGATCATGTTTGCCAAATTCCTTTCTCTCTATAATACTGTACCTTCAAATTATTTGGTCTTGGTATGTGAAAAAATCCTGAAGCCCTGGTACAGAGACCATGTTCAGTTACTTCTAAATCTTTTTCAGTTCTGGCTGCTCTTTCCAGGGGGGCAGACAGAAAAGGTAATAGTTGGACTAATCTGCTTTTAGGAAATGGAAGGATGAACATCCCACGTGCCATCTTCCCTTATTCATTCTTCTGAATGTGTTGCCTCTTGTATTTTTCCCCCCTTCTTCTTCATTTTTTCCTATTGACTCTTGCTTAGTGGTGTTGTTTTTCTGCATGTCTTAAAACAGTGCCACAGGTGATCAGTTGCTCTCCTTTTGTAAGACATCTGCTCACTAAAATTGATCCCAGTGACTTATCTCAGAAAAGACGTGCAGCCTTTTTCCTGTGGTTGTTTTCTACTTGCATAATGGAAACATCCTCATTGTTGAGTGCAGATCAGCTAGAGAAAGTGGGGAATTGCCTTAGACATTACATTGGATGCAATGTGATCTGTGCTGTCATGTGCACTGCAGAGTATTGTGTCTTGCTACATGGCTTCATAGGCACTTGATAGCCTGAAGGGCATCATGAAGTGACAAACAAGATGACTGAGGAAAAGACAGACACCTTCCATTTTGCTGGCTGCCTATATTCACTGTTATTTTTGGGATCTGCCATGGGTGAGGCAGAGTGCAAAACATCCCAGAGAGGATCTGGATACTGGGAATTGTTTAAAAAAAGCAAGATTATATTTGTTTATCTCATGCAACCTCTTGCACTTCCCTCAGTGCTGTTTTCCACAAATCTCAGCTTCTCTTCCCAGCAGAGAGATGGTTTCTGCTCTGGGAAGGTGGGACAGAAAGTCCCTGCTCTGCAGCTGCCCAGCTGTTGGTGACCTGACTCAGCTGTTGGAGACCAGGTCCCTGGGGATCTCTGCCATTTGTTTCCATGCACCTTGCTGACCTCCAGGGTCCCCCTACCTCAGGATCTTTCCTCCACTGAGACTGTTCCCTTTTAGCTCTTTCAGCAGCTGGGCTCCAGTTTTTCCAGAATCAGAAGGTATTGTCAGCTTTGTAATTGGCAGTACTGTCTCATCAGTCAGAGCATTCAGGATACATCACTTCTGTTCACACCTGATAATCGGCATCCCAAAATCATGGGGACTCATTCACATTACATTATCCTGAGTTGTCAGACATGGTTGGAGAAAATGCTTAGTTAGGACCTGAAGAAGACCAGTCAATTCTTATATTGGGTCCCTGAACTTCATGACTTGTAAGAATCCTAACAAGAAATAGTGAATTTATACAAATCATTCATTTCCCAAGTAGATGTTTCTACAATTACAACTCCAAAGAACACATTTAATAGCACAGGCAAGGAATACTGCACTGTGGGAAGCAGGATATTCGTGTTGATTCATAGTTGGCTTTAGTAAAAAAAAAGACCTCTGAATTCAAAGCAGAAACATTATTCATGGAGCTAATTTTTTTTTTAAATCTTCTAGTATCTCCCATGAATACCACAACATGGATATGTTTCTGACTCGTTTGAAATTCACTGGCTAGTTTGAAAAAACTGTAGCTTATAAATAAAATTAATTCTTATTTCAAATGAATAACAATCAAAACAGCAGAGCTAATTAAATGAATTTTGAAGGAACAGTGTTTTGTGGAGTTGCATGTTTTTGTTGTAGTCACAAATGGTAAATTTATTCAGAATTTGATATCAAAGGAAACTAGAAAACAAGTTGTGAGCTATGTAGAAATGTTGTTGCTGTTTCCTTTAAAGAAAAAACATTTAATTTCTTTCTTCAGAAGCCAGCTTCAGTTATAGTTGTGTCTAGCTTGTATCCAATAACCTGATATTGTAGTATTATTATATGGACTGGAAAGGGCCTCTGGGGGTTATCAGGTTCAACCCACCATTAAAAGCAAGGACACCTTGCATCAGGTTGTTCAAACTGTTGTCCACTAGAATTTTTAATAGTTCCAGTAACCTCTCTTTTCAGGCTTTTTCAGTGCTTGACTGTTGTCCACTAGATTTTTAATAGTTCCAGTAACCTCTCTTTTCAGGCTTTTCCAGTCAGGTTTTTTCCAACTTCTAACTAGAAACTTCTTTGCTATAACTTGTACCTGTTTCTTCTTGTCCTCCAACTGTAGTCCCCTGAGAAGGTTCTGTCTTCATTTTCTCTAGACCCTGCCAATCGTTGAAGACATTAAAACAATTCACTTTGCCTAAAGAAAATCTTTCTGTCAATAAAAACAGAAATGAAAATATTTCTGCTAGATTTCTATGAGACCGTTTTGTTTTGCCTCTGGACAAAAAGAAGTATTCCTCATTTTATATGTTTTGGATAATCCCAATGACTGGAGGGAGACTTCATTGCAATCGACAATTTCCTCATGGGAGGAAGTGCAGGAGCAGACAGACACTGGTCTCTGTGCTGAGCAGTGACAGGGCCTGAGGCAATGGCCTGAAGCTGTGTTGGTAAGGTTAGGTTGGATATTAGGAAGAGGTTCTTTGCCCAGGGGGTGGCCAGGCACTGGAACAGCTCCCCAGGGAAATGGTCACAGTGCCAAGCCTGTCTTAATTAATGAAGTGTTTGGACAACACTCTCAGGCAACATGGTGTGATTCTTGGGGTGTCCTGGGTGGGGTCAGGCATTGGACTTGATTATCCTGGTGTGTCCCTTCCAACTCAGCATATTCTGTGATTCTGTGAGTGAGAAAGGAAGAAAATAAACACAAATTCTGAAACAAAAGTAAGCTGAACCTGAGGACTGTGTTAAAGAGTACAAAATTGGAAATAAAAATCCATATTTGAAAGAAGAGGCTAAATACAAATATTTTTATCCTGAACAGTAAGTTTCAGTTTCATAATATTTCTAAAGACTTGGAAAACTTAGAATTGTAATATTATGAAAATCTTCCTTATATTTTTTTCTCTTGTTGCTGTATATATTTTACCAGAAGATTGAGTACAGTTAAGTGATTCATCATCTACTATTCTTTTGATGCTGAGGTCTTTCACAAGTGCAGATTCTTGATACCTTTTATAAGGTAAAATCAGAGAGACAGTATATGTTTTGAGTTTCTGACCATAGGAGGACCAGCTTTAGATTCCTGTTGTTCAACAAAACAGCACTTTTTAGCTTTGAACCCAGTATGTGTGTTTTCTCTGCTCAGTCTTTTGCTGAATACCACACTGTTTTCACTTCCAGGTATTCCAGTAATTGTACTTTCCAAGTGATGCAGCCTAGCTTGATGTGATTGCCTTTTATGATCCCTGATTTTGATGGAAATTTATTTCCATATCTTGCTGTTGCCCGTGGTCAAATACATTTTCAGTTGGAGGGAGCTGTGCAATCCTTTGCCCATCATTTGCTACTGTCCTTTTTCATTGAGTTCAACCTGTTGATGCCCTGATTGCCAAAGGCGTATCATTTGATTTTGAAAAGCCTCCTCCTTGGTAAACGCCTAGGGGTATTTTCAGCTCTATTTAGATTTGTGCATTACAGTTTTAAATTGCTACTTTGGGCTCTATTAAAACAAATTTCAGAAAGAAAATGTCAGTGTGCACAAACAGGTAATTGAAAATAGCACAGCTTAGGAACAAACACGGTTTTCCTGCAGATTTCCTTAGCCTTTGTTTAAAAGTGCAGCATTAGTATTATGCTAGTGGGGATTTTTTTATTTGGTACAAGTGCTAATCAGGATAAAATGTCATTGGTTTGGGTAACATATTCATTTGTTAACATGTTCATTTTTGCCAGAACAAATGGTCTGTAAGAGGTGCACACAAGTAGGAAATCCCAGGTTTGTAGTCCTTTAACTACCAGAGTCCAGTTGCCATTAATTTATGCATGTTTGTTATCATTTTACAGCATAAAATACTTCATTCATGACATGCAAATTTAGCTTTTAGTAGTCTGTTGTTGTCTAGAGTGGTAAAAGACTCCATATTCAGCATTCTATAATCGTAAAATATTTTTGTTCTAAAGTCACAGGAATAAGTCTTTCAACTCCGGCCAGTTGTATAGGCTGCATAGGTAGTATCTTGATATCTCGTGCCTTCTAAAATAATTTATAGCACTGGAAATAATTTTGTGTACTTTTACTAACTTGGTCTCACTTTTCTTTTTTCCCCACTTGTGTAAATTGTATACCAAGTTATTTATTTAGCCTCAGTGGGAGCAGTAGAAGGTCATAGCTTGACCAAGGGAGCTTGGAATGTTGCTTGTGGAATTGTAGATGAAATTTTCTGTAGAAATTTCTTTTCTAGTGAAAGATTTCAGATTTTTCAGATTCAAATATTATTTACGAAAATATTTGAAAATAGTTTTTTAAAAGATCCATTAGGACATATTGGTGTGTTTCATCACCAGTTTTCTCCTGGAGCTAAGAAGGCTCTGTATTTCTCAGGATAGTGGCTTTTCTATTCTGCATATGTTATTGACATGATATTGCCAGTGAATAAAGAACAGAATTCAATCAAATTTCAGTAGGCCATTTAATTTCTTGTATGGATGGATTCAGGTCTACCATAAAGCACTGCAGCTGCTTTTGTCCCTCTTCTATATATCAACCAGTGCAATGCAGTTTTCTGCATTATATGAAATAGTATTACTGCATGATTTCACAATTTAATCTCTTCTTTTCTCCTCCTCAAGTCAAGTCTGACTTTTTCACTCAGTTCATATTTATGTGGTAGCAGCAGCTTTGGCAGTGAGTGGTCTGCACTATTTTCTTCTGCTGTATTAGCACCCTATGACATGAAATTCAATGTAAAGGAAAGGAAACCTGTAAAATAATAATTAAAGAAAACAAACCCAAACACCAAAAAACCCAAAGCACATAATTAAGTTGTGAGTGTTGTACATGCTCTCAGGAATAATTTAAGAAGATTGAGGGACTTTTATTGACCTAAGCATTTTAGAAACCAAAGTCAAACTGAGTATGTCAGCCTGCAGCATTAAACGGATCAGCTCTGAATTCTCTTGACAATATTACCCAGGACTATCTGTTGGAAGGAAGCAAGACCATTCCCTGCTGTTCATCACCTCCTTCTTATTGCCTTAGACATTTTTTTTTATGTTTGTATAGTGCTAGAGTGGCTCTACATTTGTTGAACTCCTTGCTCTGAAAGACAAACTGTTGGTATAAAAAATGGGGAGGCTGGTCTTTGGAAGTCTGAGTTATTAAAATTCTGTTCGCTTCCAATCAGTCTTCATTCATTCACAGACATTCCCCAGAGAAGGCAAATACACCTTTTCAGTGAATGTTTCCTTGACAAATGCTTTTGGAGTAAAA
Organism: Agelaius phoeniceus; assembly: GCF_051311805.1. Taxonomy (NCBI): domain Eukaryota; kingdom Metazoa; phylum Chordata; class Aves; order Passeriformes; family Icteridae; genus Agelaius; species Agelaius phoeniceus. Next base: position 33,045,800 of record NC_135266.1, read on the forward strand.
TCCTTGCAGCACAGAGCTGCCCACATGCCCACATATCCACACAGGATCCATATACTCTGTTATGCAAGGGCTGGGAGGGGATCTGCTCACAGAACAACAGCTACATGCAGGGTGGGTTCAACGTGGGGATTTGCCCCTCAGTTGTTCCCATGCCAAAGCTGATGCCTAGGTTAGAACTTTGACTCCCTCAGCAAGGCAGGGATTGTGTGGCCTGTGGCTCTGGGGTGCTGAGAGCAGAGCACCTGTGGGTTACACTCTGCTGGCCTTTGCTGCAGAGTGAGTCAATAGCCCTTGCTTGAGCAGGCAGAGTTGAGCAAGTGGTGGGGTGTTGCCTTTGGGCTGTGACAGTCACCTTCCCAGGGGACTGGCTGCCCTGGTGGCACACCAGAGCCTGTAGTGCAGTCACCTGGCAGCCCTGCCTGCTGTCACACCATCCTCCTGACCATTCACCGAGTTAGGTACGTCTGAGAGAGCTGCAGCATCAGGAGCAGCCAACAGGGTGCTCAGATCTCTCTGTAAGTGGTTCATAAATGCCTTCTTCACAACACACACCAGCGTTCCTGCAGGGAGAAATGATGTCTGTGTTTACATTATAGGTAGTATGGAATACCCAAACTGTGGGGTTGTTCCAAAGTCCTGTATACTGAAACAAATTTTTTTTAGAAGCCAGAAATATATTTATGATATATACATATAGATTCTAGCAGAATTGGGGCACAAAACAGTGGGGGGGCAAGTGGCTTGGAGCATCTGAGTTTTACTATACTATGCATAGTAATATCATATTTTAAGATGTGATTTCTTCAGTTTTATTCTTCTCCTAAGCTATTACTCATCTTGATTGCATTTGTATATTATGCATGAGGACAAACTTGAGCTCTGTGGAAGGAAGATTATCTTAGGAATTCCCATGTCCAAAAGTGCATGTTATTTAACAAGGTGTTTGGACAACACCAGCTTCAATCTAAAAGGATTTTGTGTTGGTTTTATTTGTGGTGTCTATTACTTGGATCACACACAAACACAGTCACACACAAGAATACCAGGACAACAGCCTGCAGGAGAAAAAGGGAAAATCCCATTTTCCCTTTTCCCAAAAGATAATGGAAGCTGAAGGTATTATTGGCAAGTACAAAGGTAGTTAAAGAGGACCAGGAGGAAAATATTTAAATGTAACTACATCCATTTCTACCAGCTAATAAAGAGCATTTTCTTTCCTTTCCCTAGTGGGAAAATAGAGGACAACTTCCTTTACCACTAGTTTCTATAGTGACAGTATTCTCAAAATCATCGTTATGCACTCAAAAATAGCTTGATATTACAGTGTAGAAATGGAGCTTAATCAGAGTTTTCTGTCCCCTAGAAAACAGTTAATGATCTGAAAAAACAAGAATTTTAATTGCATGGAACATTAAATTCTTCTAATTTAGTAACTGAACTCTTGTTTGCTCTTGCTGATGAGGAGAGCAATGGCAAATGCCATCCTTCCCAGCCTCATATCCCATCTGAGGTCCATGATGTTTACTGTGCTTTTGTGTTTGAGCCCACAGGTGCTGCATCTGTGGGTATTCTTTAATTTTTTCTTGGTCTAGATGCAACAGAACTCTTTGTTTTTTCTGGTCTGTGGCAGCTCTTCTCAGCTCAGACACTTATGAGCTGGACATGGCTCTGGTTGTGGCACAGCTCCCTTCTGAGCTGACGAATCTGCCTTCATAGTCAGATACAAACCCACAGCCCTCTGTCCTCTTCCACCCTCCTGACATCCTTTTCTTCAAATGGCATCTCCTGCTGGACATCACCCCTTTCCTCCTCCTCTCTGCAGTCATTTTCTCTTTCTCAGCTGTTCCCACAGCCAATCCACCAGTTAAAGTATGTCCCTTTCCTTATTCTCTTGCCCTGAAATTAATTCCTTTTGTTTCTGTCAGCCCCTGCTCTGTATACTTTGCTTTCCTCTTTGGGAATTTTTCAAACATCTACCACTCCTACGTCCAGATAAGGACCAAGGACCAAAGTGCTTTTTTTTTTATTTTTTTAAATCTGACTGGAGAGTTCGTCCAAACCTTAAATATTTCAGTTAACTTCTCTCTTCCATTATCATGGCCTCGTCTTCAGACAGATTGGGCAGTAAATTACAAAGGACTTAGGTAGTTCATGGCTGATTCATTACACACTGAGGCATTAAATATTGAGTGATTTACATAATTAACAGAATTCCTAAATTCATGCAAGCAGGTTCCTCAGTCAGTCACAGTAATTATCCATCAGTTACTGATGAAGAGCAGCACTAAAAAAAAGATCAGCATCTTCCCAGGATTGCATTTACCAGGTGAACCAGTCTGTCATGATGCAGCCGTTCAAGATTGTGCATATTTATCTAGTCTGCTGATTCTGCACGCTGAGCTGCAAGAAATGGGTAGAGAAAGGCAGCTACTTTTGCATTAATTTAATTAAAGTGAATGATACATTGCATTTTAAATGTATCTATTTTAATGGCCGCTTGCCCATCAGGACTCATAACTCTTCACGGTTTCTGTTACTTGTTTTGCAAACATGCAAATAAAGAAATAATTATGACTGATAGAGCTCACCCATGAGAGATGAAGGGAGAAGTGATCATGAAGTTGTTGTGTTCCTGGAAAATCAGAGAGAAAGGTTTGAGTTGTGCAAGCATCTAAGGTAAAATACGCCTCTGCTCAAAACTTCTGACATGCCACCAGCTGCTCAGGGCTAAGAGATCTTTAAGGTATTCCTGACAGGTCTGTCATCCAGGCTGTCCTCTGTGGCTGGAGCCTGCAAGTGCTTGTGCAGCCCTGCTGAGGGGCCAGGAGTGTTGCTTCCCCTCATGTTCAGAGCTGCTCCTGGAGGCCATGGACCCTCTCAAGGAGCAGCTACTGCCAGCTGTGCCTGGGCCCTGCTAAAGATGTTCCTCCCTCCTCCCTGACAGTGCTGCAGATGGTCTCGCAGGACTGTATTGAGGAATATAATTCCTGAGTGAAAGCTTTTTAAAAAAAATCAATCACTCTGATAAATACCTTGCTTGAGCTGTTTTGCAAGTGTTGTTTTACTTCCAGTGAAGCTGCTGCAGGAGGCTTCCCTACAGAATGAGGCTTCCCTGTGTTGTGCCAAGTGCCAGTCCCCAGGTTGCTCACCCTTCCTGCTGTCAGTCAGTGCCAGCCTGGTGCTGTTCACAAGGATTGCATGTACTGCTCTGTCATTTGAGTCATGGCATTTGCTGAGGGAGCCACTTCAATGTATGGAAAGCAACCTAGGAATTTCTGATATTTAAATAAATACACATAAAATCAATCCTCTTGATTCTACAAATGAGCGTGATGTGTAACCACTTGCATTCTGACATAAGTATTGGATAAATGCTTACTAATTCACAAAGTAACTTTTAGTCTGAAGACAGGTAAGACCATTTAAGGTGGTCTACTCAGGTAATTTCTATCGAGCTTTGTCAACTTACATAAGCTTTTTAGAAGTGTTGGACTTTAAAATCTGCCCTGGTCCTTAGTATTATAATGGTGTATCTTCTAATAAGAGCTAAGTCAGTAGGGTAAAAGTAAACCAAGCTGTTGTCTTGCTTGAATATTGTAATCCATGTTATAATATTATTCTCTTTTCTCTGTTAGAGTTCTGAATTATCAACGACCCAAAGGCTTTTTTTATTCATTAAAATAATTTGTTTTACCTTTCTATTCTACTAAGGCCAGTGAATTTAAAATTCTTATAATTTTGCCTAAATGAAAACATATATTATGCAGTAGGGAAAAAGATGCATATATGATTAGTCTATGATCATCTTGCTGTTCAAATAAATCTAAACAAATGGGATTTTTATTGTTCCAGTGCAGACTATCTGAATGGTAAATTATTCTAAATTGGTCATAAGCCACAACCCATTCAAGTTTGTTCAGGGAGTATAGGCAAAAGTGTAGCTTTTATTATTTTTAAATATAGTTGTTTTTTTCATTCTTGATGGCTTTTCTGGTTATAGGCAATAAATGTAGTTGAATATTACTGCTTTGTGTAACTGATATGTCTCCATGATATTCTTTAAAGCACCAATGATATGACTTTATTTGAATTTTTAATAACTGAGAGCCTTGCAGAAGCCAATATAAGTAAATGATGGTTAAAATTAGATAGACACATAAAGTGAACTCACTGTCAGTTTGTCTTTGAACTCCAGATGCTCGCTGTGAGGGGCTCCATAGGATGAATACACAGTGTGTGCTACTCGAATGAAGGAGAAAGAGCAGTGCACATGTATAGATACAGAGAGATTCATTGCTGTCATGACAAGATGTGAGTACAGACTTTCCTGATTTGTCCTTGGAGCACCTTCTTTGAAGAAGGTGAAGCAAGGAAGCTGCAGAGGCATCCACTTCAGCCAGCTGGGCTGGATCTGGCACTGCTGCTCTGTTCTGGCCTAGCATAATCCTGCAGCATGGCTTGAGGCAGGAAACGTGTGGCAGCCTAGAGTGGATGGGATCTGCACTCCTCCTTTTTGCAGGCACATTACCTTGCAGAAGCAACAACTGCCTCTTTCTTAAACAATATCAGCTGACTGGATCCCCTTTTTTAGTTGGCACTAAATAGTGAAATAGTGTTCTGCCTCGTTGAAAAGGTGTTTTAGCATGCTCTGCAGTTAAAAACATCTCAGACCTAGCAGGAGAAGCACTCAGTCTGAGGAGATAAGATGAGAGAGGGTGACTAAAGGGGACCATGCCCAGATCTTTTCAGTAGTTCATTTACTTAACATATTGTTTAATCTAGCAGAAATTTTAAAAAACTGCTGATTACTAATTGGTTACTAATGCTCACCTTCTGTAGCATGTTATGATGCTTTTATAGCCTAAAGACCAGTGTTATGTGTTTGGTTATCTTCCTATGTAAATTAAAGCATTTTTCTCAGGAGGAAATGAAAACATAGCACTATTTTAGTGTTCCAACTGCAGAGTACAGTCTGGTGCATACTTAGAAGCTGGTCAATTTAGTGCCCCAAAATGCCTCTCTGCAGGGGGATAGAATATAAGAAAACAAAGATAGTGTAGAAAGTAATCTTAGCCCTAAGGAGTTGCAGCTGGGCCAATTATCAAAGATTAGGAACAAGCCTGACTTTAACAGGCCACAGCTGTAAGCAATGAGAAGAAGAGTGCTATAAAGGAGTGGGGTGGCTGGTGGAGTGGGGAGTTGGAGTCAGTTTGTTGCTTTGTGAAGGAGAAAGAGTCAGTGCTCGGAGGAGATGCCCATGGGAAACACCAAGAAGGTGTGGAACTTTTGTGATAGGAGACAACAGTATGGAGCCCCTGCAATAAGATGACAACACCCCTCTGCTCTTAGAGTGGTTAGAATGAAGGAAAATAATTTCCTAGTGTGTACTGGCTTACAGAATGTAATGATTCACATTTTGCTCTAGATACAGAAATGGTTATTTGACACTAACATACCAAGCTTCTGAATTACTGCTGTCTCTGCTAGGCTGTGGCTGGATGGCACGGAGGTGTTGTCTGCTGGAAAGTCCTGGTACCACCTGTACAACCTGTGTACAGTTTGACACAGTGATTGCAGTAGGTTGGATGGATAAATGGGTGATGTTTCTGTTTTATGGAAGATGTCAATCTCACCCAGTTTCTACTTTTACTGCAAGTGAACTTGCAAGTTTTCATTTCACAAACAAATAAGTTAATAATAATATGTTGATAAGTTCCTTCCTAAGGCCAGGGCTAAAATTTTCTCATAGAAATGTTCTACTGGAAAATGCTGATTCAACTAAATCAAGGCCTTATGATGGAAAAAGGCTTTTTTAAAAAAATAAGTTCAGTCAAAATATCACCAGGTTTTTCAGTGTACCTGACAGATTTTTAATGCTTCAAAATAAGATTTTTATGGACAGACGATATCTTGAAAGTGAAAAAAATATTTTGGGATATTTTTCTTTGTGAATGATTCTGCTATTTTGATTTTTTTTTTCTTACTGATTCATGATGAATACAGTATTTAATACCTTAGAGCTTTGAAATTATTGGATAATATAATTTTTGGCCAAGTCTGGCTAACTGTACAATGATATTTGAGCAGAGGCACTGACATACACACATGTGAAATATAGTTCTGAATGAGACCAGTGAGGCTCTTCCTGATCTAATTTCCTAATTCAACATGCTTCTTTCACAGAGATAAACAGTTCCAAGATATAAGTCTTAATGGCGGTGAGTCCTGCTCTGATAACAAGCTCCATGAAGTCATGGCTTGTACTTAAAAATATACTCTTTCTATCGTAATTCAGAATCAGATAAATCCTTAAGCTAATCAGACATCAAAAATGAGAAAGGAATGTAGCATAGGAATTTAAGAGGGAGCAGGATACTGCTCTGAGGAGATGTCAGTGTTTAAAGTGGGGGATAAAGCCTGAGTAACTCAGACCTGTATTGATGCCTATTGCTGCAGCTTTTTCAAATACAGTGAAAACTTGGTATTACACTCCAGTGAAATATATAATGGAAGATGTTTTTTTCCTTAGTAACCACTGTGTGCCTGGCAAATGGCAGTATTATACATTAATATATGACTGACCTCACTGGCTGATGCTTTCTGTTTAGAAGGACTTAGAGTGGGATATTGTGGTTTGCAGTCACAGATTTTCCATGAGGACCACTCTGTTTTTCTGTGACTGAGAGTTCCTATAACACAAGGACAATCTCCTTAAGCCCTTTTCTCCCTGCTGCTCTACTGCATCTGAGGAGGCTTGCATGGGCTTTCTCCTGCAGGAAATACTCCTGCTGTGAACTCAGGTGTTCCCAGTCATGAGTGAGAGTCGTGGGCTTTTACCACACCTAGCAGGACTTAATCAGGCCTCAGGGCTGTCAAAGTGCTTCATTGATTGCCCCACTTTTCCCACAGTGCTGCTATTCCTTGGTGAGCAGGGGAGCTGCTGTTTTGTGATTTGGTTTTCTTTTCCTTGGTGGGGCTCTGCCTAGTGGTTTACTCTCTGGGTCATTTAATGCAATGCACTTGCCACCTTTAGAATGCATAGAGTTCTGTGCTATTTGTTAGTCCAGCTGAGAACTATAACCCAAACAGTAAAATTCCAGGATACTTTCTAGACTTCTCTTCATATCTGTGTCCAAATGGAGTAAAGATTCCAAAGAAACATCATTCCAAAGAAATACCTGCTTCCTGTAGAAAGTTGAATTATTCCACATGTTATTTGGAATTATATTATTCCATATTAAATTTGGAATTATTATATTTATTATAATAAAACAAAAAAATAAACTTAGGTGCAAAAATTTTGGCAAATGCCATCATAGTTATGCAGCCAGCTGCATATGCTAGTCTTCAAAAGTATGTTTCAATTTTATGTGAGTTATCAGCAATTGCTTTTCATGGGTTGTGTTGATGTCTCAAAACTCTGAAAAGCAGGACTCTTAAATGGTGTTGAAATGTTGCTATAGGACCTACAGGCAGGCAGCAAAGCCTGGAAACACTGATCACAGATTTACAATTAAACATTTTCCAGGAAGCTCATAGGGAAAATGATGCTTGCATCAAACAGCAGTGTCTTATTTTAGAAATATATTAGGAGAATATAAACAGGGACTTGGTTAAGCACTTGTGTAGCTAAATGGCAGCATTCAAATGGCAACTGCAGTAATCATAACTCTATTATAGTTTTAATGTCATAGTATGTAGTTCAACATCTCTTCCTGCAACTTTCATGCTATTTCCAGCCAAAACAAAATATCAATTAGCTCTATGGTATGAGTAGTTTCAGTAATTTTTCTATTCCTATCGTATCAGCAAAATCTGTCTGTCTCCATGAATAGAGCTATATATAAATATTCTGTGAGAATTTGAACACTCTGGACAGAAGATGTGGATTAAGAGTTTTTACTCAAGCAGTCCTTCTTTGTTAAGGAGAATCTAAAGAGTTGGGGTTTTTTTTGATGGTTGTTTTTTTGTGTTGGGATGGAGATTTTTGGCTTTCTAGGTTTTTTAACTGAAAAATAGTCTTCTGGTAAAATTTTGGAGAAAAGGCAACCTAACAATGTAGCTGGGCAGCTGGTACACAGTTTAACTGATGTTGCTCTGATACTATTAAACTGTGTCATATTTGAATGAGATTAATTTATGTCTTCCTGGTACAATGGGGGAATTAAGAACAAGGAGATCTTTGTTCTTGAACATATGAGAAGAGTTTGTGATGCTATAAGCAAAGATATTATTTTATGTGAAAAAAGGTCAGATATTGAGGTTTTGGTCACAAAAATATTTTTACAGTGGTGTTTCTGGATGGTATTTTTGTTCGTCTCTTATACAAAAAAAGTAATGATATAATGCTGCCATCTTGTAATTATCTCTGTTCTCAACTTTCATCTGCCATGCACAGTTGGCAACAGATGCTCAGGCACTCTGCAGTGAGATGCTCTTCAGCCACAGACTTTACAAGTATAGCAGTGCTGTTGAAAAAGTAATCATGTGCAGAGCAGTATTTCAAAGCTCCTAATTGAAAAGGAGAAGTAATTTCCACTGGGTAACTCACATCCATTGTGCCAAATATGGTTTGAAGTGAGTTATAATGTTTTCCCAAATCTTTCTAGAGATGTCCATTTAAAAACCTCTGTCCTTCTTTTAAAGGGACCTGTGCAGAGGTCCCATAACTGATAATTTGGAAGGATCTTCTGGAGGCTGCCTTTTACAGGATAAGCAGACCTTTTGTATAATTGATTAATCAGTCTGATAACAAAATTTTTGTCCCAGCTGGCACTTCTGCAACAGAGCAGTTCTAATTTGCGGCACTAAAGTGAATTCTTGGAGTAAACCTAACAAGGGGCAGCAGGAAAATGTATCAAACATTAACTATTTCAGACATAACACTGCTTTTGCAAAGGCAGGTGTAGGCACTGCCTAAAGAATGTGGCAGTGTTTCTTAAGGTAAAAAAAGTCATGTTTGACTCTGAGACATGTATTTTGTACTTTAAATAGGTTTTTAATGCCTACTATAGTGATTTATTTTTTCTAAATGTACTAATTGATATGAAGATCCTAATGTCAGAAATCATTATGTAATTCTTTGAAATTATTGTACTTGTTACATCAAAAATACATATGGTACATGTAGGAAACCAAAACACTTAGGCTGTCTTCCTCATTTTATACCAAGCTGCCATCTCAGCAGAACTGACATTTTAAATCCTTTTTGGCAAGAGATACAGGAAAATAATTTTGACACATGAAACGTTTCACTAAGTTGACATGCCTGTATCGCCTGTCTGTCCCAAAGCAAAGAGCTGCACTGAGCATATGGAGGATGATGTTACACCTGAGATCTTTTTGGTTGTTTTGTGGGATTTTTGCAAAGCTGTACTGCAAAAAAAAAAAAAAAAAAAAAAAAAAAAGATGTTTCAAATATATATTACTTATTATACTTACTATAGCTGATCTTCATGAAATTAAATATTTTGAGGTGGACAAACCCATATTCTGTGAGAGAAAGGGAAACAATTAGTATGACACTGGCAGTGTTTTTCAGGATGTGATCACTCTTCAATCAGGTGAAATGTGACTCTTCTTTCTCTTTGCACAGACACAGAGAACTACAACACCTGGTATGTTCTTTAACCTTTAGGAATCTAAGACAACAAGAAATGAAACAGCAGCTCTGTAGTGGAAGATACACTGTTCCTGAAAATTCATAAATCAAAAAATCTTAGTTGATAATCATAAAATGACAGAAAATAAAAAAAAAACATGTCATTCCTATGCCTAGAAGTACTTCCAGGACTAGCTGCTACATCGCCTTTTCAGGGACAGAGGTGAGGCTGTAGTCACCTTCTTCCTGCTCGCCTTGGTGGTGGGAATGACATTTGCTTTTCTCCAGTCGCTGGACACTTTTCCCAGTCACTCTGACTCATCAAGGATTACCCAGAGGGACTCTGCAGTCACACCTGGCAGTCCCTTGGCACTGGTGGGTCCTGCTCTTCTGCCATCATCATCTCCTTTTCCTGACCAATCTCTGCATCATTTCATTACCAGTTCGAGGTATGAGTTTGTGCAAACTTTGGAGGCATTTAAGGGCACTGCACTTCTGCAAATTTCAGTGGGATTTGAAGGTGTGCACATGTTCTTTTCCAGACAGAGCTCTGAAACAGCACTTTAGCTTTTGCTTGAGCCAGAGCTTGATTTTAGCATAGAGGTGCCACTGTCAAATACATGAATTCTGATAATGTGATAGTGTAAAATGTCATACTAACTGTTTTATCTTCAACTGATAAAATGAAAAGGAAGATCTCTAGTGAGAGACAAGCCTGGACTGCAGTCTTGAGATAAATTTTGCAATTTTTCTAGTTCCTGTTTAGGTTACAGTGATCTGCACAATGTTTGAAATCAGGTAGAAATAAAAATTGCAAAAGCATAAAGAAAGAATAAAGAAAGCACCACTTGTATAATTTACTTGTACATTTTCTGATAGAAATTCTTGACTGTGTAAATCCAAAACTGGTACAATTTTTCTCAAACACTTCTTCAGACCCTATCTTTGTTCTTATTTTCCTAACATTTGTCAGAACCACGAACTCATTCATCAGTATTTTGCTCAGTTTAATTTATCAGATTTGTTGCTTTCTTGCTATAAAACTCAGTATTTACCTTCAACAACACATGTATTTTGGAACACTTGCATGCACAGTCACAGTGATTTCATCATGCCATATTCCACTGCAAATAGCAAAGAGTGAATATCCGCTGGCATGCATATTGTCATGCAAGGGTCTCAGTGAAATTGTGTAACTCAGAAGTTAATAGAAATTTCTGGTCAAGTTATTTTTCTCATTTTCTCATTCACCTTCTTGGGAAGATGGCAATGAAGTTTTGCTGGGTTCTGCTAAGGTGTAATCTGTCCTCCACCCTCTGCACATGGAAATAAAAGAATGTGGAGGTAGGAAGAGATAGGATATTTCCTTTTTGCTCTGTCATTGGGGCCTCAGCAATGCAGAGCAATGATTACAAAGAAAGTCCTGCATACTGTCAACAGAGAAAATTGTCTATTTTGATAGATTCTTTGCGAAATTTAGCTGCAAAAATCTAGAAATTGTTTACAAGAATATATAGACTGTGACATGTGTTTACTGTTTGATTGTTTTCTTTTTGTCACAGTTTGGGCAAATTTTCAACATACATAAAGGTATGATTTCTCAGCCAAAGCTGCCCTTGTTGTGACTTTTGTGTTCTTGAGGCAATAATTTCTTTCAGGAATTTGGCAAAACTTACTTTTTTGTAATGTTAAATAAGATTATGTTGTGATCATAACTTCATACTTAGAAATGGCTGTACTTTTTTTGACTGGAATGAAAACAATAATTAAAAAGTTGGTCTGAGTCATTTACTTGACTCTGATATTGCTTTTGGTATATGTACTGAAAATAGATTTCTATAATGAGACAAGTCAGATCCCATATTGTTTGTTGACATTAGGAACTTCACCTACAATATACCAAAATGATTTTGATATAGAAACTCTTAGTTACATAATAGAACTGCATTTTCTGATAAATTTATCTAAAGAGAACCTTATTTACCTCATAAATTTGAGGCTTTTAGCATTATCCTTCTGGGTGTATAACTTAGAGCAGCCTTATGCTGAGTTGTCCATGAAGTTCCTAATGTTCATTATAAATCTTATTTATACAACAGTGTGTGGAGTACATGTCACTTGGGTTCATATATAAATATATTTTTGGCAGGAATTGTGATTAATAGATGAAATATTTGGGTCTCTGATAGGAATGGAGATAATGCTTTAGATTAATAATACACTTCTTGCATCAAAGCTGGCTCTGGCAGCAGGTGTTACACTTTGGTCATTGACTTGTGTTTGCTTGCTATTCATCTGGATCAGTTTGGGCCTTTGCCATTTGATTACGTTATCTTTTATCTACTTCAGAATTCTCCTCCGCACAAATATTTTAATGACACTTCAGCTTTGTGCCTTTATTTCTAGTTTCTTTGGTTTTCCCAATAAAAATGTGGTTGACCACTGTCAAATATAGTTATTCAACTGGCTTAAATTGCCTTTTTTTTTTATTTTTTTCTTATGAGAAACAATTGACTGCTAAAATAGTATGGAAATTTTCAAGGTGTGATGCAAACGTGCTCTTTTCCTGCTACATTTCCTGATCTACTGCAATGCCTGCCAAATTTAAATGAGAGGTCTGAAGAGCTGTGACATTCACCCCAGGCTTGGGCATAAATCAGACCTCTCTGGGAGCATAATTCATGCACTTGACTGACACACAAACACCAGGAAAATTCTGAATTTTTTTCAGATTTCAGTATTTATAATGGGCACAATTCTGATTTCTGGGGTACCTAAATTAACAGAAATTACATTTAATGGAAAGGACATGTTTTAGAGCATTGACTTTTGGATAGCCATAAATATCTTTGGGAGAATAGAAGTCAGAGCTTGACTTAGACAGGATTGGAGAGCTAAGATAGAAGGACAAAGCTTTAGCATGATATTTTTCCTTTTCATCCAGTAATTGTCTAATGTGAGGTGCATAAACTCTTGTTCTTGTTCCACTGTTTGGCTAACTTTACAAGAAGCTGTATATTGCAGTCAAAGGAATATTTTTGTCTTGATCTTCTGGATCTGTGAAACTAATCTTTCTGGTGACACATTGATATATCTTCAACAGAAGGTGTGCAATGTGCTGCCATCCAGCAGCAAAATCTGCTGAGTTTGCTCCATAACACACCTTTAGGCATTTTAGTTTTTTGAAGCACCTCAGCATTTTTGGTCAGAGCTTTGCTGAGTTTTTCCCCTGAACTTATGGTTCATATGATTTGAGTAAATAAATGTTTTGAGGAATGTCTGCCTACCTTTGTTGACCCTTATCTAGATGAAGATTTTCATGCTTGGAAAGAAGCATCAGTTATACATTTAGTCTTCATTCTTTAAAACATAATCGTGCTCAGTTTTCTTTAATTTTAGATTCATTGACCACTGGCAACTGTCCAAAGTTGTCCCTTGGATGCTTTTAATTTTTAATTTTGTAGGATTAGAAGTTGTTTTTTTTCTCACTTGCAGAGTAATTAGTGTCAGCTTATTATCAAAGAACATTAATGTCAGGTAGAAGAGTTCCTATGGTTGCTGTTATGCACTCCTACATCTGTGTATTGTAATAAGAAAATGATGAAAAGAAACTCAAATAAAGGATCAGCTGAGAAAATGCTTTGGTTTCATATTTGATCACTTATTTCTCCCAAGCTGGTAATGCCACTTAATTATGAAGGTTGCTGAACCAAATGAGCAAAGTTGCAGCAGGTGGCCAGTTTCCAGCTCTGATGAGTATTCATCTTTATGAGTTTGGAAAAAGATATAAACTGTGTTAGGCTTGCTTCTCAAGCTTTGTTCACTGTAATGGCAGCTGACACATGTATGTATTTATCAACTGGGCCTGATGTTCACTTTTTAAAAAATGCATAATTAAAAATTCAGTTGTTCAATAGCTGCTTTCAAGAATTTTCACATTCTTTAGTTAATTTTTCACTCAGTTATTTCCTCCAGAGCAATTTCAACCATCTTTCTCATGTCTTTCATTCCACATTTTGAGAATGAGAAAAATCTGCTTCCAGCAGTTTGTACTTTGAGTCTTTTGTTTTCCTTTTTACTCTTATGCTAGGAAATGAAAAAGTAAGGATTTATGGAGAACTTCATTACCAAAAAAGCATGTCCACTTCTTTCATGTTGTTCCCAATGAACTAGTGTTTTGGTATTAAAACTACAATAATAACTTTTCTCTTTCATAGGCAGCTGAAATTTATATTATAAATTTTTACATGAAGCGCTTCACAGCTGGGCATTATGAAATCTATTTTGGAGAACAACAGTAAAATAGAAAATTGCCATAGAAAAGACATCTCTTTCTTCCTGTACTGGGGTAATTTTTGTTGAATTAGATCTTAGTTTTTCTCTCTTGCTACGAGTTTAGAGATGTTCAAGTGAGGAAGTGTGAATCTGTATTGATATCTGGTAAAAATGGAGATTACTGTTAGCCCTTGGACTTTCACATGTCTTCTTGCTGTACTTCCAGTTGTCTGCTACAATTCAACAAAAAGATAGACCATGAAAGACTTGTCCTATTCTTCTAGTGAAAGAAGCTTTATTAATCTGGGCCAGTTTGAAGTCATTAAGAAAGTTTCAGAAAACTTATGCTGGGAAGCTTACCAGGACTATATCTTAGCAGTGGAAAGTGTTCAAGGCTGGAGAAGTTTTAGCAGGATTCAGGAAGAAATACTGCAAGATTCTAAGCAAAATATTTCTTTCTGTCTTGCTTAAGCTGAAATTGGGAAAAAGAAAAACAAAACAGAAGTAGTAATAAAACCTCTCCCAATTTAATGACAGTGTTCAGAAAGGAAAAAATGCTGACTGAATAATCCAAAAGACATGAGTCAGAGAAATGTGACTGCGTCAATATTATTGTTTTGGTCATTAAATAATAGAAAGAAAGTGACACACTTGTGATCAAAGGGTCAGCCTGGGTCCATGGAGCACAGAAAACTGCATACAAACGTTATATTGACCCCATGATTTTCATCTGTAGCACATCCCTCTGTAAGTCCATCCAAACAAAACAAACAGATCCTCCACAAGCTCTTGTGACTCTGGAACGGTGCTTTCCCTGTGTCTCCCTGGTTCAGCTCCCAGCTCCCTGGTGCCCATGTCAGTGTGTCCCCTCAGCTGATGGCTGAAGGATGGGGGGGGGGCCCAGGGAGGGGATGCAGGGCTGGGAGGAGCTGGGACTGATGTCAGGTGGTTACCATAGCAACAGGGAGGGGACCAGCAGAGGGTGGGGGAGCAAAGGGGGATGGGGGAGTGGCAGTGTTACCATGGCAACAGATGAAGTGCCTTCCTCCCCTGGGTTGAGATGCAGCTGCCCTTATGTAAAATTACCTGCTTGGTGCTGGGGGATTTGGGCACAGCATATCGAGGGTGCTAATGTTACCATCTATTTACATTAACTATTTCATTTCTAGTTCAAAAGTGAATGTATGTGGGATATAAAGCATTTTTTCCCACACAAGCTACACCCATAATTATCTCTTTTCATGGGTCACAAGTTGTAGCAGAATTCCTTCTTATTCTTTCTAATATAGTGTAAAAAGCTGTGTGCCAATATCAGGAATTAATAATGAAGTACTAGAAAACATGCTGATTTAAGGTGTGAGTTTGTTTTGCACATCTTTTCAGGACTATATTTCATTTTCCCCAATGAGCTTTGCAAGACAGATCTTAACATTTCTTGTTTGGGTTCTTTAATTTTTTCTTTTTTTCCCCCTTAATCATATTTTCTGGTAATTTCCTTTAAAATTTCCCCAACTGGTGAGTGATGGCATTTGTGAACATAAGAGGAATGTGCTCATGTAAAACTGATAGGAACAACCTGAACTCCTGAAATTTCAATCATTGCAGGGCCCAGTGAATGGCAATCAGCCATCTACTGTTTCATCTGGTGTCCCTTGTGCCCTGAATAGGGACAGTGAAGAATTACCAATGTCAATAGGTGTTTCAATAAGTCTCACATCAAAAAAGAATGGACTGAAATCAAGGAGGAATTGGAATTTGGCTTGAAAAGATGGGTTTTATGGCGTGGCAAAACTAATTCTGGGTGTCAAACCACATAATACAAGAAGATTTGGGAGGAGGTATGGCTTGGATCACTGGAGCTCAGGGCCTTGGAGTTGGCCATAAAAAGAGATCAAAGCGGCTGAGGCAAGGATCAACCCCAAGATACTTACCCTATGAAAAAGCCTCTTTGCTTCTGTTGTGAAGCCTAGGTGAAGCATGCACATGTTTACCTGCTGTGTTTTCCTTTGAAGAGGTGGGCTGTGATCTGGAGTGCTCTAAGGCTCAGAAATGTGGGAAGGCTGGGCTCAGCCTACTAGGGCAGCTAGCCCAGTCTTATGGGCTCTGTATTTTGAACATGAAGTCTCAGCCTCCCCTCAAAGCATGCTCCCAGTAGGGCAGAAGCAGAGAAGGCTCTGGGTTCACCTGAGCCAGCAGTTCACAGGGTGCAGGGCTGTCCTGGCTCCTTTGGAGGCCAAGAGCAAGAAAGGTTTGTACACAGACTCATTACAGACCATCCTCTTGTGCCTACGTGGCAAAACACTCATCTTATTTTTAGAGCAGTTAAACATTTGCATTTCCCTCATATGCAAATTAGGGCTTTTACAGATGAGCTTTTTTCTGCTACTTTGTGCACAGTTGGCTTTTTTGTGCATCATTTTGTTTAATTAGAGTAACACCTATTCACATCCCGTGGATATGGGATATAACTCCCCTGCTTGCTGTGGCTTCATTTATTTCCCTGATTTCTGTCATCCAGAATTTTAAACTCTCCTTTTGGATCCTATTATGTTGTAATAAATTTAGACTTTGTGACCTGGGTATGTCTATTCTGCTAAATCAAAGATATCCAGGGACCAATACTTGTCCCCAAGACTGAGTGGCACCAACTGGTGTATGTCTACATTTTTTTAGTTTTAGCTGCTTCTGTGGCACATTTGCCTTGGGAGCAGCAGTGCAAGGAATTCAGCTGGCAGTAAAGTGAAGTGAATGACTGGGTGTGTGGTGCTTGAGCTATGTGTGTAGTCTCTCTTTATTCAGCTGTGGGGATGCAATCAGTGAGTTAGGGTTTGTTTCGATCAAATGCAGGATTGTATATATTTATGTATTTTGATCCTTGAAAGTGTTTGGTGATGCGTGGCATGATGGTTTGAGATGGTAAAATATCCCAGGTGAACTGTAGCTTTCCTGCATCTTGGAGAAGACATGAATGCCCTCAATATCTCAGCTTCTGAGAAAAAGAGGTTGTAATTTTTTTGTTTCCCAACCATGGTGTTGTAAGAGTGCAACTTTCTGGGACATTTGGGTTCTTTAGTGGAGTGGCATGTGGGTTCTTAAGGTATAACATGGCCTCGGGAGGTGCCCTGAAAGTGCCTCTGGAAGGGAGCAGCTAGAACAAGACTTTTACCTACCTGATCTTCCCATCTGCCTCCTTAAAAAGTATTCCTTACCATCTTTTCTCTCACTCAGAATTCTGTGTGAGACCATCACTGTACCTGACCCTCTACTCTGAGTGTCTGCTTTTTCATGACTGCCCTGTCTCCCATTTCTTTACAACTGTTCTTGTGCTAAGAGTGACAGTAAGTGTGAAAACATCATGGTAACCTCTCCTTTCCTAGGTTCCTGATGGCAAAAAAGACATTTCAAAATATTCTTTCACTTCTTAGGTTAAAAGGCACTCTTTCCAGTTAAAAAATCTGTTTCATACAGAGACTATGAGCATAAAATCTTTTTGTGGTTTTGTGTGCAGTCTTTGAGAATGCATTTATTTTTTGTGAAAAGTATAGTTTAGGTTCTGTTTTGAATAAGGTCATGGCTCAAAAACTATGTTTATAAAGTCAGTAAGTCTTCTATTGTAATATGTAAATACTATTGAGTACCTTTATAATTTTATAAATTTTTCAGATATCAGGCATTCTTAGGAGACATTGATAATGTACTTTATTATATTAGGTACAGCCATTAACATATATTCACAGTCTCCTAATTTTCTTTCTTTGTTTCTTCTGATCAGGGATTATTAATTTTTATTTCTTTACTATTTCCACAGGAGTTAAGCTTGTCCTTGTGCATTTATGTTACTAAATTCTTAAGTTAACAACCTCAGTTTCTTCAGTTATGCATTTTTAGTCTCTCTCTCTCTCTCTCTCCATCCCAACTGCTGTCTTAGTAGTAAAGCCTTAAATTGCAGGTCAGAGTGAGCACTGTACTTTCTCTGTCAGTCCCAAAAAACATTGTTCCTTCCAGCAGCAATCTTCTTAGGAAGGACTACTCTGATTAGCATTTTGAGTAACAGTGCTCACCAGTTAACAGAGGTGAAAAGTCTGCACGCTGCCATGTGCATCCCCTGCACTTCTTTGCATGCTTTGGATACCTCTTTTCTAAAGCAGACCAATTTTAAGCATATACAGTTATGTCTCATCGAAGGCAAAGCTTCTCATCAGGCACAGTCTGCAACAGGACATGAACCCTGACACACCAAGAGAACAGGCTGTGGAAATGCAATTGTGGCATGATCATAGCAATCAGGATGTCTTTGGGAATGCTTTAATAGCAACAGAACCCAACAAAAGGCTCCAAAAGGAAGTGGGAAGTGGCAATACTTAAAAAGTCTTCCACCAAAAGGGGAGAGAACAGAGCTACAGCTGATTTTCTGAAATGCATCATTTCTAATTTCATGCTCTGTTGCTGACTGTGAAATGATTGATTGAAGCAGAAGAGATAATCCATCAATGTGGAGTGAAGAGAAGTCTCAAAGAGATATCAGGGGATGGGCCAAGCCAAAAATCTCCAGCTCTTCCTGTAACTGAATGGAAGAATTTATCTGGAATGAAGAAGGGCTAAAGCTAGCCTCCAAAGAGCCAAAATAGGCAGAGGGAGACAGACAAGTGTTTTCTCAGGGAAAGGAAGTGCTATATGATACTTGCATACTTTGTTTCTTGTGTGAAGTTAGATGTCTTTCTCTCTTTATAATAGCAGAAAATCATCAGAGAAATAACATTCTGAAGCAGGCAGGAGGCAATACTACAGTGAAGAAGGTGAGCTTCCATCCTTCTTGCCCCAACATTCCTACTGAGTCAGTGATGAGAATAGCTTTTTTTTTTTTTTGACTCAAAGCATTCAGCTATGGAGATGATTGGTGCTGCTTGCTAAAATATTTTGATTTTTCTAACTAGATTAGCCCTTACATTTGTGGTGACAATCTCAATTTTGAATTTGCTTCTTCCGCTGTGTTTTGCCCATGGAACCATGATGCTTGTAACAGTGTGAAAGTACCAAAGCAAATTCTCAAAAAAAAAGAGCAAGTTATTGAAAGCCTTTCTATACATAAAACAGTTTGGAAAGTTTTCAAACTTACATATTTTACTACTACTGTAAAACTAATCTTTAATCTCTTTCTTTTGACTGTCTTTTGGAGGTAAAGCCTTAACACTGATGGGAAAGATAAATTCAGATTAAGAAGAGAAAAAATCCAGAAGTGGGAATATGTTGCCCACTCTTCCACTCTCAATAGAGGCTATTAGGAATTAGGTTCTGGAAAGGGAGCAGGAGCACAGAGAGTGGAAACAAAGCAAACTGGTGGAGAATGGGAAGATGATTCCTGCTATGCTGTCTGTTAGGCAACAAACCCAGTGTTGTATGTTGTGGGAAGTAAATACACCCCCATTAACTCCTGGGCAGCCTCTGGAAACACAAAGCTCCAGCCTGGCAGATACTCCAGGAAAAGTGACAGGCAGCTCTAATGGTGCTACTCCACTCATCCCAAGCTCTGCTGGAAGCAAGGCAAACTTTCAGGACCTGTGTGAGAATTATTGTCTTCACGGAAGGCTTGTGTTGGTCTTGGTACCGCAAGAGTTTTGAATGTACCCTGCATATGAAGTGCACTATTTTACTGTGTTTTCTACAGCAAATATAATTTATTTCTTTCTGCACTATTTCCACAAAATGAGAATGTAGGTTTCCATTGGTAGAACTTTTAGTTCCTTTCCACAGGATATCTGAGAGGTTTTAACCAGTTCTTAAAATTAAAATGCAGGTTGCACACAGGGTGCAAACCCAAGCAGAAGCTGTCAAGCAGTACTATTAAGGTTTACATTAAAGCTTAACATTTTAAGCCTTCTAGAGGTCTCCTGAGATCACCATAGTTCCTGACTTTTCACAATCTATACAGCATGCAATCTGATCAATAATCAGCACACATTGTGTGGCAGCTGCTGTGGAGCTACTTATTTCCATCAATACCAAAAATAGGTATGATCAAGGTACCTCTTCAAATTATCAAAAGTCTGTTCATAAGATGGACAGAGGACAATTTTCTCCTCACTCTAGCCCAGGGTAAAATGCAATAAATCAGGGAAGCTGAAGGTGGCCTGTGCTCAAGAGAATTCTCTGTGTTTTGATATCAGACATGTGAATGTACTGGTTCAGGAAGAGGGAACCACTCATTCCCTATTTCAGGGAGTATTTACTCTTGCACTTGTCACACAAATAAACAGGCAGGTGAATCAGTCATTGAACTTTTCTTTTAGTGGTGAGCTGGGCTGGAAAAAATATGCTTTTATTGAAAATCACCTTTGAACTCCTAAGAGATTACTCACTTTTAATGTTCTCAAGTGCATCAGATTGCAGAATAAATAAACAGACATAATGAGCATTGCTTTAGTATTTGAGACATTTTCTATGAAAACACAATATCTCAAACCCTTCCCTTTGTACTTCTAAGCCAAGCATGACAGGGGCATAAAGAAAGAACATTCCTGTGTGTTTACCTGTGGTCTATGGCTGTGTGCAATAAGGGGGAGACTCCCAGTCTTTAGAGATTTGCTCCCATGTCTCTCCTGTTTCCCTGAACAGCCCCTTCCCATGTTCCCTTTTAAAACATAATACTTAACATTTCTATGACATTTTGTACATAACAGACTCAACCATTATTCATTTTTTAAGCATACTTCTTACTGAATGGTTTAGGCTGAAATATAACAGCAAAGTTTAATACTATTTCCAGAACAGTTTTAGACTTCCAAATGGGATTTCCCACTTCAGTGAAGTCCAGCCTTTTGGTAGCTAAAGGAGATTTTATCCCTTACACAGTTTATTAGAGTAGTTCCAAGCTTCTACAGACAATGTTTGTGGTGTGTTGTGGTGTGCTGGCATGTTATACAAGGGGTGTGGGAGGGCACAGAATTATTGTACTATAAACTGGACCCTAATTATGTCACTATTTTTAGTTGATTACCAGCCTCACACAAATGCCAGTAGCAGCTTTAATGATTTACAGTCTCACTCTATCACCAATCAAGATAGAGGTTCTAAAATGAAAAAAGTTAAAACTAAAAGCAAAAAGAGTCTAGTTGGCAGCAGTAAAAACCTGAAAAGTATCATGCAAGAAATTCTTGCATTTTTTCCAAGGACAGGATTCTTGACATTGTTGTTGCTGTTATTGTGAAGAATTTTGGAAATGCAGAAAAAATGAGAAGGCTTCAGCAGAAGCAACAAAGGAATACCACACTGTTTATCCGTAGTCATTTGCATCCATTACCTGACTGTGACAGCCTATTACATCATATTTTTCAGAATTAAAAGGAGACATTGTGATAGGAGAAAAGCTCCATGTATTACCAACAGCAGGTTAGCTACTCTTTTGACTGAGAAAACAATTGAAGACTTGGTTGAAAAGAATGTATTTTTCTCTGTGACTACAGATGACTTAGACAGTGGCATTTTCAAGGTGTTCACAATCATTAATCATTCCTACACAGTTGAAGGGCAAATAATTCAGTGCTGACTCTTGATTATTTTCAAAGTACTAATGAAACCACATTAGGAATATTTGAAAATGTGCAAAAAATAAAGCTGAAATCAAGTAGTTGGAACTTTGACTTACTGCAGCTATTTTCAGGTAATACTGTTGCTTAATCTGGGTTATAGCTTCTGTCCAAAAATCAGTGAAAATCAAGTAGGTAAAATTGTCTTTAATTTCTTGTTCCCTACATAACCATAGAACAGGAAAATACCATCTAATTTTCCTCATCTCATTCAGTCATTTCTCTCAGCCAATGTTACAGATTTAAAGAATTTATACAATTTGAATGGGAAGAAATGTTCTACATGAAACAATTACTTGCATACTGTGCAGGTAAAAAAGCCCTAATATGCTTTCTTGGTTTTAGGAGTTACTTTTGGAAGCTATGTGAGCATTGTCAGGTGTCAAATTATGATCCCATTTTCAAAGAGAACCTCATAGGAGGTGATGCAGAGGTTTTCAGTGACAAAATGTCCCTTATAATTTTAAGATGATACTAAATGTTTCTTGCAAAGTCTTCCAAGTAGGACAATCTATCTCTTTACATGATGAAATATATAAGGTAATGCATTCATTTAAGGTTAATTTGCAAAAAAATGTACCAATGAGAAATTCTTTGCTCATAAGTAGCTGTGCAACACTGGGGAGTAAAAAAGAAAAACAAAAAGACATTTCACACAAAGATACTCTGTAGCTGCCTGAAATGAGGCTCTGTATTTTCATACAATCAAACAAAATACAAATAAACTGATTGAGTTTTCGTGGGAAATGAATGCCTTTTTCAAAGTTTGGCTGCTCTGGAGTGAATGCATCCAGGCACTCTGTGAATATATGGAAAAAGTAGGAAAATCTTGGGTCTGTTTAGGTAGCATGGCAAACTAGGTGCTATTAAGACAAGAAGGCTTAGTGACAGAACACTTTTCTGTACATGACCTCAATATTTCTTGTCGAACATGTTTTACCTTTTTTGCTGCTGGGAAGAAACCTTGTTTAAAATGTTGCTGTTTTTCACTTCTTTCTGTGTTCATTGTAGCAGTCAATAGTTGCTGCCAGGAAAAAAAAGAAAAGGGGAGAAGGAAGAATTGGAAGATTATTAACAAAATTACTGATGCAGTGGTAGAACAGAACATGAAGAATATTTTTAGAGTCCTAGGATGTTGTTTCATGTGAGACATCACATCACTGAAACCTGATGTCCTGTCTGAACTCTCTAAGTGCAATCACTGTGTTTTGTAAAGATCTAAAATGGCAGGTATTAGCTAGAAAAGGAAGAGTATTATTTTCTTTTATCATATGATATTGACCTGTCTGTAAAACCAACATAGAGACCTTTCTTCTGGCAGTTTCTTGTTGGATGCTGTGTGCTGGAGATCACAGTGTACCAGCTCTGTGCAAAACAGCATATGGGAGCTGTTGCCTTCACTGGGAATGGAGTATCTGTTGTCAGTGAAGATAGAGGTAATTTTCTGAAATATGCATAGAGTTGGAACCATTAGAAGTGGAGAATTGAGTGCCAACTTCAAAAGTGACTTATTTGCTTGGTTAAAGACTGAAGAAATTCCAAAGATTAATGTAAGGGATGTACTGATATAACATTCACTTCCAAAAGGGATTAATGGTGAGAATCTCAATTCAGATATTAAATGGAAGTGTGTGTTTATTTTTCCTGGAAAAAAAATTGGTTTTGTAATTTTTATGTTCTGACTGAGGACTGTAAATACTTTAATTTTTTTTTAAAAATAGGGTTAAAGTGTTTAAAAAGTCAATGCAACTAACTTCAACTTTCATGACTTTTCTTTTAAAAATGCTGCTTTTTTTTTATCATCTCAGTTTGCCAAAAGAAAAATGAAGGTTTTTTTCAGAACTAATTAACTCTAGAAGATCTGGGAACCATTTAATTTGAGTTGAAATTTTTTTATTAAGGGAAATGGAGTGACCCATTCTACAGGTATTTTGAATAATGATCATTGGTGGCAGCAATAAATAACAAAGATGCAGAACAGGAGTTGGGCAGTGGTGTTAGCATGACCCTGTTTCTAGGCTGATGTAATCCATTTAGCCAGAGTGGTTTACTGGAATAGAAACCACAATGTTACATTTACACTGCTCCTGGGGCTCACTTCGCTCAGATGTAGCTGCAGTACCTTCTCATGGTAATGTATTAAGGAGCTCAGGGTCTTTCCTGTCTTTTGGCAGGGTAGAAATCCTGAATACCTTAAATCCTAAAAATCATTAAATATGCATGATATACTAGAAAAGAAATATGGTTACTCCTAAATTTAGTCAAAATGAAGCATTCATATAAAATAAGCTCAAATGTGAATATCATGCAAAAACTTATCCTGTGAAAAGACAGCACTGTCATTAGCCAGCTGTACACAAACGGTCTTTGGTTCTATAAATACAGATTCTCACATGTGGGCTAGGAAAAGCAACTCTACTCACTCAGCATTTGGAGAAACCCATAGACATGTCTGGCATATTCCTCTCTACAGAAGCTGAATGTGCCAAATACTTGTCACTAGACTTTCAAAGGCTAAAATGCAGTTGACTTAAAAAAAGAACATCAGTGCTCTGACATCTAAAACCTGGTGCATTAAGGATGTTCTTTCTGAATAACAGAGGTACACTGTGTACATTACATTACATGCCTCAAATCTGTGGAGATGTCATCCATTATGAAAGAAAAGTCTCTTCAGATTCAAATCTGTCATCTTCCCTGCAAAACTAAAGCTAATAATACAATGAGAAATAGTAGTGAGATGAGCTATGAAGGAAAATGGTCTTTATTGCCTTTGGTGGCTAGGCTTTAATTCCTGAGGTGATCTACTATCTGGTGTTTGGATACCTGCTAGTGCCACTTATGCACCTTTTGATCATTTATCATCTAGAGATGTGGGGCCCAGAGTGTGTTTTGGACTTGGATTACAGTGCCAGTGAATTGGGTTTCCTGGTGTTATAACATCAGCTTTGAAGGGATGGCCTGCCAAAAATGTAATAGCACAGGAGAAACAGGTGGCTCTTAGTAAAAACACTGTCCTCAATTCAGACTGCAAGCTCTACTAACTGTCTATAAAGAAAAAAATGCAATAATACTGCATTGAAACCATAGCCAGAAAGAAGTGAAATAAAAGCAAACTCGGGGTGGTCCAAGACATACTAGACTTTACATACAGCCCTAATTAGCCTTTGTTCAGATATACTGGGAGTGCATCTACCAGGGGTCCTAAAGAGATGTTTTCCTTTGGATTATTCCCAAGCCCTGTATTAGCCCCTGTTGTAGATCACACACTTTGTGCCACATCAGCAAACGTCATCCCTGTCAGAGCCAGCCCTGTGGTATTGGGAGGGTATTGCATGGCAGACTCAGAATGATGTTTCCCTGAAGTTCAAAAATAGAGCAGTCTATTATTCATTTTTCAGTCTTTGAAAAGAGGAAGAGGAACACAAGCAGATGTACCATGACCTTTTCCAGCCTCCAGTGGCTTGAATTCACAATTCAAATACAAAATTAAAATACAATTTCTTCCATGGGGTCTTAAATGCATAAACCATTGTGTTTGTATGTTCACCTGTATAATTTTGTCGTCCATGTGTACTTTAATTTCTGCATTTATATGTACTATGATGGCTTACCTACAGAAACAGAATAGTAAAACATGGAGTAAATGGAAGGACAAATTTCATATAAATTAAGGTATTAGCATATTCAGGGATGAGTGTTCAGCTCTTAGAATCAGGGTCTGTAAAAGGAGCACATGCCTGCCTTTTCATTCTACTGCAGTGTGGCCTGAGAAAGCGTGGCTGAATAATTGGTAGCAAATGGAAAAATTATTTTATTGCATTTACACAACTTGTTCCCTAAAAAGCATCGCTATAATCAGGGGAATTTACCATTCTCTAGCTTATGTCTGTTGGTCCTGTTCATCTTTCATGTCTCTTATGGGTTCTATGACAAAGTCTCTGTAAATTATACCTTCTAGCTGTGACACTTCAGAGACAATGAAAAAGAATATGCTAATGCTGAAATTGTTATAGCACAGGACTAATGGAAGTGAGATGTTTAGCATGTTTCATTAAGCAGCTAGATATTAAAAAAAAAGGGTGAAAAAATGGAAAAAAAGTATTCCTAAGGCAGTAGAAAAAGAAAACACAGCTCCATTGGCCAGAACATACCCTGTTGATCTACACCAGAACAGACCTAATCAAACACCAAATAGTGAGAAATGTGGACTGATTTCAATTGATGTATTATGCTTTCTTTGCAGGAATATCAAATTGATATATTTTTTGCCCAGACGTGGACAGACAGCCGTCTTCGTTTCAACAGCACCATGAAGATACTGACTCTGAACAGCAACATGGTTGGCTTGATCTGGATCCCAGACACGATATTTCGTAACTCAAAGACAGCAGAGGCCCACTGGATCACCACCCCCAACCAGCTCCTCCGCATTTGGAATGATGGCAAGATCTTGTACACCCTCAGGTGAGCACTTGGCAAGGTGCAGGGCTGAAAGCTTCTCCCAGATCTGGTGTAGTAAGAGTAATTTTCAGCAATATCTTTGCTCTCCTCTGCTGTTTTCTTCCTGATGTGTATGTGGCCATGCTTTGCAAATATTTAATTATTCAGGCATAAGTACTGCCAAGTTTAAAAAACAAAGTCTTGTCTTTCTATGAACGCGACCTTGAGAAATAGGAAATAAGTCTGTCTAAATTGGACAAGCTGGGCTTTTTAGTACTTGTAATAAAATTGGGAATATGTAGTCCCATAAAACCTGTCAAAAGCCTTTTTGATCGGAGTTAGATGCAGGGTTGGATAAAGCATTTTTAGATTCATGCTAATGCCAATACTTGATTCTTCAAATAAGTCATGCTGAAAGATAGTCTGTCACATCTCATCACAAGGGTGAATTGCTGGAGGAAAGGCTTTTACAGTTTTCTAATATTTGTGATAAAATCGACTATATGGTATTAGAAATACTGTATATATTTGCATTTTAAAAAGCCTGTGGAATCAAAATATGTGTTTACTTGTGGAAGAGATGAGATGTTCAGAAGGGAGTTTTGCCATAAGCCATGTTCCACAAGGGAAACTGTTTCAGAGATGTGCCTTTCACGCTACATTTTCTTCTGTGATTGTGTTCAGCCCTCTCAGTGCACCTGAGAGGGCTGATCACACTTGCAGCTGCTCTCGGGCTCCAATGCAAAGTCTTTGGAAAACATTAGGAAAGGAAATAAACATCTGGAAAAGCTGCTGATATTTTTAGTGCCCTTTCCTTCTTAGGATTGCTCTACTGTGAAGAGCTCTTGCTTATTGCAGTTGTCGTTAGCTGAAGAGTTTGGGGATTAAGGTGTCAGCTCCAATATTCTCTTGGTTGGGTTATTGGGGTTTTTTTCCCTCAGGAGATTTTGATTATTTATTTGGTTGGGTTTTTTTTCTATTAAGATCTGTTTCAGTATTTCAGGCCAAGTATCTACATAATAATAGTAGTTAGACTTACGTACCTCTCACTAAAGAAACTATTTGTCAAATGGACTACAAAATTTGTCTAAACCAGCTAAAAGTAAGTTAATACTTGACCCATTGGAATGAGCATTTCTAGTTTGTGAAAGATGTTTTGAGTCCTTTTTGATCTATCAGGTCGACCTCATTTTTACACAGGAAAAGCTGTTGGAATGATCATTGTTAACACTGTGTAGTTCAAGCCAAATTTATCTAAGTGTCACGATTGGAATGACATGGAAGAGGTAGCTAGTGTATGCCCTGGTGCTGTCAGGTGTTGATGGGTGTTATGTGTACAGGAGGAAGTGTACAAGGTACAGTCATGCGCCATACCTGTCCATCTTCTTCCCTGCCCCTTTTAGGGTGTGAATGCCCTCCTGCTGCAACACTGCAAATCCTCTTCCAGTGGCAGTGCAATCATTTAATAATAAGGGCAATTTACTACAGTAATGAAATTCCTCACAGGTGACCTGTTCCAAGACAGTTTTTCTCTGTGCCATCCTATATCTGAGACACAAACCTTTCACCATAAAATTTTTAATCTTTTTATTTAGTTTCCAAAAGGAAAAACCCACATAGCCCACATGCATTAATTGTCATGAAACTACGTAGCATTTTTTAAAAAGACTGTACAATAAACTAGCACTTAATTCAATTTCCCTGAGTAAGTACATTCACTTTGTAGGCTATTAAACTGAAGATTATTGATTTTTATCAGTAATTTTAAAATTGGCTGTGTTCATAGCATACTTTGTTTTAGGGATGTCATGTAAAACCAGCATTCAAGTAGGGATGGAGATGTTTCTGCTTATCTGTTTGCTGCATCTGTACGATAAGAATGGCATGTAGAGATTTATTAGGTTTTGGAGAGGGAGCCTGAAGAAATTGAAAGAATTTTAAGTTCACACTATAAGTACACATGGAGAATATTTTTATAAGTTTCCCTCTGAAGTACAGATTTTGTGGAATTGCATACAACATGAGCCATATTTCCTGTTATTTTTGTAAAGAACAGTTGTTTTCATCCCAGAACCTTCTATGATGAATTGTCTAGAGAAACACATATTGCACAGATTTCCTGGGATCCAGAAAGTCTTGATGATGTGTCTGAAATTATTTAAGATAATTATCGTTGTTTTGTATAAATAGCCACCGAACAATCTGCAAATATGGTTCTTTCCTTTCAAGCCTTACTTATGGATATCAAATCCATTCTTGCATGATGCTTAAGGTTACCCTGCCTCCTCCTCTGGCTGTTGCCTGTACTGGCACACAGTAACAGACTCTTGGTTTCTTCACAGGCTTACCATCAATGCTGAGTGCCAGCTGCAGCTGCACAACTTCCCCATGGATGAACACTCCTGTCCTCTGATATTCTCCAGCTGTAAGTGCTTCTTTGATGCCTTATTCCTGTGTATGCAGGGGCATGAATTTAATTCTGATTTCTGTCAGGTTGGTCAGTTGTTCCATAACCAGTATAAGAAGTGAAGGTTTGCTCAAATATTTAGGGAATTTTTGTTATCCTCTCTTGCACTTCTGATCAATGGACTTATGACATGAAGTCTCCTGCATATTTACTCTGTTATTTTTATTAGAATCAGACTTTTTAGCTGATACCATAGTCACAAACTCAGCAGATATTCCTACCAGTCTGTGCCATGTTAATTTATACAATCACTTGACATTGCAAATGAGAATTGAAACCACAGTTTTCTGGCAGAGGTGCACAGCATGGGGACAGGCCCAGAAATCTCTGAACATCTGAGTTTATAGCACGTAGCCTGGTAATGCCTCTCTGTTTCATAGTAAAAGTAAATGGTGCAGCTACTGTAAATCTCATTTTCCTTTTATTGCTCAGCTTTGCCAGCAGTCCCAGTGTTGTGTTGTATGTTGTGTTGCTGGCATATTTAAAACCTTCCTAACAGACGAAACAAATACATGGGAAAACGTATGGAAAACAAAAGTCAGGTGAGTTAATTCTGGGGTCTAATATTACTCTGAGAAGTTATCTTCATACTGATTCATTTAGAAAACTTTGAGAGCTGTTTGTTTATAGGAATACCTGCACAGTTTTGTACTCCAAAACCGCACAATGCAAAGGTTTTAAAAACATCTTTAAAAGGATCTCCACAAAAGATTTTAATCTTGACAATCTATAAGACTCAAGATATGTGTTCTTCAGAAAGTGAAAGGAAAATGTATCATTTTGTCCATCTATTTAGAAATGAGATTATCTCCCTAATCCCTTTTAAAGTGATAGAAGAATAACAGTATTGAATATTTTCATAATAAATATGCTATTGTGATGGTATATATTTCTGTTTATAAATATTATATAAACAGTGATCCACAATCACAAAACAGATTTGAATTTCTGACCCAGGATTTTTCTTTTTACCCAGGAAATTTTTTTTTTTTAAATCTGTCACATAAATATCTCCCTTTCCTCTAAAATTCTACCACTATGTTGCCAATTTTTTGGTTTTTGTATGTATAAGTGAATCTGGGCAGAAATACACAGTTGTGTGCTTAATTCAGGTATGTGTAATAGATGCATATTCAACTACAAGAGGCAGATAGCTCCTGAAGGAGCTTTCCTGCTCATGAACACTTGTCACTGAACTCTATGCACCTCAGCTATCTTTAGTTACTACATAAAACTGCTCTTGTGGCAATCTGCTGTTGTTTTGTTGAAGAGCTGGGAAAGGTTTGTGAACTTAAAAATCAAATTCCAGAGATTTAAGGAAACCTACTAAAATGTTGGTTGAAGTCCAAAGATACTAATTAAACCACATAAATTCTATTGTTCCTGTGATAGCAATATCCAAAGAAAGTGAACTCCAGTAAACAGGAAGTCACTTCAAACCTTGCATTCCCTAATAGCTAGACAGCTGCTAAATGGAAGTAAGTTATGCTCTATGGTTTTTATTGAAAGAGAGAGGATATCAGTGGGTACTTCAGCAGGCTCTGCTCCATGGCAAAGTTCCAAATACATTTTGCAAATGTTCCTCCTAATTTTGATCTATTAGCTCATAACATTTATGACCTTGGAATGTATGTGTGTTTCCATCAGACATGTACTACTGTCTATGGAGATGGAGATTACATTGGATAAAGCAGAATATGAATGTGTTGTAGTTCCTGTGTATGCTCTTTGTAGTTTCTTTCCAGATGGAGGACCCTGTAGAGGAATGTTAAAATAATATTTTATAGTTTTGTCAACCTTTTTGGTCATGTTGACTACAAGGGTTTATTTCTTTAGATTCATACTGAATTATATTTTTTTCCTTGAACAGTTTTAATGCTGCTATTGCCATCATACAGGACATCTCCTGTATGATTAGTTTGTTACATAACTCACTTGTATTTTCAGTCTTGTGTACATTCACAGCAGTCTCCAGCTAGACAGCTCTCAGTGGGACTCAGGAAGTGAATGACTGAGTGAATGCATGAATGATTTATTACTGCCTTCTATGACAAGTTTCTGAAGGGACAAGCTGATTAGGGATTCCAAGATGTCTTTGAATGAAATAATAACCTTTGTAGAATTCACAGCTCAGCTCTGCTTCCCCCTTCTTCCCTTCCATTTGTTCCTCAGCACACAGACAAATCTTTTTAGTTTCCACTGTAGGCAGGCACAAAGAAGCACAAGTTTCAGGAAATATTCCACACACCTCTACACACAGATGAAGTTTAATATTTGAAATTTATGACTTTTTATATAAATTTCCCTTGATATTTCAAAAGTAATGAAACTCATCTTAAATTTTTTCTAGAATATTTACCTCTAGTGCCAGCTAATTTGCACCCTAACCCTGTTGTTACTCTGGAGACAGTTGATGTTCCCTCAGTGGGAATACTGAGCTCTACTTCATCTGGTTGCCAGGATGAATAAGGAAAAAACAAGGCTTTATAAGGCTTATAAAAAGGACCCATCTCAGTGTGCTAACAGTAGTTACACCTACCCCTCCCTGTGGAGAATCTTGTTCAAGAACAAGCTCCTAGAGCTCTCTAGTTTCTTTTACAGGACTTAAAAAGTATTGACATAATCTGAAGCTCTTCAACCTGTGCACGTTTTGTGTGCGAGGTGCCATGATGGGGTGACTCATCTGGCATATCAGGCCTTGTGGTCAGTGTGTGTCTGCAGCTGCTGTTCTTGTGTAGATGTGCACTTAGCACACTGCTTATGTGAGAAGTTGATCCCAGTAACAAAATGCAGGGCTGCTGTGCCATGTGACGGTTTGTGTCTGTTCCATGCACCAGATTGGTTTGATCAACCACATGTGCCAAGCAGGATTTCTCCCTAACGAGCTACAGCAAGGCATGGTATGAATGTGCATTTCCCTGTAAATGTGAAGAAAGATTCAGTGCTGTGACTTCATTGCACTAAAGCAGTCTTGGATAGATTTTTCTCTGTATGATCACTCTTCTTATGGTTTTAAAGTACTATATGCGACTACGTAAAAATATTCTGTCACTGTCATTCTTCATTTGGGTTAATTTATCCTCCTGAGCCAAGGGAGGCTGCTGTGGTGCTTTTGGCACTCAAATAGCACATTAAACTGTCTTGGTTATCTCTATTCAGCATTGATTTGAGCATTTTGGAAATACTCACAGGATGCTGCCATAAAATTTAGTTTATTGAGGTAGTTAGGATTCACATAAACTTCAGGAAGGAAGAGGAGGTGTTCTGTCTGAAGGATGATATCAACACAAGAGGAGATAAATAAAACACAAGCAACAAAAGGCAGACTGGGAATGAAAAGTTAAGCACATTAATTGTGAAACTTCTTCTGCAGGGGACTGTGAGTGCTCAAATATTTTAATGACTCACAAGTGTTTGAACAAAGCACTAGAACAACAGTACATTGGGAACCATCAAGCATAACAAGATCACTCTGTAGTAACAGCCACTACTTTTTTATTCTGAGGGATAAGAACAGTACAGATTAAAGAGCAGGAAAAAGGGGCTGTATGGCTAAGCTACTTGAAAGAACTCTTCAGCATTAGAGTTATCATGTGACTGTTTTCTAGCTAGCTTACATGGTTTTAGTTTTCCTTTTTCAGTCACTGGTGAGACTGTTGAATGTTCTGGATTTTCTTAATTTGAGGGGACTAAGCATGCTGTAAAAATAATGTGAGAATGTTTGCACCCAAAGCTGTGTAACAGTTAATTGAGGTCTTCGTTTTTTCCATACCAGCAGAAATCTCCTCTCTCCATACATGTGCTCAAGATTAACTTGACACTCCTTCAGGTGACAGCATATGAAAGCCATGATAAAATGAAGCTGACAAGTCCATTACACCTTGTTTTGAGCACCTGGTCAACTAACTTTTTAAAGATGTCCAAGGAGGTTTGTGGTGGGAATGTGTGCTAGCTGCGTACCTGAGGTCTGAAACAATCTGTAAGGCCATGCTTGGGGCTTTACCAGATGCAGTAGCACTGAGCTGCAGTGCAAGATGCCAAATTAAAAAAAAAAAAGGTGACCAAATTGATTAATGGGTTTTCACTGGTTTATTTTTCTTGCTGCTGTTTTGATCAAACTGCAGATACAGTTGTTCATTTTTCAAAGCACCTTTGACTTAGAAAACAGGAATTATGGCACCCTTTATAGGCAATTACTGATCTGCTCCCTAGTGAGAAGGTCTGGTGTCCTGAGCTGCCCATTATTGGAGGATTGCTGCAAGACAGGAAAAGGTGGGCATGCCCAGAATGCCATTCTTACTGCAAACACCAGAATACTTATACAAAGGTTCACAAAGAATTCAATTACTTTTAGTTAGTTTAAAATAGGAGAAAGCAAGATTTCCAGCTATTGATGGTCCAGTTTGTTCAGTCAGGACTTAAATGAAATAATTTTTGCCTTTTAAATGTCAGAGTTGTTTTGGGGTTTTTTAAAGTGATATACAAAAGCATAGCAAGTATTGCAGGAAAAAAAATTGGAAGGAAATGTGCAATGCTTTTAAAAGAAATTTATCCAAATCTAACATAGTGCTTGAAAGGAACAGATCCCATTTTTCTAAATATAAACTCAGTTCAATCAAATGTTCCCCCTTTGAACATGAAACCTCTTATGGATATGCAATCAGTACTTTGAGCCTTGTATCATTAATTTCTAACACAACTAGCTGTCATCACCCATTTTAATATGTTTCTCCTAGCCTAGAAAAGTAATTGCTGGTTTTGTGGAATGAGCTGTGCTTTGTTTCATCTCCTTTGTCATCAGCAGAGTCATTAATGCAGTCTGAGGGCAGAAATTTACTTCTGATGAAGAACAGGCCAGAAGGAGCACAGCTTAATGTTCATATCTCAAGAGAAGTTTCATTAAAGATGCTGGGAAGGCATTGTAATGTGCAGAAAGAACTTTAATCCAGATCTGAATTTCCATCTGTGCTTTCTGTAATGGGCTGAGCCAGATCATGGGGCATCAATGGAATTCTTGAACCAGTTCTTGTGATAAGCATATTTTACCTATTGCCACTTTTTCCTCTTCTAGGAAGGTAGAAATATTCGTATGCATTCATCCTTCTCTTCAGAAGACTGTCTTTTTCAGAGACTAGTCAATATAGAGAGGTCTTATAAAGAAGAAAAAACAAATCTATTTATGGAAAATTTGTCCTTTGAAGTTTCCTCCCAAGCTCTGTATTTAGCATGACTTTTGTCATATATGCCAATTAATGAACATAATATGTGAAGCATATCTGTGACACACCCCTCCTCCTATTCATCTGCTAATTCTTCTCTTACACATTCCCATATCTTCTTATTTCATTTCCCCTCTCTTAAACTGTTTTAATTACACATTTTTTTTTTCAAATAGCTTGGCTAGTGTGCAAGACAATCTTTAAGGAAAATTTGATCATCCCAAAGACTTATGAGGTGTGCATGACTCAGTAGGGATCTTCTTTGCCTTTGTTAACCTGTGAGCATTAATGTTTCTGAGCATTTTTTCCTGAGGTACCTATACCTGCAATGACACCAGGATACAATGAATTTAAAATAGGTGATAATCTTATGCAATTCCATTTCGTCATTCCAGTAGCTTTTCTGAATGTATTCTGCTACTGCATTGCTCAGTTTTAACTCTCCTTAGGTTTTCTTAAAATTCCCTGAGGATGTTTCTTTTTTTACCTAACATAAGTTAGATTCCTAGGGAGTATTGTACTATTTCCTGGGGAATCAATATTGGAATATTTATCCAATTTCTTGACTACTCACTACTGACTAATTCACTACTACTTTTCTCTGTGTGACTCAATAAATTTCTCAATACGTAAGAGACACTGCATTAAGTATCTTTAGATTTTTATGACTCTATTTTATAGCCAAGCCAAGACTCATAATAATTATTACAAGTTAATTTTTATTGCAAGTTCTGCTAACTTTTATCTAATTTCTCAAATATGATGTATTTTTATGAAACTGTTCAAATTTCATCCATGATGTTAGTACACTCAGTACTAAAATTATACTTTCTACATTAAATTTATGGTAGATTTGTGCCAAATTGTAAGTATTATTTTGGCACTACTGTTTCTGTTAGCATTGTGTCCCATTGTTCAAGGTATATTACTGGCACCTTTTTAAACATTTATGGCTATATGGTTCAATGCTGGCTACAAATTTATGCAACATGTTGTAGTGGAAGTGTACTATTGATATTGCATCTGATAACCACTAGTACATAGATTATATTTCTTTGGTAAAAAAAGCAGTGAAACTCCCCCAGGGTCATAGGTTGACCGCTGCCTCCTTAGTGATCAGGCAGAACTGAGGGCCCTGGTTCATTCATGTTACTTCGTTCCCATGCTCCAGTTCCTCACAAAGAGCTAAGATTTTGTACTGGTAGCAGACCAAATGTCTCTCTCCTTTTATAGTGAAATTTTTCTCCACAAGATTGAAGGCTCCTCTGGAGAGGGAGCAGCTGCCATTACTTCCAGTGAAAATGAGACCCTAGAGTAAAATTACAG
Organism: Agelaius phoeniceus; assembly: GCF_051311805.1. NCBI lineage: Eukaryota > Metazoa > Chordata > Aves > Passeriformes > Icteridae > Agelaius > Agelaius phoeniceus. Next base: position 33,080,714 of record NC_135266.1, read on the forward strand.
TAAGTGCTAATTAGTGAAGCCTAAAATGCTTAACTCATGATATCTTGAGGCCAGCACAGTCTTCCAGAGACTCTCTGGATTGATGGTAGGCTATTCCAGGAACCTGGCACCTGCCCCAGTTTTGCAGCGGTCTTCCAAGGATCCTCGGTATCTCCGTTTGCCCTGCACAATTTTCTGAGGAAGATGGGATGCCCATGTTATGAAACAAACACTCTTGGCAACCTGCTTCAGAGCAAAAAAAAAGTGCTGTTATTCCTGGATGTGAAATTTAATATAGGCGATTGTATTTCATGGATAGGACCCCCCAGCTCTTACTTATATTTATACAGGGAGACTGGAAGTCTTAAAAATCCCAGGTGCAGTCTAGCCTTTCAAAGTCTTATTTTTCTGTATTTTCTATTAGTAAAATTAAAAAAAAAAACAGCCTCAAAAACTTTATAAAAGAAAAAACCTGCCTGAGAGCCCCAGTTATTTTTGACAAGAATATATGTAGCTAAGTTGTGCTTGTGGTGTCAGCTGAAAATAAGAGAAAGTGCTGAAGCAAGACATGGCTGATTGCATATCTGAAAGCTGAATGTATCAGCAACAGGCCCTGGAATCTCTGCCATGTGGTAGTCATTGTTAGTTCCCATGATTTCATCACAGATCTCAAGATATTCAGTGTGTATTTGAAGCTAAAACCCCTTTAAGCATCTCATCATGTGCCAATGTGAGTCTGTTCTTTTCATCTTTCTTCTAACCAGACATTTGACAGCGTGACAAATGCACCATTAGCAGAAAGAAAATAGTTTTAACCCTCAAATGTAATATAACACCTATTATGAACTTCGGGTTTCTGTTGTTGTTAGCTGCTTATTTAGGTCTTTGATAATTGGTTTTCAGATTAATCTGATAATTAGGGAGGGGCTGGTCCATAAGCTGTGAAGTCCTGGCAGCCCTACATTTGTAAAATCTGATATACAGAGCTTGTGTTTGTGATATTCAGAGCACCAGGAGGAGACAGTCACAGTCTTTTGCAACGTGTTTCTTAGCATAAGGAATGACTGATTTTGACACACTGTAACAATTATATGAATGGAAAATGTAGCCATGTTGTCCCAGCCTGTAGCCATCGATGACTTTTGGTGGCTACAGCTCTCCAGCAGGGACAGGACAGGAAGGTGATGCAAGGGATCCCAGCCACACCAAGAAGTGGACAGAATGTCTCTGGAGAATGGCCTTGACTTGGTCAACAGCTTATGGGTAAGATTTAGAGACCAAGGCAACCAGGGGAACCTTGTGAACCAGTAGAAATCCCTGGGATACTGCCCTCAGGGACAGATCTGACAGATGTCTAACGGCACTTTCCAGAGATTGCAAGAAGTCTTGATCCCCAGGTGTAAGAAATCAGGCAAGGTCCTTTGATAATTATCTTAATTCTTGAAGAAATTTCCAGAGACACCTTCCACAATTCATGCTGTGTGTGCACAGATGTTACAACATAGCTTATTTGGTATTCCTTTCTTTGGAGTGCTGCAAATGCTGGTATAATTAACTGCTTTTGTTCCTTGTAGCCTCCCTTAATGTAATTGAAATGTACCTCATAAAATATTACATAAAATATGAAATTACAAGTCCAGGTAGCCCCTGCTGAGCAACATAAAAGTTGCAACATATCCTTTCTCCTACTCTAATTTGCACATTTCCAAAGGCAGAAGACAAGCTTGATTGAATCCAGAAGGTTCTAGCTATTTTAGATCTCTAGTACAATACATTTCATGTTTTTAAAGAAACAAAGAGCACGTCATTTTCTAATTTCTTTAGTGGTTTTAAAGAGTGGATCAGAAAAAAAAAAAAAAGAATTGATTGTGTTATTGTCGTCCTTAGTTACCTCAGTGGCCACATTAACAATTACAGTAATGCATCTCCAAATATGAGAACTGTATGTTTGAATTTGCTGATCTTCTTATAAGAAATGAAGGATTGCTGCAGAATTTCTTCAAAGTATAAAGAAACCTTTTGGGATTTTGAGAACCAAAAGGTAACAAAGCAGTGTCAGATCCAGAACAAATACCAAGTAATTGAGAAAAAGAGAAAAGGAGAATGAAGGGAGACCAGAGCTGCCAAGGTCATCCAGAACACCTGCAGTACTCCACAGAAGTGTAACAAAACCAGTGACTATTGACTCTCAAATTAAACTCATCTTGGCTAGAGCCCAGCTGATGCTTGTTACTTTTGCCAGGCTTGGCTGAGAGATGAGAATGGAGTTAGTAGAAGCCATTAAAGGTTTACTTGTAACAGACTCAAAATATAAGATGAAAACAAGTCCTCGACTCATTAGCCTTGTCTTGTCAATTTTATTTACTTTTAACACCACCTGAAAAAACAAGACAGCCTGGAAACATAAAATAAAACGTCCCATCTTTTTCTTGCTTCCGGTACTGAAAAATTCATGGAAAAACAAAAGCATATCCTAAGTGCTGATGGAGCTGGGAAAGGAGACTGAGGCATCATGCAGCTTTGAATGTTGTTTCGCTCACAGAGCTAGAGAACCATCAGGGAAATGCCCTGCTCATCTGCTCCTCTAACAGGAACATTGCTGAAGTTTGGCTGGCTGTATCCCTTGCTATGAAGTGCAGGTTGGCCTCCCTAAAAGGGATTAACTTTGTGTAAAGGGCATGCTGTATGACAGATAATAACATTTTAATCCTCTTCCAGAGTTAGGTAGCATATTTTTCTGTCAAAACAATATATGATGGGATTATGCCTTTTCCTACCACACAGCCCCTCAGACAGACAAACAAACAAGTGATAGGTTTTAAGGGGGGAAGGTGGGAACACACATCAAGACATGAAATTTAAATCAATTTTTAAATAAGTATTTTTATGTTCTCCCATAGGACGTAGATTTTTAGTTGGTACTTTAAGAAACACTGCAATTTTGTGTATCGAAATAGAGAGATTATTTCTGTGGAATGGAAATTATGTTATGATTTAATGTTTGGTTAGCCATGCATATTAAAAAGTAATTTATTTTTCCCTAATTTTTTATAATGTGACTTCTGGCAATTTTGCTGCTAGTCTATTAAAACTCAGGAAGAGCTGATTTTTCCATAAAATCTTTCCATCAGTTTTAAGAAAATAAATATAGAGAGGCATGTAAATTGAAGAAAAAGTTCACGCTGTTCTGAGGTGATTTGCCAAATCAACAGCTTGTGCAGGGGACACTGAGTTTCCTTTCTAGCTCTTTCTACCTGAGCTTCTTTCACAGGAAAGCCAAAGGACTTTCTTTGGTGTGTGACTATATGGGGTAGGAGAATCTGGGAGCTCAGAAATTCTCCCAGCTCCCTCAGTTGCTGTGTCACCTTAATCAGATTATTTGTTTTGTGTAGCCTGTTGCTTTTGCTCCACTTGCATTGTTGTCTCTTGGTAAGCACTGGGAAGCAAGGCCAGCTGTACCTGTCTCTTCTGCTTGGCCAGCCCTGAGTGCATCAGTATATGGAAGGTCCCAGTTAATGCCTTTTTTTTAACTCTGGGAGCCTCATTTTACTTCAGTGTTTCTTCTCTAGAAAACAACCATCAGTAAAAAAACAAGACTTTTATTAAAATGAATCTGATTGTCAGGAAGTGGAATGAATTGCAGTTCACAGTATTTAGGTCCTTCATCAATATCTTTTTATTTTCATCCTCAGCAGCACAGTTTACTACAAAAACACAGCAGAGCTGTTCCATGCTTGCCATGGGTCTCTTTTGCAACAAAATAATTACTGAGGTTCCTAGACTTGGTCCCTAGATCAAGGTATTCTAGATCCATGCCCAGGATATATTAAAGCTATCTAAATTCCTAATTTAAAATGTTTTTTGACTAGAGCAGAATCAAATAATGTGTGTGAAAGGCTAATATGACATTTTTAGGTGGACATATTGGACAAAAAGACCACTCCATCTTCTGCTCTACTATTGTCCCTTGACAAGAAAACAATCAGCATAACCAAAACAAACCTACAAAAAATAATCTGTGTTCTTCTTTCTCTCACAGACATCCATCCTTCTACACATACTCACAGACACAACTAGAAGAATGAGAAAGAATGTGAAAAAATATATTTAATAATTTTTAATCTTTTCATTACTTGCATGTTCTCAGCTAATAAGGTGACAAGCAATATGCTTGCAGCCAGGTAGAATTAAACAGGATGAGGGAAAGAAAAGAACAAATCCTAGTGTGAATCCTCTAAAATGGACAAACAGTCTGGCCTTTACTTTTTCTCAATGGAATATATGTCAGTATTTGGTTAGGACCTTGAGGAACTCCAATGCTCCTATGCTTATAGGTCTTTGTTTTATCAACGTTAACTGATTTGACATTTGAGTCTACATTTCCTATAACTGTGCTTTAAAAGTATTGTCTTCAGGGTTGCAGTGGAATAATCTACAGATCTCAAGGCATTTGAACTGAAGAAGGCTGAATGTCAGAGCTCATGAAGAAATTTCAAAGAAATTTTTTTTTTTCATTTTAGAGGAGATTATTCCTGTGAATCTTTTGAGGAACATACATTTTAACTTTGCCATGTTTTGGTCATCAACAGAAAGACATATCCACCATATCACAACCTGAAGCACGGTTCGTTTCAAATCTCACCTTAAAAGGACAATGTAAAGCTTCTCAGTAGATTTTTTTCATTTTGTTTGTACGTGGCCTGATCACACAGTAGCTATTTTACAGTTTTTAAATTACTTCTGTCTCTCTGATTTTTTCACTGCGGAAGGTGCAATCAATATGCTTATTTTAGTTCAAAATGTATACCTAACGGGATAGTAGCTATTTTGCAATTACAGTACTATCTATGTATTACTATGAAAGAGGGCAAAAATACCACTTCTTTAGGGAAACAACTGGAAGCCATTTAGGGTACTCACTATTGTTGATGTTTTAGCTCTGGAAAATTGGTCTTTCTGAGTTAAAAGGAAGAAAAAGCAGCAGGAAATGCATGTTTCTACCTTACAGGTATTTTATTCCTGTATTGATTGGCTTCAAATGAAGCTGCTAGACCAAATGAGCATGGAGAAGTTTGTCTGCAAGTGATGACTTTCAGCACAAGCGAACTTTGAGGTCTGAATTGTGTATTTGTTCACAGCAATTGTCTGAAAAATCAGTATTTCAGTAAGACAACACTGCTTGCCTCTGGCAGTCAGAGAATACAACCACAAACTCTTGGATAAATGTCTCTTATGATTAAAAGAAAACTGAGATATCCAAGTGGTTTATAACACTGGATTTCCTTTCTTTCTGTTTGTCCCCAACACCTTTCTCCAAAGTCCATACCTGAAATCTTTAGAGCTTTTCTTTTCTAACCAACAGGAGACTGAAGAAAGAAAGATAAAAGGCTGTTCCCAGCAACTTGCAAATCTCAGAGTTGTCTGGGAGATTTGTACTGCCTGTTTCTATTGATTTATGTGCAAAATATAGCAACATTTCTTATGTAAAGTCTTAGCAGAACTGACATTCAAAAATCCCGGTCTGTGGTGCTACCAGATTTCAAAATCAGCCTGCTGGAACTGGTCACTACTTATATGGGAGTTTCAGCAGGAAAACTGAGGTATTATTGTGATTCCAGAATAACAGTCTCCCTTATATCTGCACTCATATTCACTATGATTTGTCACAGCCACCAAAGGGTGTCTTCCCTACAGTATCTTGCATGACTGCATGTGCCAAAGCAAAGCACATAATGGCCAGTGCATGTTTGTAATCTTTAACGGGCAGGTACTGTACTGAAGTGCATCATGAATTAATGTGGCAATGGTCATCACCTGAAGTGGGGGAGGTTCTGACTTGATAGAAGGGAACAAAAATCAGCAACGACAATCAAGCATTGGAGAAAGTTTTCTCAGAGACATTGTGAAATCTTTGTCCTTGAAGGTTTTTGAGATGCAACTGGAGGAAGCCCTGAGACACCTGGTGTGAATTAGTTTCAACCTTAATTTTATCAGGAGGCTGAACTAGAGACATCCTGAAATCCCTTCCAATCTGATGGACTCTATTGTAACATCTTTTTTTCATTCAAAACAATTTTTATATTAAAATACAAATTTTTATATTAAAATATACATTATTCTTTATAGAGAAGTTCATTCACATTCAGAAGTACAAATATCTACTTGGGAAAACCATCTTTCCCTTAAATTGATTGTGTTTGTCTTAAAACACAATTGGCTTTCTTAAGGAACTCCCAGAAAGCAGGAAGGAGTTGGGAAAGAGTTGAAAATTGTTGCCACTTCCTATTTATATAGATATATATGTTTTAATGGCTGAATATCTATCCTGTTAGAAATGGTAAAGTTTTTTCTGTATTTTTTTACTGTGAAATGGTTGTTGCCACCAGTAATCACTGGTATATTATATGCAAACAAGGTAAACTTAAGTCGATCAATATTTTGGGATTCTTCCAAAAAGTGAAACAAACAGGCAATATGTTCAAAAGCCAAGCAAAGTACAGAATTTTTCCTTTTATTCCATTTAGAGGTCTCCTCACTGTGCAGGAACTGATTTTCAGGTCCTTGGCATACAGGGTCCCTGTACCACAGGTTCCTGTCATAGCCAGTTCTTCCACCTGTTGGCCACTGGCATTCACCACAACAATACACAAGGGCTCTGACCCTGTGGCAGCTCATTCTGCTCTGCTAAAATTAGACAGCACTTCTGGTTTTTGTCACAGGTCAAACACAATATCTGTTGCACCTTTACTCTATCCCCTCAGAATCATCTCCTATTTTTGTAGCTTTCTCCAGAAACATCCTATGTCTCTCCTGTCTTCTATAATCTTTTCCTTTTTTCCTACCTTTTTTCTTCTCCTTTTTTGTCCTCTTCCTCACACCTGTTCATTTTTTTTTCTCATTTTCTCTTTTGCCTTTCCCTCCATACTTTTTTCACTTCATCCTATTGTATTCTTCAATCCATGAATATTTCCTTTATCCACCTACACAATTTTTATTTGCACCCCCCTATTGTCTGGCTGTGGTCCTTCTCCATCTGGCAAGAACAGATGTTCTTTTCAGCTTTTTCATTCTTTGTCAAAGAACAGAAAGGAGTTGAGTGGCTGAGGTTCACCTGTGAAACCATAACTGTAACACCTAGAGAATATATCCTGCTTGGAAGATCAGGGTGTGATAAGTGTCAAGTGACATTCAGCTAGACAATTATATATAATTAAGGAGGCAGAATCAAAATGCTGAGAGAAGAAGCCTGGGAAAAAATAATGAAAATATTTAAGGAGTAGAAAATCTTTTTGTGATGCAGATGTTAACAGAGGAGAAAAACAGACAGTAATTTCTGTGTTTGAAGAGACAGATCCAAAAAACTAGTGATGCAAAGTAGAACCCCCAGAGAGAAAAATTAAGAACTATGACTGAATTTCAGGGTATCCACAGGAAACTTGCATTTAGGAAGTACTGAGAACATAGAGAATTGGTATAGAAGCTAGACCAAGACCAAAAAATAAACAGAGGAAGAAAATCTGTAGTTACTTTACTGTTCAAGATTCAAGCATAAAAAACCATGGAACGGTGCCATATACATACCTATCACACAATTTTAAAAGTTTCTGTGAATTTGTTTTTCTAAATTCTTTTCATAAACATCAGTTTTAATAATTCTGTAATGATCTGAAATGTCTGTGCTTTGCTGAAATCTGACCAGCTATCCCTAAAAAACTCTCCGTATTTTTCTTTCCAGTAGTTTTCTTATCATATACTTTTGTTTTGGTATTTTTTTTCACTTTAATCAGAAATTGGAGCAGAAGAGCTGAAATATTGTAAAATATATTTTCATGGTGTTTGTTCAATAAAGAGAGGTAGGGCATGGCAGAAATTTCTCTCTGGAGGTTTTACCTCTGTAGAATTTCTGGACAATGTAATAACTGAATGTGAGACTGAAATATTGCTCAGAGAGATGTACAATCTTCTCAGTGATGGTCAGAATGAAATCTTTTGACATTCTGGAAAGTAATTATCACACAAATACTATCTTGAATGACAGACTGCAATTGCAAATTTGCATCATCATTTTAATATAAACTTCAGTTTAACATCATTAACTAGAAAAGGCACAAACCACTTTTGAAACCATAGGAAAAGCTAATACCTGTAATAATCAGAACTTTATAGAAAATTCATAATGGCAGTTAAATCTCTCAAGGAGATTTATGCATGTTCTTTGAAAACATATTTAATTTATTTTAATTTATTTATTCTATTTCTTCTCACCTCTTACCTCAGGTTGAGATTACTTTTCCAACTATATAAGGTCTTGGGAAACTGAAGAGACCTTTGTTAAGTAACCTAAAGTACTTTTGTACACCATTGAAGTGTCAGTAATTTCAAGGCCTTTTTATTAAGCTATTCTGGCTGTAGGATATTACTTTCTGTACAGCCTTGGAGGTTTTTAGGATATTCAGTACCAAAGTTACAGAAATTTTGCAACTAGAAATATTATTAAAATTGAAAGAACTACTTTATATTACTATTAGTGTGATATATATTTATCACGATCAGATTTCTAGAATAGTAACATATGAAATGAATATTGCTGAACTGTCTTGATCAAGAGGGTTTTTTTCACAATTACTTGACTTTATTTTTTACTGAAAAATCCATTTAAAGTGAGTTTGGGATAGCATTTTTTTTAAATACAAAGCTATAGAAGTTTAACAGTTGAAATTACTTTCCTCATATAAATGATAAACTTTGAAGATGGTTATAGAGTAGATTTTGACCTAGATCAGAGTTTGATGTGACTTTTAAGGGTTTTTTTTCCTACTCTTTAAAATATTGCCTGTTCTTTCATTCACTATTGTGAATTATGTGATCTTATAAACTGAAAGTAAAACAAACCCACTAACACATATACATTTAGCATTGCACCAGGTTTAACATGACCCGGGTATATGTAAAAGTAAATAAATCTCTAATGTCTTTGCTGTGTTTATGTCAGTGTGTTAGTTTGGACATCTGTTACACTTCAGAACTATAAGAAATCTACAAAGTCTGTACAGTAACAGTGCAATGCCAGAAAGACCTCAGGTTATCAGGTTGGAGGAGGTGTCATGTTGTGTTAAAAGCAGCCCCCAAACTCAAGGGTTGTCATGTTGAGGACACATAAAATTCACATGCTGTGATGGCATAGAGGAGAATCTTAATAAGTTTAGTGCTATGGATATCTTCTTAGATGTCTGGCATGGACATCTGCTAAAATTCTTTGAATGCCAAAGTAGCTGATCAGTGAATCCATATAGGATTGTCACCAAAGCCTCAGTGCCTTTCCTCTTGATTGCTTAAGCCTTGACTAATTTGTTTAATGTGAGCTGCCAACACCAAGTGTAATTGTGCTGGGTACCTGTCAGATGAGAGGGGATATTCCATAGAATTTCTGTAATCATACTGTTATTTTCAGTTCTCTTCCTGCAAATGTGAGACTTATAAATTTAATTTAAAAATGGCAACCTGAGAACATCCTTGTTCTTGATTCCAGGAGCTGGGTTTGTAAGTGAAATAGCAGCTCCACCAGGAGAGGTTTTACACAGCATGTGATTGGAGTTTACAGATAGTAACAGAAAAGCATGGTATTCCTTCAATCACTGGCTTTGGTATTTCTATACCAAAGATTTTACCAAAATTCTATTCCCCTAATGTATTGAGTTTTCTAATTGTTAGGGAAGGTAATTTTATTTTTCACTGGGAGGAAAACATCTCCCCAATTACTATTTTTCTTCTATGTTGCCCAAGACTGGATTGCTCCCAGTTTTACCTTTGTGCATGTGATGTAGAATATCAAATGGTTCCTAATGCTAAGAAATTACATTTTTAGGTTCATCATTAAATATTTAAAGGTCTGAAATAAACCTGGGGGTCTGGCTTTGAGTCAAAATATTTTTGTACTTTCAGGATAGAATATCTACTAAATTGCTGCCAGAATCAGTACCCTATGAAGTGAGGTACCCTATAAATCAAGTTCCTTCAAAGCACTGAGGCTGTATCTCTACCAGGAAACTAAAAACAAATGGATTTTATACAGTGGTGGAAATGGGATAACAGGAGCCTTAAAAGAAGTTTAATACAATGAAAAGCAAAATTCTGTTTCTGAGGTGGAATAAACACGTTATATAGGGGTTGGCTGCCTAGAAAGCAGCTTAGCAAACAAAAAGGACCTGGACATCCTGGATAACTTCCTATAGCTGAGGAATTGTCAGATTCCATGTGTCAGTGGGAACACAGAGATGAAATAATTTGAAAAAAAAATCTCAGCGTGGGAAAGAAGTAATAAATCTCTGAATTTGTTAAAGAAAGTATTTATTAGCAAACTAAAATCAAGCAAAGTTGTTTAAAAATGTCAGCATATGAATGAAATATTTGACAAGAACTAATAGTGAAACAGAAAGTGGGCAATGCAAGAAGTGGGATTTTTTATGAAAGTGGCAAGAGTAAATGTAATCTTGCTATCTAGATTTACATTCATTTGCAAATCAAGTAGTTCCCATGAAACAACACAGTATTCAAAGGAGGATTTGAAAACTAGAAATTGCTTTTTTATTTCTTCTCGGCTAGCATGAATAATGTATATCAAAAGGTTACGTCAACTATTATTTTTATTCTTTGTTGAAATTAGATTCCCTATATCTATTCAACAAACTCATTCAGCTATTCAGTCTTTATCAGTTGTGTTATCTTCCACCTCATTAACCAAACAAGAGAGTAAAGGAGGGAATCAGGAAGGACAATCTTCAAAATTTATTCTGTTATTGCTATAAAAAAAAATTCTGTTTTTCACAAGTTCAATAATGATAGCATTGAAAGAAAAATTGAGAGAAATACGTGGTGTTTTGTAAGTTCAGTATGTCAAGATTCACAGAAGTTTTTGCTTGTAGTTCAGAGAAAATTCTGCATAACACATTTTTTCCTCTTTGCTGAGAGAAAAATTCTATAAAGTTGTACAAGCCATAGAATTGCTGACAAGACAAAAAGGATGGAAAGTTTTAGGAGAAAAACAGACAAGACAAACTCACAAAAATTGGTGCCCCTCAAGAAGACTGGGGGGAATTTTTTTCCTGTTCTTGTCCTGGGGAATATACTCTCCCTCAAGATCTCATCGTTGTGTTCTCATTAGTTTCACAGCAACACCAGTTTTTCCTTTGTTCTCACTTTCCATGGGTCTTCTGTCATACATTTACTGTCATCTCTTGCTCTTTGTTTTTTTTCTTCCTTGCATCTGCTTACTCTTTGTTTTCTCAATTATCATGTGGTCAGTTTGGTATTACCACGTATTACTTTCAGGCTGCTGCCTGGATGCTTCTGGCTATGCCTTCCCTTCTTTGTTTCCCTCTGAACTTGATGCTTGCCACATGAAATGCTCTGCCCACAAAAATCAAAATCAGTACAGCAAGCAAATCTGGGATGCATGGAAGCATCAGTCTCCTTAATAATTACCACCTTCTACCATGGAGGAAGAACTGACTGCCTTTCAATTATGAATATGGTGCTTTTCTGTGATGAGGTGGGCATCAGAGAGCTGGTGCTGCCTGTGTGTATGTTAAATATAGGCTTAAAGTGCTCTACATCTGTTACTCATCTTCCCTATAATGAAATTCTTGGATGTATTTCATAGGTTTTTCTCTATGGTGCAGTTAACTTTCACTTCTTTTTTTTTTTTCCTATTTTTAGTAGGTTTTTTGATTGGTTTTTGTGGGGTCTAAATGTTTTTGCGGTGTTTTTCTGGGGAATTTTCTACATCAGTTTGTGTGTCTGAATTGATTTTAGAAAGAGAATGCTCAAACTTCTAACATAGTGTTTGTTCATAGAATCATTCAGGTTGGAGGGGACATCTAAGATCAAGTCCAACCTTTTTCCCAGCACTGCCAAGTCCGTCACTAAGCCATGTCCCCAAGTGCCACATCTGCGTGTCTTTTAAATACCTCCAGGGATGGTGACTCAACCACTTCCCTGAGCAGCCTGGCCCAGTGCTTAATAACCCTTTCAGTGGAGAAATTTTCTTAATATCCAGTTAGGATATTAGACAACCTTTCCCATTGCAGCCATCACTGGCACAGCTAAAGGCCATTTCCTCTTGTCTTGCAGCTTGTTACTCAGGAAAAGAGACCACTCCCTACCTGGCCACAGCCTCCTTTCAGGAGCTGTAGAGAGCAGTAAGCCTACTTATTTCCAGGCTAAACAGCCCTCAGCTGCTCCTCATAAGAGCTGGGCTCCAGACTCTTGCACAGTTCATTGCCCTTCTCTGGACAGCAGCTCAGTGTCTTTCCTGCAGTGAGGATCCCAGAATTGGACACAGGATTTGAGGGATGGCCTCACCAGTGCTGAGCACAGGGGACAGTCACTGCCCTGGTCCTGCTGGCCACGATGTGAACCATTGGCCATCTTGGCCACCTGGGCACACACTGGCTCATGTTCAGCCACTGTCAGCTCCCAGGTCCTGTTCTGTCAGGCAGCTTTCCAGACCCTCTTCCACAAGCCTGTAGCACTGCATGGTGTTGTTGTGACCCAAGTGCCTGCGCCTTTGTTTTTCCATATGCCAAATAACACTGAAGGTTATTTCATTTTCTCTAAGCCAAAACTCGACAAGAAGCAGCTGGCCAGGTAGTACTAATCACTCGAACACCATATAGTCATATTTAATCCTTGTACTTATGGTGTATGTCAGTGTTCAATATCACTTTCTTTCTCTCATCTCCTGTGTGAGTGGCAGAAAAGATATTTTTATCCCATCAATAATTTTTCTGTCTCAAATTCAATCAGGAGCAATGAATAAGAACTGATAAGCAATATATCACCATGGCAGATATGCACTTGCATTTAGATATTTTTCTTCTGAGTAGCAAATAGAGGCAAATTTCTCTTCAAAATACAGTCCAGATGATGGAAAACAGAACAGAAGTTGTCTCTGCATGTATATTCAGGGCAAAAAGCCCCTCCCCTGTCCCCAAGTCAGAGGAAGTACTGTCTGGCAACTATTACTTCACCTAACTTTTAGACAATGTTTTTCTCATTGTATTCCATCTCAAGGAGACCTTCACCTATGCTATCCATGAAGTAGAAGATTCTTCAGTCATCTTCCTTCTTCAAATCACTGCTTCCTGCCTAGTAGCATTTCTCTTTCTGCTTTAAAGAAACCTTCAAGGATATAAGTCAAAATTTGTATAGGGACCAGGTATTTAACTTACCAGACACCTGGAATTTCATTTGTGTTCTATTTAGCCTAAAATAATTACTTGTCACCCTGAGTTTTTAAGATTTTCTAAGCCTTCTGATGTTGACATTCTTGTGGTGAATTTTCTCATACACTTTCTGTAAATAACTCATTGTTTTGCATTCCTTTATGGAGGAGGAGAGAGTTGATGGACTGTTGGTTTGACCAGTGGCATTGGAGAGGTGCCACTGTCACCCTCCAATCCACTGTCACTTTTGGAAAACTATAAATGTTGGAGTCAGAAAATAAACGGCCCTTTTTTCTCTTTCACCTTGAGAACGGTGTGAGCGTGTGTTCTTTTGTGTCCTATAGTGACAATTACTCATTTATTTTCCTTTTTTTTTTTTCTCAATGAGAGTCTTCTATGCATTCCATTATTTAAAACAAAATACCAAATGAATGTATAACAGGATAAAAATAAATCTATGTCTGTTCCTTTGACTGTTACAAGGAACAGACATAGATTACATCTGGGCACATGCCATTTACCTAATCTGAAATACCGGTATTTCAACTATTCTTCAAACTTTAGAGTCAACAGAGCCCATGATAAAGTGGGCTCTCTGAAAGGTGCTCACTGTGATTCCTTGGGATCAGTCATACAGTTGATGAACTCAACACATTGGCCTGACCTTTACAAGGATGCATTGTGGCCACACTGTCTTAACACAGAAACCATTTTTTGCAGTGTTCTCAACTTGGATTCTGAACTAGTAATACTCAAGGTCATTCACAATTACTGCACTGATGGAGTTGTAGAAGAAAAAGCCTACCTTGACCACAGAGTCACATAGGAGGCCTTTTAATTATGTCAAATCTCATTTTACTGAAATCAACTCTTTGATTTAATTTCATTATTATCTTTCTTTCTTTAGTTGCCTCATAGCTGGCATTTTATTTAGTTTAATGGGATGCAGTCATTAAAACATTTGAATAGTAGTGCTTTGTTCACATTGTTTTATGTCAGCTGTATGCTGGGGCTTAATCTAGCCTTGGAGAATACTATGTCCTGGCCTGATGTTGAGGTGTTGCTTTTAGAAGAGCTCTTTCCCACACACATGCATGCACCAGCGAGCATAAAAGAGGTAATGTGGTTCTTTAGGGATGTGTGAGAGGAGTGAAAAGTAATGCCTTTTTGTCTACTTGTAGAAGTGGTGGGGTGGTAACCATCTGTGACTCACAGGGACAACTAAGACTGTGGTGGTTTGTGGATGAGGAAACTAAAGTAAGGCAGTCTTTTATCAGGCTGTGTGCATGTGCATTTGGTCACAGAATAAGAATCAAAGGATTCCATCCCTTGGTTGGAAGGGACCCATCAGGATCATCATGTCGACTCCTGACCCAAAAATCCCATCATAGGCCTCAGAGTGTTGTCCAAATGCTTTTTGAACCCTGTCAGGCTGTACTGTGACCACTTCTCTGGGAACCCTGTTCCTGTACCCAAAACCCTCTGGGTAAAAAAAGTTTTTCTGGTATCCAACCTAATTTTCCCCTTACTCAACTTCAGTCCATTCCTTCAGGTCCTGTCACTGTCACCACAGAGAGAGATTGGAACCTACCCCTTCTCTTCCCCTCATGAGGATGTTGGAGACTGCAGTGAGGTCTTCCCTCAGTCTTCTCCAGCCTGAAAAAACCACATGTTCTCAGCAGCTCCTCATAAGGTTTCCCCTCCAGAGCTTTCACCATCCTCATGGCCCTCTTTAGGTACTCTCTAACAGAGTAATGTTTCTTTTATAGAAAATACTTTCCCCGTAAATGGGTATTTTTTTATAGAAAAAGCTTCATGAGGATTACATTAAAGTTGTTTGAACAGTATTCAATTGTGTATTAATTATACTGTCTCAAAAGACTTCTGACTTTTCTGTGTTAAAATTAGATGAGGATTCCTATTACATCTTCCTTAGGCATTAGCTAGCTAGTCACAGCTCTAAATTGCACTATCCAGAATGACAGTGAGAATGGGGTATTTGTTTAAAACTAGGTGTTTAGATTAGTTTAGTCAGTTTAGTCTAGCCGTTTCCAGCTCATCCAAAAAGTGAAGTGTTTTGTGTCAATTTTAGAAAATCTGCATGTGAAAAATGTATTTTTAAAATATGCTGGTGGGCAGAGGATATTCTCAAATGGTATAATGTCATTTTAATCAGCACTAATCTATTCAGATTTCTAGATGGGGACAACTGGGAAACACTTTGTCTTGCTGTGTTCTAATTCAGGGAGAATTCATTAGACAGTGAATGTCTACTTAATGTAAAGAAAATGTTATAGTGGTCTGAAAGGTACTTCACAAAGTCATCAAGGTTCTTTGCTCATTCTTTGAACTCTACCTTTTACAGATTTAGTAACTTAGAGGAGGTGTTTAGATTATTTTTAATCTTCTCTATGTCTCTTGCTGCAATACTCTGCTCTCCCTTGCCACCAGCAAGATGTCAGGTTCTCTCTATTCTGCATCCACAGAGGGGCTGGAGAAATCCTGACCTTCATCAGCCACAGGAAGAAATTTCAGGACTGAACATGTCAGACAAACCTTTGTTCTACTTAGTTTGACTGTTGAATTTTCTGGAGTGAATTGGGATTTTTGTTCCCTATTCCATACCTGACCTGCACCTACATGCTTCAGACTGGGAAATTCACTTTTTGCCTGAGTGAGCCAAATTCTTTCTCTTGTGTGACTGTGTGCTGAATGACCCTGGCTGTGCTCAATAGAGGCCAGGCAGATTTGCAGAATGGAAAAGAATGGAAAGAGATTTGAAGCACTGTTCTGTCCTCACTTCTATGTCACTGGATGTTTTGTGCACTCTGCTGAAACAGTGCGAGTAGGTCAGATTTTTCAAGGCACAAGGTCACCTTCTTTAAAAGGTTATTTCAATACATCAGCACGTGGATTTTAATAACCCTGTAGATAAGGGAAAAGCAGTCCTGCTCCAGATTGAAACACTGTCAGCCTGTTCCCATTCAGTTGCTTATCAAGGGGCTTTTTTTGCCTGTGGCTCTCTGTGTAATGTAATCTCTGGATAGCACAGTGTTAAGTAGCTTTTTTGCTACCAAGGCACATAAATTGAAGTATTTAGGATTTAGGACTTTACAGTAAAAGAACAGCATTAGAGGAAAATGAAAATCATATTGTCTACATCTAGAACAAATTTTAATCAATAGAATCTTGTGATTACTTTTTTCATTTGCTGGTATTTCTTCTTCATGTTATACAAATAGATGACTTGTAATTTAGATTAGCAGGAGAAAAGTGTAATTCAAGTATTTATGACTGAATTTTATGATTTGCAGGAAAAACAAAAAGGCATGTGTGTGGAAGAAACCTTATGTGAGCTTTCTTTAGGACATCTGTTTCTCAGACTTTCCCCCAATATATACCTGTCCATATTTTCTAAAATCATCTCTTCTAGGATTGCTTCCTTCTTTCAGTTTCATTTAAATAAAACCCTCAAGATTGTTGCTACTGATGTTACTGTTATTTGAAAAACATGTATTTTCTAATGACATTTAGCCCTTTAACTTCATTTTGCTCAATTTAAACCTTGTGTATGAGAAAAAAAAAGTCTTTGTGTTCTCAAATCAAGTGTAACCTGTGACAGATACTAGAATGACAGTGATTTCTCAAATGACCTACAGAGAATAAAAAAATTTCCCAACAGCATATGAAGAAAAAAAGATATTAATTCCTCCTTTGTATTCTGAGCATGGATATCCATGGTATCCTGCTGTACCTCAACCAAAAATAAATACATGTGCCTCTTCTGATGATTTTACTGCTAATTGGAATATCTCTGTGTTTTGAATTGAGAGATATTTTTTTCCAAACCCATCTCACATCTAGAATTTCTAGAAGAAAAACAAGTGATTAGTTAAAATGGGTTATCAGGATATTCCAAGAGTAGTCTATGGAAGGATTTTTTTTTTTGTGGAGATTCTTCACAACAATCACTCTCCTTTTACAATGTCCTCTATACTTATTAAAGTAGTTACACTAATATAAGTATGCCTAACAATTTCTCTTTTTTAAGCCCAGCCACAGAGATATAAATGATCGATGGACTGATTTTTTTTTCAAATCACAAGTGTGAGGGAACAGTAATATGTCAGTTAAAATGCTGAATCAATCCTTTAATTAAATGATAGCTTTCCTTCTTGTCCTCCAGTGCTGTATATTGAATGTAATATTTTATTTAATCATTGCATGATATTTGGAAAGAAAGGAGAGATTGAAAGTAAATATGTTCATTGGCTTCCTGGAGGATGTAATCTGGGGGAAAATGAGGAAAATCCTACTGCAAAGTAGATCAGAGTGTGTGATACAATGAAAACACAGAGCTCATCATAAGCATTACTAGTAGTAATAGGAAGTAATCTATTCTGAATGTAAACAAACAATTTCTCTTCTTATATCTCTAATAAAACTACATTTCTCATTTATTTATTTTCACTCCAGCATCCACTAACATAGTAGTTTTTGCTAGGGCATTTTAAACCTCTTATTAGGCTGTGTGGTGGCAATAGGTGAGAGCAATCACAGCAGGGTTGACTCTGGAAAGAACCTCAGAAGATCATCTGGTCCTATCCCCCACACAGCCCAGTGCCAGATACAGCAGGCTGCCAGCACTGTTGTGCCTTAAATATCTCTGCAGGTGGAGACTCCACAGAACATGTTCCACTAGTAGTGAACATGGTCGTGGTGAAGATAGTGAAGTTGTTTTTTTTTTTAATTAAAATGAAATTTCCTGTATTTCAGTTTGTGCCTGTGTCTTGTGATAACATCACAGAGCAAGATTGGCTACAGTGCTGTGCAACAGGCAGAGTCCACTGACACTGCCAGGATTTTTCCTTTGAAGGAAATACATGGTTGACTTTTCAGCTTGTGTTGCTGTGGCAATCAGCGGGTTCCTGCAGGGGAGTTTGGTTAACTGATACTGTCTTTTCTGACAGAAAAAATATTCAGATAGAAAATTTTCTGTTGTTCGGGTATTACCACATGCAGAAAGTATCTTCATGAGCAAGTCCCAAGTCTTATTTTAGCCTGAATTAGAATTTTAGGCAAGTCAGATTTCAGGGTAGGTGCTTTCAGTAATTTGACCCCTGATGAGATCCCACCTGAGGGTACTGATGGCCCTCATTTGCTATGTCCCTTAGCACACTGCTTCCTTCTGACGGGTGCAGGCAGAGGCAACAGCGTGAGGAAAGAGAGAAATACAAGTGGCTCCCAGTTTACTTTTTATGCATATATTTGAATTTTTTACTGCATTCCAGCCTCTCCAAGAATAACCATGTGGTTTGACAAGTAGTGCCTGTCTTTCCAGCCTCTACTTACTAAGGGAAGAAAGTATTGTTCACTGGAATTAGAAGCATCATGCTACAATGTGTCATTTTTTCTACATTTGAAACTATTAAAAGTGTAACACAGGTATAACAAACATTTTCCAACTGAATATTTCCAATCTCATTCACTGATGTGCTTGAAGTACTGGTTTCCTCTGGAAACTGGTATTTAAAGAGTATGTGAAGGCATCGATGACTTGAATTCTTGGGGAAATCAGTAATAAAGTTGGGATAATTCAGATTTTTATATGAATTATTTAGAAAGATAGGCTGCAAAGAGGAAAATTATTAGAGAGAATTATTTGGCAATCACACATATTGTCATATTTTGCAATGTTTTAAAGGCTAGATTTTGGTTTATAGGACTTTGAAGAATAGAGCTTTTTCAAATGTTGGGCATTGAAATGGGGCAATAAAAATATAAAAATGCTACTTTCAAAATAATTTGAGATTAGTGCTCTCTTTTGTGTAAGTCTTTTGAAGAAGTAATTCTCTAATTCTGTAAAATTTTTTGCCTAATTTATATATACCTCTTTCTCTCAGAAAGTCTTTTAAAGACTGTACTACCTACCCCAGTTTTGTAACTCACTGTGGTGTTGTGAGGCCCCCAGGACAAGGTGAGAGATGAGAATTTGACTCTATGTTCTCAGAAAGCTGATTTATTATTTTATGATATTCTATTAAAAGAAACTATACATTAAAACTATACTAAAGAAAGGGAAAGGATACATCAGAAGGCTAAACAAGAATGATAATGAAAGCTCGTGACTGACTCCTCAGAGTCTGGCACAGCTGATGGTGATCGGTCATTAATTAAAAACAATTCACATGGAAGCAGTCAAAGATGCACCTGTTGGTAAACAATCTCCAGACCACATTCCCAAGCAATCAGATAATTATTGTTTTCATTCTTCTCTGAGGTTTCCCAGCTTCCCAGGAGAAGAAAAGCTGGCAAAGTGATTTTTCAGAGAATATCATGGTGACACTCTCACCCTTACGGTGTTCAGCTCTGTATCCTAGACTTTCATGCACAGGACAAAAAGGCAGAAGTGAAGGACACCTTAAGTATTCTGCTCCAAACACTGTCTTTATTCATTTCATACCTCTGAGTGAACTTGGCTTCCTTTCAGTTATTAAACTGTTTTGTGTCTTTTAGCAGCAGTGACAGGTTGATGAAGCAGTAAACATTGAGGTGTCCTGTGGGCTCCAGGCAGCATTAGTGTGCTGTTCCCCCATTACTGCATCCTCTCTAAAAGCTCTCAGGGCTGAGCTATATGTATAAATGTGTGTGGGGGACAGATGGAGGAGGAGAATGGGGAGATTTGCATAATCTGATTGCTCTACCAAATATCTGAGACAAGGCTCTCAAGGCTGTCAATGGAGAGAATTTGGCTCTTCCAGAGGATGATTCAGAGCACCTGAGCTATGTAGGCTGCTTAGAGAGACTACAAATCAGACATTTTTAGCTGAATGGTATAAATAATCATTCCTCCACCCTTCATGTGTTAAATTTACCATATGGCCAAATGTAGATTCATATCTGGATAGTTGTAAGCTAAACTTCTATCATAATCTTAATGTATTTCAACTGATAAGGCATTGTGGAGATAGCAACTCCAGTAGTTATCAGCCATCTGTTAACCTCCACCCATATTTATTAATCCCTTTGTCTTGCAGAATGAAAAAAAGGCAGAGTTAGGGCTAAAAAATAAATTTTAATAAAATTTGCATAAATTTACCTATAAAGTGGCATATTCCCTTGGGATAATATGGGACTGAACTGATCCCTGTGGAATGCTGTGGAAAGCACTACACCAAATCTTCAGTCACATTATGCACTATTTTCAGCATTTTTCATGTGCAATTCTCAACAGAACTTAATCTTGATAATTTGGTGGTATCCATCTCCTCTTTACTACTTTACTACTTTATTGAAGAAAAAAAAATTTGCTGGAACTGAAGAAACTACATTTCTCTGCTCAGTTTCTTTTCCTGGAAGTTATGGAGTTTGTGACATTCGAAGGAACCTGCATTCATAAGGACTTTGACTTTATTTTCAAAAGAGTGTGTGGGCCATTAGAACACTCAGAGTCAAATAAATTACTTTTGTTGCCTAATAACAATACTTCAAGCTAAGTATTTTGTTTTTGTTGGCTCAAGCTTCACGTTGCTCATATTACCACAATATGCTCATGGATTTGGACAGCAGTCTCAAACAACTGAAGACTAATAAACAAGCACACATTGTTGAAGAGTTAGATGGCTGTGCTACGAAATTGTCTTTATTTCAATAACTTGTCTAGCAACAAGCATTGGACTGCTTCTTAAATAATTTTCAGCAGAAGGCCATATTAAATGAATTCACAACCTAACTTTTTAAGAAAATTTCATATAGACTAATGCAGTGGAGCATGATAAATAAAATAATGCTGCACTTGGTCGACCTAGGTCTGCTGCGAGTGTACGGAAAGCTTTAGCAAAGGACAGATCATTCTTTGAGTAACATAATTATAAGAATTCAGATACTGTAAAGATTACCCTAGAAGCTTGGATGAATTGAACATTTAATAGCAGTGAGAGGAGACAAAATTACTGTTGATTTTCAGTGTATATCAATAGTCTGAATTTTTCTAGTGTGTTTGATTGATTGAATATCATAGTATGTGATTCTTAAGTTTGTACAACAGTGTTCTGTCTTATAAAGTAACCATGTGAGATGTTTCATTACATTGTTTCAAAAAGGTAGCAAAATAATTGTGTTTCACTTTTGGAAACACTGCAATTTTTCCATTTAAAAAACTGTCATTAGAGTATATTGGATATGATCTAACGAAAATACACATTTTTTAATGTTAATTGCAAGTTTCTTTCAAGCTGTTGTATAAATACAGACCTGTTTAGCATCCAAGATTTGAATATTTACATAACCTATAATATTTTGAAAAATAAGTCCAAATTGGAGGAAGCCACCTGATCACTTCAATCCCAAGGTATTACTTTCAAAATGACAAAATAAAGTATTCCTTATAGCTCAGTATGACACAGTAATTGAGTTTTAAACTGTTGTTATAGATATGTTACATCCAAGGGACCTCAGTTTATGTCCTGAAATGTTTATGAGGAAATTTCAGGTGTAACACATGATGTTCCTGACATTGGCTGAAAAAAAGACAGCAGAGGCAAGAACAACAAGTTGCATGGTAATTTAGAGAGGGATATTTCACTGTATGTCTAGAGAAGAATCAGTATGTATGTAAATGTCATACACAAAGCAGTTTCAAAGGAAAAAAGTGATTATTTTGGAAAGCTAAATATTTAAAGAATATTTTATTTTATTCAATGTTGGATTACATTATTATAATCTTCGATGAAAATAAGCTCCAGTATCTGCAAGCAAGGCACATAAAATGTAAAACTTTTTAATAGTGATGTGTTAGACAAATTTACCCCAATGGTGTATTTAGTGATAAAAATACCTCCTTTTTAGATTAACTTTGCTGCACTGAGTGATGATTGTTACAGGGGGTAGTGCTTGGCAAGAATGCCTGGATGAGTGAAAATGAATGAGGCACAGATTTCTTGTCTTGATTTCTGCCTGGGGACTTGCATCATGACTATTTCAGCTGTAACACTGCCCCATCATATATGTGCCATCAACTCTTATTAGCAGTAAGGCAGAAGTAAAACTAGATTACTTGTAGTATAAAATAATTTGTAATTCCGTATTTGAAAAGTGTTTGTATTTACCAATGTTATAGAACAAAACAGCATTGCTGTTTTTCATCTGCAAGCATTATGTTTTGCCAGGAGTTAGAGATAATCTATTTAGATTTAGCAAATTTTCAATGTCTTTGAAGCAGAATATTTTTTTTACAGTGAAGCTGCTGTTAAATGCTGTGGAAATTGGATTTTAAGTGGTGATTTTGTAAACAAAGAATATATTATAAGAAAAAAATTCTGAACATCATCCATCCATTTGGCCACAGATTATAAACTATTAAGCAAATTTTGTGACAATTTAAGCATGTATATTTACAGAAAGTTAAAATAGAGACTTTTCCTGAATTATTGTAAAAATTCCATTGAAACTGTGCCAACTCAAAATTAATATTTTAAAGAGTAGGAGAATTACAATAAGCATAAGTACATAAAATAAACAAGGACAAAACTATCTGATTTTCTACATAACTGAACATTTTATAAGATCAGGTGGTATCATTTGGACCATATTTGTTATGGGGAATACAATTATATATTGGGTTTATGTAAAACACTTTGTATTTAATTCCTGCATGATCTTCAAAAAATATACAAATATAGAAGACTACTCCAAGCATGATTCTACACTGGCTATGAAATGCAGTCAAAATGGTTGGATAAGGGTTTGTGCAATATTTAAACCAATCTAAACTGGAAACCTAATTTCTTCATGAGACTTAAAATTTAGAGGAAGGTAAACAGCATATTGTTTGTTCAACTTTGCAAATGGAGGTTTTAAAAAACATGTTTCAGTCAAATTATTTGTAGATAACCCTTAAGCTTTTATCTTTTGTGAATTCAGTAGCTTTATCATGTCCATGGAATTGCATGGAGCAGCTAGTATTGTTACTAGGATTCTGAAGCTACACAATTATACCGCCACTGACCTCATGATTTCTGTCTTGTTGTGGAACTATTCTGAGCATATCTAGCCTAGGGACAAAAAAACCCAACAGTTTGTGATCTTTCTGCATAGCATAGAAACTTAAATTTTGCCATCTGATTCCTGGGCTAACTTTCTTCACAGCTCACATCAAGCCCTTCCATCCTCAATAAGCTAAGCAGGTGGCAGAGCAGTAAAACCAGATCACAACTGATCACAACTTTAATTTTTCCATAGCATTTCATCTATACAGCTGAGATATATGTGGTTATTGTGGCTGAGAATTCAAATAATTCTGATTTAAAGAATAAATCTTTTTAGTTCTCCATCATATGGTATGTATCCCTAGATTTATCTTTTCTTTTTTTTCCCTGCATTTCCAATGTTGTCTAATAGGAATGTTGTAACCACTGTAGTGGATTTTCCTACTAAATGTAATACTTGCGCAGTCCAAGAGTTCTTTGGTATTTCATCAGCTGCCTCTGAAGATCTTTCAAACAACAGAAGGATCTTTCAAACAACTAGAATGCAAATTCTACTATGTTTTTTAAAGGAAGCTTTTTGAGTTTTACATATATTGCTATAAAAGTTGCAAATTTCCCAAGCATACAGAGTGGTACAGAAAAATGGATTGATGACAGTTTTTGAGTGTTCATCAATCCATGCTTAATACACAAATTTGCAGAAAGACAATTAGGTAACTAATTTCAGTTCCTGTACCAAAGGATGAACTATAATAAGCTTTAGGCATGTTCTAAGTGGAAAAGATTAACATTACATGAAGCTGAGCCTTGAGCAATTAAAACTCAGTGAAAAAAGGTTGAATTTTTACAAGTAGTCTAATCACAGAAAAACATGTCTTTGCTGTAGAACAAGGATGTTCAGGTTTTTTCCTGCTGCCTTGGTTTCTCTCGTGTTGTGAAGTGACAGAGTGTTTCCTGTTGTACGTGGGCTGGAAGTTCACTAATGCAAGTGATGGTGTCAGAGAGCTGAGGGAGTAGTACATCACTGTGTCACAACACAGTAGAGTGTTTTGAGCTGAAAACAAAGCTTCTTGGTGTACAAATGTTACAAAAAGAAAAGCATAACCTTTTATCCCAGTGTCAGAATGGTAAGTGAATTTACTAAATTAATTTTGCAATAATCAGGAGCAATGAAGATAAAACTATTTTCATAACTCTAACTAATGCCTCACTTGGATTTTTTAAGTAAGTTTCATTACTTAAATGTTAGTTTGCTATTGAGATGGGGGTATATTCCGTAATTTATATAGAGATGTCCTATAATTGAAAAACCAACCTTCTTTGGACTACTGGAAAAGTTAAGCTGCAGAGGGTGGGGAGCAAACTAAGGAAAAAAAACCTGAAAATCCCAAAAACTTTTGTACATATGTAAAGAAATGGCAATCAGAAAAGTGAGTGTTTCCGGATAGCTGAAAAGTGTGTGTCAAGTTTTCATGAACTGTAATTCAAGCATAACTTATGACAAAAGACCAAAGAATTTTAGATCTTAGCAGAGAATTGCTTATATTGAATTTTGGAGATTATATAAAAGGAAAAGTTCTGGATGCAGTTGTCACAGTGCTGTCAGAATGGCTACCTGCTGGTTAAGGAAGAATGACAGGTGGCGTCTCATCAAAAGGGCCTTTGTTCACTCCAAATAATGAAAAACATTGCACCACTTCACCAGAACCTTCTAGCTGACAAAGGGGACTTGTGCTTTATTCATACATTTGTAAGAGAAGGTGTTCTAAACAGGCAGTGTCCTTTCTGCCCCCCTTCTCAAAGGCCTTCTCTTTCGGAGAACTTTGACAAAGGAAAGCCTCAGAAAGACTGAAGGAGTCAAATAAAAAGCAAAGGTATTGAAAAAGTACAGTCCTCTTATATACCTGTTTCTTCTAGCATGATTGCATGCCAGTTGTTGCTGTCTCCCAAGAAAATTAAGAACTGGATGGGTTAAATTCTGCACTCTTGTGTTCATATGGCTCCTCTTGACTTCAGTAAGAGGCATGTTATCGCACAAATACTTCATCTTAGGCTAATAACTTGGTGAATGATTCCCTGTCTTACCCACTCCAGAGGGCTTTCCACCTCAGCCAGTGAGAATGAGATGTGGACAAAGAATGTGAGCGTGCACTTGTGTGCCAGAGGTAGTTCTGATGATGGAGTAAAGCATCTGATTGTTTCATGTGTGGTAAGATACTTTGTGAAATACTATTAATAAAATATTAAGCTTTTTACCAGAGTACACAGTATGGTGATGGGAGTGAAATGTTAAGGTTCTCAAGAGGGAATGCCTCCAGCCAGACATAAATCTAATAAAGCCTCTCTGACTTCATCTGAGGAATGACTTTTGGCAGTACCTGAGGGCCTGCTGCTTTCAGCTTGTTTTCTCCCACATTTCTAGTTAGAGCTGAGATTTTTAAAAAATATATAAATACACAAATGAAGGTAGTCACTTTGCCAAGGTATCTTAGCAGCTTAGAGAGAAAATAGAAGATGCAGATGAGCAGACTCATCATGGTTGAACTTTATGATGTGCAATGCTGGGAGTGTGAATAGCCATTCCTTTAAAAAGGGCTGTAATGATTAACTCTGAGGGTCAGGTCTGTTTTCTGCCATGCCACAGTGCCTGCACCACACATGTCAATGCCAGCTGGCTCATGTGCTTGCATGTATGTCCTGCACTGAGATGGATGATGCTTTCATGTGGTGAGACCTTGAGCAGACCAAATCATGGCAAGAATTTCCACCCTCTCAAATTACAAAGTTTCCTAAGCTGTCACTTCTCCCTCTCTGCCACATCTCACAGCCCCTGCTGCTGGCACACAGATAAGGGTTCACCTCACTGATCAGGTCAGACTGCTGGTGCAGATGCACCTGGCCAGGGAGGTATAAATCAGGAGCAGGGTGTGAGAGCAGGTGGAAAAATAGGCTTTCTCTATTAAGAAAAAATTGGAGCATACCCATAGTCAGACATTTTCTACAACTGTCTCTCTGATACTTCATTGCAGATAAATATATGTAGACAAACTAAATAAATAGCATATGCTTGATTTAAATGCTTTATTTATTTATTCATCTATTTATTTATTATTTCATGTAACATTCTATTTACTTCTGTGCTCAAAGCTATTTAAGTTATGGTTGTGCCAGCCAGTCCTTGTTATGTGTACGGGAAGGCAGAAAAATGCTTTGGCAGTTAAGCAGTGAGGATGAGTTTGGAAGATTGAATCACTCTGGCATTAGTTCCACTAATGGGGAACATTTAGCTTTGTTGAAGTTTTGCAGATGGTTAAAACTTAACCCTTGTCAGGTATAACTGCTCCCATAACTTCAGAGAAAAGCCTCTCATCTCTCTCCCTATCTTTTTCAATTAATTTCTAGTCAAGCTGAATAGAACCTGAAAAAAAGAGGAGTTTTTAACCTAGTGATGCAGTATTTTTATTTGTAATTAAAGGAGAATTAGTTGACCTAAAATCATGGCTAGGGTGGTCTGATATAAATTGGTAGATAGATAAGTACAAATAATATTTAATTTCTTTAACAATTATGCTCAAATTTCTTTAATAATTATGTTTCAGTTTAGAACACATATTAGTATAGCTTTTCCTACGTACAATGTATTTGAGGCATTTTTATTTAAACAACTATAAATGCTGGCTTATTTACTGAAAAATTAATTTCCCATAAGTACAGATCAATGCAAATTAGAAGTTAAATGTGAAATGTTCCCAGTAAATTGTTTACAAAAGCCATTTGCATGGCATTACAGTACACAGCCACAGGCCCTGCCAATGTGTCTGGCCCCTAAAGTCAGCAGCCTGGAGTCAGATTTGTTCTGAACTGTTGTCCAGGTTTCAGCTAGGATAATTCCTCCTCAGTAGCTGTTACTGTGCTGTGTTTTGGATTTAGAATAAGAATGGTGTTGATAACACACTTACGTTTTGTTTTTTTGCTAAGCCGTGTTTATCTTAAGTCTTTTCCTGTCTCATGCTCTGCCAGTGAGAAGTACAAAGAAAAAATAAACTGGGAGGGAGCCTAACTGGGACAGGTGACCCAAACTGGCCAAAGGGATATTCCACACCATAGAATGTCATGCCTAGTATATAAACTAGGAGGAGTTACCCAAAAGGGCAGCTGGTCTGGTTTGGGAAGGGGGGATCTGGTATCAGTCAGTGAGCAATTGCATTGTGCATCACTTGTTTTTTTCTATTATTGTTATTATTACTTTAGCCATTATTATTTACCATTATTACTGTATTTTAATTAATTATCAGTTATTAAACTAGTGCAAAAATACTGCATTACTAGATGAGGATAAATGAACAGTGAAAGGAAGGATCTTTTCCTCCTTTCTCCAATGTCTGCTGAACAAAAGCCCCCACAGATCTGCACTTCATGCATGCTGTAGGGTGGTTGCTACCTGACCTCTGCTGGTCTGAAGTGCTCTTGTGTTGCAACTTCTCCAGGTGTGGATACAAGAACAGCAAAGAAATAATCATAATGAGATGGTTTGAATTTTTATTTATTAACATCTGGAAATTCCGTAAGAGTTCTCATCTCTGAACCATGGCCTCTTGGTCTCATTTAATTCGTAGTGGTTTGGGGCACTTCACAAATGAAATTTCCATGGCAACAATGTTCATATTATCCTTAACTTAAATATGGTCACCAAATGTTAAATATGCAAAAAATGAAATATAGAATATTGAGGTTTCCTACTTTAAAGTTACTAGCTTTCATATTTGTTTGACGAGCTATATTCAGTCTCTCAAGTGTTGATCTAAAACTGAGGTCAGCACTACACCAGAGTGGTGTGTGAGCTCTGATGTCAGCTGGGGGCAAGTGCCAAGTATTCACTTCAAGTGTGCTTCTCATAACTTGAAAAGGGTTTTGGTCTCCCTGGTGTGCAGGAAAGATGTGGCTCACAGCAGGGTAAGTGTTTGTACTTCACATGCTGGTGTGTTCCACCATTCCAAGTCCAGGTTTACAAGTAAATTGGTGACAATGGAGAGGCTGGCTCTGTTGTGGTCACCTCACCTTCTGCGTGCAGAAAGGAAGAACAAATGAAATTCTGTTTAGTCATGGTGTTGAAAGAGGGAAAGCCACGTGTTGGTACTGGAGAGAGGAGCCATGCCATGCCTCAGTAGGTGTGCACATCCAGAGGATGGGCACCCACCCAATGCTCTCACACAGCTGTCTGATCAGGGCTTTCTCCAGGACTCAGCACCCAGGCAGGCCTCAGACAGGGGGTGTTTATCTACAATGTGTATGGTCTTAGGGCAATATCAGAAGAATAAAAATAGCACTCATGAGGCTTCACAGTATATTGGAGTGTGAAGTGCCAATTCATTTTCTGTTCCTGTAGTTGTCTTAAACTTATGCCTTTCCCCAAAGAGCTGACAAGAGCAATCCATCAACTTGTTCCCCCCCCTATATATTATAATAGGTTTGGTTTTTTTTTTCCTGTTTGGTTTATTTTGTTCAAAGTTAGTTTGTTTTTTGAGTACTTATTTTTTAAACCTCAAACAGGCAAAGAATCTCCCTTCCTGTAAATGAGGCACCTCAGTACAGAGTGGGGAACCACCATAAAAGTTGAAGGCATTGCTCAAGAGCTCCTTTATGGAGGTTGTATTTCCTTCTTCTAGACAAAAACCAAAATAAGTATAAACTTTGAGCAGCTTCTGGTTACTGATGAAAAGAGAGAGGTCAAATACCAAGCCCTAGCCAGGGCTCTGATGATCCCAGGAGCCCACCCCAAGCTTGTTCTTTAGTTTTCCTCAGTGGTGACTGGAACCTACCTGCCCAGGAGGGCTGTACTCATGGCTTGGTCATTGCTCAAACCTCACCATTAGGTTTTCTTTTCACCTTTTGTGATATCTGACTGAATTCTTCGAGTACAATTTAAAGTCATTCTGTGGGAGTTTTGCCCATACAAGAGATGGATTTTTTTATCCCTATACCTGTTTTTCACAAAGTTGAAATTACCCAGCTTTCTTATGCCCTCCATGCACTTCTCTAAACAGCCAGTTCCAGCTCACACACTTCTGACTGTTCTTGTTATTCCTTTCTCCAATTATTTTACACATTTCTAATTTCACATAAAAATGCAGTTTTTCCATGCAGCTCAGAGCTGAATATCACAAGTTCAGCATCTGTGTTGCTTCAATTGAATTATGTTGTTTTCCTCAAACCATTTCCCCAGTTTGTTCAGTCTTCTTTGAATTTTATTTAATGTGAAAGTTTAACTTAGGCTTATTTCTTTTCTCCTAGTAAAAATACTGAATAACACTGAAGCCAGGATGATAGATTTGTGTAGAACACTACCTCCTGTTTTAGTAGCAAAACACTTACAAGTCTTTGAAGGATACAGCCTTTGCTGCCCTTGCATTTTTTCTCTTCTGTTGGAAAACCAGCACATTGTCATGTTGCTTTTCCTAAAACTATTTTAATTCCTGAGCTTTGCAAAGGTGGGCATCTTGCCATATTGCAGTGTCTGCTATGTGATTAAACCAGCTGAAACTTCTGATTCTTTGTGGTGCTGGAGCATAGGATTTTTTTAAGGGAAGTAGATTAGAAAGAAATAGGAAAATTACT
Organism: Agelaius phoeniceus; assembly: GCF_051311805.1. NCBI lineage: Eukaryota > Metazoa > Chordata > Aves > Passeriformes > Icteridae > Agelaius > Agelaius phoeniceus. The sequence goes on from NC_135266.1 coordinate 33,110,517, forward strand.
GTAAAAAGCTCTTTTAGCAAAAATTCTGTGCTGGGACTAATATTTTTTCATGACTGTTACAATAAATGAGTACATGCCTGAGCCTAGAATTAATGTAGTTATAATTAAGCTGCTCTCAAAGTCATTAGATATTTTAAGCTGTTGAGCCATTTTCCAGCCCATTAACTTTATTTAGACATAATTATATTTTTTAACATGTTGGTCCAGAGAATGCTGTGATCATGATTATACATATGCCACAGTGCAGTAGACATGCTGCACAATGATACATCTTTATTTTGGGTTATTTGTATGACCCCAGATATCTCATGATGAGTTGTGGGGGATTCTTTTTGCGGGAAGAAGAGGATGGAGGAAGGGAGATGCTTTGAGGTGGTGGTAGGGTTTTGGTTTCCTTACTATTTACATTTTTCTCTGGAGTTTTCACACTCTTTTTCATGGCTGTTTTTGCTTCTTCAGTTGTTGCTTCTTCTCCTGTCATGACTATTGTAATTACACCCCAGCTCTCATTTCACAGTTGGCATCCTGCTAGCAAAAGATGATGATATTACATGGAATCATTCCAGAATCAAGAGAATTCCCTCTTTTGCTAAGTTTGTGAATCTGTTTAGTAATTTAAAGCTTCATTTATCCCTTGAGTTCTGGTGGTCTGACAAATATAAAACAAGAAGTAAGAAACTGGCCAAGTATTTCTTCCTGCACAGAGGTAACCCACAAACTTTCAGCCAGGAGTACCTTTGTTTGTTGGATGGAGATTGAATTGTGACTTTAAAATTCATGTGTCACGGCTTAGGGAATAGCTTCACATTTTGCCTTTTAGGAAGGTGCTGGGAAATCTCTGCTTATGAACAGGAGCCTCTGAGAAAAGTTTAGGTGCTTTGCTTGGAGAATTTCAGGGAGATAAAAATTCAGGGGCAGTTTCATTAATTCCCCTTTTCTTCAAGAATATTTTTAGGAGAGAGGAATGTTCTCAGTTCTTATTGACACCATGCTCTGTTGCATAGATACCTCCATATTAATTAACAGGGCATCTCAAATCTGTGTTATATCCAATGATGTGCTTTTAAGTTTAAAGTGAGGCATCTTATCCAGAGCACGTCCAGGCAGTCTGATTCCCTAAAGGGGTAGTTTGGTACAGATTGACAGGATCCCCACAGGCTGATACTCAGAGCTGGAAACTGCTAGACAAAATAAAGATAGAAATGTTTAAAGAGTGCTTTTCTTTTGAATCCTTAGGCATCTTACCCAGGACTTCAGAAAACTGATACCGTTGCCCTGGAGTCTCTCTTGAATTAGGTCTGAGGAACTTAACACAGGGTTTGTGCAAGTGGTACAGGCGAAAAATATTTTCATCCCTAGAATGTAACAGCTTTTGCCCTAGAGATGAGAGCACTGGGTTTGATTCCTCCTTCAGTTTCAAGGGCTTTAAATCCTCCCACACAGTAGAATGCTGACAGTGGAAAAATACTAAAGAAGATGTAGGAACAAAGATCAAGACAATCCTAACCACAGGCCCTGATAGCTGCTCTTGATTGATCTTGTGAATCCTGTGTTATATTCGACCTGTCCTTACCAGAGGGCATTGCAGTCCTGATCTATCCAACTTTGCAACACAGGGCAATCCTGCAGTTAATGAATCTTGGGAATTTGGATCCCTAGAGACTATGGGAGGAATTTTCTCCCAATTTCTCTTATCTTATAAACTAATATTATTGAATATCACTTCCCTCTACTCTTCACTTAGATGCCATGTGAATGTGGTAGTTGTAGCTGGTATTGTTTTGGTGTGATATGAATAAGCCCACCAAAATGAGGAGAGAGAAGGTATTCTCTTGCAGAGGTTTTAAGCTCTAATCTAGGTGTCCTTACTCCAAGCCAACTTCTGGGCACAGTCAGCCTCCTAATGGGGATTAAAGTCAAACAAAGAAGCACCTTATGAATTCAGGCATTTCTTGCACTACAGAAGGGTAAGAAAAAGCTTTGGGAAATTAGGAATGGAACTGATGCACTTCCATTCTTAGCTCTTTGGTGAATTTCATTGTTTATGACTAAAGGGAAACAAATAATTTCAATTATAATGGTATTTTGAAGGAACGAAATTCACTAATGAAAAGTGGGTAAGCAACAATATTTAATTAATGGATTTAATTACTGCATCTAATCATTGTGTGTAATTAATCATTGTGTCTAGCTAAGATAACATTAGCTATGAATAAGCTATGTTGGTTTGGATGGAAAACCATCTTTCCACTACCAGTCTCAAAGGGAGAATTTGCCATTACACATTGAATTGTCCTGTTCTCTGGATATTGAACTCCTCCTCTCATGTGAAGCAAGGAGGCATGCTTGGAGGGCTGAGATAAAGTTTCAGCTGCAGTTCCATAGTGCTTGTGCTGCTTTAAATCTTTGTAGCTCTCTTGTTTGTGGATTATAACTTTACTTTGCTGTGCCAATTTCAGTGCTAGGCAGCATTGGTAGGCACATAACTCTCCCAGGAGTAGGGAGTCTGGATTAAATACCTGAGAGCAAGGTGTTGTATACAGGAAAAGTACCTACAAATTTCAGTAGTGCACTGGATTTTGCATTTCTTTCTGATCTTTCTAATTTCCTATATTGTACCCTTGCTCCTATAAATACAAGTAATATTTTCTGAAGGTTTTTTTATATTAGCATAGGAAATATGTGCCCATGCTGCAGACCACCAACACTATATAGACTACATAGAGTGATTGTGTTGTGTGATTGTCACAGGTGATTCATGCACTTCACTCTCAAGAGATTAGCACCAATGTCTTGCATTGATACAAGCCAGTGACATAACAGTGGAAAGTGTGACAGTGGTTTAACAGGATTTGTTGGTAAGGTACACTGGAGTATTTACTGCATAGAAGACAGGGTCAAAATGGACAGTGATACCTCCGTGTTGAATAATGAGGTTCAGAAAGCACTTTATTAAAGCGCCTTTTGAAATGCAGTCTAAATTTCTTAGAAGGGGATTTAGGTGCTGCTGGATTCAGACTCAGTCCAAGACTTGGTCAATGGTTTATGTCTAAAGGATTCTGTAAGTGCAATCAATGTTTTATATCACTTAGCTGAAAGAGCAAAGTGTGTCCTTATTCCAAATTCGCTTACTGAATGAGGATTCTCCTACCTCAAGGACTAACCTTGAGAGCTGTCCCTACTCAAGGGGAGAACCTGGTGTGCAAGCCTGCTGCCATGCATTAAAGCTCAGTCATCTCATGGCTACCTGCTGTTTATGGAGTAATATGGTTTTACTCAAATGTTCCCAGGTAAATAGCATGCTTTGAAACCAGGAGGTATGAAGAGTGCTGAAAAGGCTATGGTTCATTACTCCTGACTTATCTTTGAGCAAACAAAGAAAAAGGAAAAAATTTCCAATGATTCATCATAATAATTGGAACTAATAAAATTGGTCTGTCACTTATTTCTAGAACAACTTGTAGTTTTCACTTACAGACCTGCAAGTATAATATCAATAGTTTGGTGCATTACATTGTTTATAGCAGTTTATTGATTTTTAAAAATATCTAAAGGATTTCTTATGTTGACTTCTTAGGGAAATAAATGAACAGTTCTCATTATATTGTACATCTCAGCTTTTCTTCTCTGATTTGTTGCCCAAAGAAATGCAAAACTTCTTTTTGAAAGTAATTTTCAGGAACACAATGCACAAAACATCCGTTAAGAGTCACAGTAGTGACCAGAGCCAAATTGGAAGAAGAGCATTGCTGTTACTGTGCATGTGCAAACTTGATGTGTGATGAGAATAAACACAACACGCAATTTCAGTGAGTGACTTTATTTGCAGAGGAATACTCAAAGCACTAAAATCACATTTCATTCCCTTGTATTTGCAGTTTGGAGAGAACAAACATTATCTCTCAGCCTTTATAGTCAACTGGACTTTAAGAACCGCTACCAATATTGATTTGAACATAAGGTTGTAGATACAACCAAGCTTATTTTTCTTTTAAGTACACAGGGAGAATTAATAACACAGGCACTGGCTGGCTCTTGGTGGTGAGGGAGGCAGAGGGCAGGCAGAAAACATGACCATCCAGTCAGTACCAGCACAGATATATTGAATACTGACAACTGTATATTTGGGTCTTGTGTTTCTATGCTGCTTCTAAAATTAAAGTTAAATTTCCACCTGAAGGCTTAGTTCTCTACTGCTGCCCTGAAGATGCATAGACATCAAAGGCTCTGGTCAATCAACTTTCAGGAGTTGAGGAAGAAATTTTGTTGACACTGATATGATGTATGAACTCCTCCAAATTTTCATTTTATGTTATTTGTATACTTTTGTCTCTGGGCACTTGCATCAAGTCTTCCTCAGTGGGGAAAGCTACAGTGCCTCCAGGATTTTGGTTGCTTAGTAATCCAGAGGACTTGCTTAACAGTGTGTTGGAGCCCTCTCGATGGCCGTGGTTTTTCTCTCTCTGAAAAATGAGGGTAAGGAGAGATGGTTAGCAGTCAGATCTTGGCCTAATAGGAAGATTTCACCCAGCAGGAGCACAAATATAGACCTGGAAACCTGAATGCATTCCATGATCAAGCACATAAATAATGCCATGGGGCTGAGGAACATCTCATGTTAAGCCCATGAGATGCTCACAGACAAGGCAGCAAGAAGCCTTCAGGGATTAGTCCCTTGTGCCATGGGACTAATGCTCTCTCTTTGTGAGAGAGCCATTGTTCCTCACTCTCAGAAGACACTAACACCATCTTTATCCTTCCAATGCTGTGCCTTCCCACTGGCAGAATGTAACTCCTTTTGGACAGGCAACAGCTGCAGGGAGTCACCTCCAGCCTGGTTTGAGAATCCCCCACCAGCATCTTTATGGGATCTGTCTCATAGGTTAACAACTATATATTCCAACTGAAAGACAGAATAAGTGAGCACAGTTGTAATTTCTCTTATATACTGTTAGTAAGTAAGGCTGATAGGTTTTTGTTGTTTGGATTTCTCACTCCCCCAGATTCAGCCACACAGACTCAGCTAAAAATTACAGTTTAATTTATTTTAAATAGTGAAGTTCTGTTTTCAATTATTTTCTGTCACTTCCCAAAAGACTCCTATCTTGGTATTTATTTTTCAGTTGGAGATTACTGTTACTATCCTTGGATCATTTATTAGCTGGTGATGGTTCTTGCTGACTTGGTGGAAAGATTGCTGAGGAAAGCTAATATACTAACCCTCCTACTGTATTAAGGATTTCATGTTAGTTTTTATGGAAGTAAGGGAAAGAAGTTTTTCCTTTCACATTTCATCAGAGATCAAAACTGAATCATTTATTTCATCCTGAAATTGAAAACAACATCTCTTAGAAAAAATTTACATGAAAAAAAAAACCTGTAGTGTGTTCTGTGTTGTTACCCTAAAACCCAGCACACTAAATCAACTCTTCATTTTCATATCTGTTACCTAAGGAATGTTACCTGAATATATCTGACTGACATTTTGCTAAGCCAGTCAGGCACTCCTGTGGTCCTTTAATTATTGTGTCAGCCTGGTGAATGAATACATGTTGCTTATTTGTTGAGGTATGTACTGAAGGAAATGTAATAAAATACCTGAGCCACTCTGATCTCAAAATAAATTGAGAATATAATTCCCATTGTTTTAGCAAGTTTGAATTTTATTTTTTGTGGACCTTAAGTACTTTATAGCACAGTTACACATATAGCAAACTGTTGCTTCCAGAATCAGTAGCTGTTGCTCTCCTTATCAGCATGTCATGTATATCCACTGGGATGTTACCTTATAGTTTGGTGGACCTATTTGTATTTCAGCTAAAAGCTGAAAGCTCTGCCTCATAAAGGAAGAGATCCTTCAGTTTTCCTTCAGTCCCAGCTTCTTCCACTTTTCCCATTTTTTCCTCTTTACATTAGTGTAAAAAAAAAAAAAAGCAACAGCCAAACAAGAAACTACTAAGGAAGTTTTAAGAACTTAATTTGATGGTTTTTGCTAATATGTTCTCTGTATTTCCTCTGATAACTTTTATATCGCTTAGCCTATGGACTTTGACGGAGTCTTGTGTTCTGTCCTTTCTGTTGCTGGAATTTGTGCTGGAAGGAGTCTCACTACTGTCCAATACAGATTTTCAATAGAACCCTGACAGCCTGACTTGTCTCAAATTCAGAGTCACAAGTGGAGCTGCTTGAGTGTTGTAAATGGGCTGTAAAAGGAATTACTCATTTTCTCTCTCCCTCAGTGATGTGCAAGCATAATTAATATCTGTAAAGCTTTCGCAGTAGGGTTTTCGTTGCTTAGAAGTCCTCAGCAATCACACATTCTCATGTTCACAGACTGCAGGAATAGAATTTCTGGATTAGAGTGGTTTTAATATTAAAGTCATTTGTGAATACAAATATTAAAGCATATGTGCATACATATGTCTTCTTAGGGGTTACCATCTGCCCATGGCACATACATGATAGCTGGCATTTTTTAGGAAAAGTGGAATAATCCCATTTTTGAAATAAAATAACATATATCATAAAGTAGATATTCTGGCTCAACAGGCATCCTCTGACTAGCTATGAAGACACTGAATGTGTGTAGTTTGTCTCCTTCCTAATACATTATTCTTTTAGGTGTAATTTAATGAGAGGCAATTGTTTGAATGCTGTTTGTCTCTATAAAATCCCTCAAGGATGTTGATCTGATGTGTGATAATGAACAAATATTTTTTAATGTCTTGTATTAGTGTTCTACAGGGTCATATCACAGAAGGTGATTTCCAAGTATGATATTCTTGTTGAATAACCAGTGAAGACAGAAGAGTAGAATTTGCTAAAAAGCTACATTATACAGGGGGTTTTTTTGGTTGCATTTTGGTTTTTTGCTGTTTGGTTGGGTTGTTTTTTTTTTTTTTCACCTGAGCTATGAGCTGTTGCACTTGCTTTCGGAGGAAATATTCACAGCTGTTATGCATATCTATCATACAGAATAGCTGCAAGCGACTGTATTGGAAGCAGAGAGCACTTACTACTAAACTAGATGAAGCATTTGAAAGTACTGATAGGTGATCAACATAGATTAGACATAATGTTATTGCTCCATCTTCCTCCACAAAGAATCACAGCAATCCAGGAGAGTTACAGGATGCTTTTCCTTGGGTATGGCAGAGGGGGAGTTGCTTTTCTTTGAGGCAAACCTTGCAGTGTTGTGCCTTGTACTGTCAGATAGAAAGGTGTGGGTAACACACCAGTGTTTTGGCTACTGCTGAGCAGTGCTTGTGCAGCATCAATGGTCTCTGCCAACCTTTCCTCCTTTCCAGGACGCTGGGGGTGGGCAAGATCTTGGGAGGGAACGTAGCCAGGAGAGCTGACCAAAACTGACCAAAGGGATATTCCATGCCATGTGATGTCTTCTCAGCAGAAAAAGCTAAGAGAAAGGAGGAGGAGGATGGGGGTCATTCAGTATTTTCTTCTGAAACCCTGCTTCCTGGGAAGTGGCTGGACATCATCTACTGATGGAAAGTAGAAAATTAATATTTTGTTTACCTTTGCTTCTGCATCTGGCCTTTGATTTTGCTTTATTAAACTGTCTTTATCTCAACTCACCAGCTTTTTGCATTTTATTTTCCTCTTCCTCTGTCCTGCTGAGAAGAGTGATAAAACAGGTTGGTGGGCACCTGGCATCCTACCTAGGTTGAACAACCAGAGTCCTTAAACAAGGCATTTTTAAGTAGCTCTTCTAGTGTGTCCAACTGCCAGAAGGGACTGAATGCCAGGTTTCTTTCAGCTGGAATAGAAAAATTTGTGTCTAAACCCCTGAAGCAGCTTCTGCTTGGAGAAATCATATTGCTGTCTCTAAAATCCTGTGATGAATTAGGGAAAACATTAATGAAAAAGCAAGGGATTTAAATAGTGTTCCATCACTCACTGTAACAAATGTTACTAGCAAGCCAAGTCCTGTACATGCCCGTGCAGTTTTAGTGCAGCCTGTTCTGACATCTGTGGTAACAAACTGTTCCAATGGGACAAGGACCTAATAAAACCCCATTATCAACATAGTTTTTCGTTTGCAACACCTGCAAGAGCTTCAGGTTGTGCCCCAAGACCTAGGAACACTCACAGGGAGACACAGCCTTACTTTGTCTGAGTGTGCAGGATTCAGCCAGCCATGGACCTGTAGTTTCTACTGGTTTGTGAAACTTGTGAAAATTTTGTATGTTTCAGCTTTTTTGTTGCTTTTTTACATTTGATTGAAATTAATCTGTGAGTTCATAAATCAGTTGGAAAAGTGATCACAGAACCTAGTTGGAAAACCTAACACTAGCCCCATAGAGTCCTCACCTATTCTGTGTCTCAGTAATGCTGTATTCCCCATTAGTAGTTTCAAAGAAAACATCTGGGTTCTCCCATGTTTCCTCCAGCATTTGTATGTCTTTATAACACAGATGTGAACTGCCTAATCTGTTCTCAGCTTAATCAGAGATCTGACCTTATATAGAGTGTTTATCCACAAATTCAGAGAGTTCATCAAGGTGCTTAAGTATGTGCTTGTATTAAGAAGCTAAGTAGCCCTGCTGACTCCAGTTGTGCATACTTTAGGACCTTGATGAGGAAGTTTCCAAATATGTGAATAAAGATCTGGTGCTTTCCCAAAGTAAATGAAAGGATGAGCTGAGACATACAAAGAATTAAAACAAAGAAGGGGGGGAATAAAAAGCTGGGTGTACTGAAAAGAGAAATTTTGCAGTGAAGGTAGCTGGGAATAATTAACTGTTTTTTCTAAGTTCATTAGCACAACTTAGATGAATGCTGAGAGCCATGGCAAAAGTGTAGTGGCAAGTTAAAATCAGATGGCTGAAACTGTTAGTGCCCCTCATCAGCTGCCCTGCACTGCAGTCTTGTCCCGCAGCCACTGGAGCTGACGGGTGCTGGCTAGCCGCTCCCGGAGTGACCGGTGGAGACCACGAATCCCACCACTCCCAGGTCCTCTGCGAGAACCCCTGGGTAGTGGCTCCGTCTGCGGCGTGGTGACGCAGGCCAGAGCAGGACTGCGAAGCACTGAGGCGAAGGAAGGAAGGAGTAGACACGCGTACGGATGCCAATGCACTTTATTGACCCAGGCGGGGCCAGTAACGGTGTCAAGAAAAACCGTTAGGGAGGCACTGATAAAGGGGAAGGGTGTAACGGGAGGAGACACAAGGGACCAATGAACAAAGCCCAGGGGAGGAGCGAGGGACACAACTGAACCAATGGGAATGGCCCGGGGGAGGGAAAAGGCTCAGGGGACAAATAATATGTCAGTTAAGGGAAGATTGACATAGAAATTTCTAGAAATGAAAGGGGGTTGGTTACAATGAAGGACAGGTAACTGGTGGAAGGAACGAACCATTATGAGGGAGAATATGGGGGGAACCGAGGGTCAAACCAAATTCTTAACTTATAAAAAATAACCAACTTTACAATAAACCCATACAGGACACACAATGCTACACTGCACCTTTAATGCCCAGAGTTAAGGCAGCCTGATGCACCTCTGAATAAGCTCTTCACCAATTAACTTCTGATCCCAGTATCATAAATTGAATCTAAATCAGGGACAGAAGTGGTAATAGGAGCATCAAAATGATTCAAAACTGGTAGTGAGCTTTATTTTCTATTTTATAAAAAATTATTGCCATTCACAGTCTAGGATTGATTGTACTTTGACGGCGAAACATATAATCCCATTGCCTTTTGATTAAGTGCCTTGCAAACCTCCCTGTCTTCAGTGGGGCTTCATTTCTGAAACTAATGGCAGCATTAATCTTGGAGAGATGATTCGCAGAGCAAGATACTGCTCAGCATGAACAAGGTTGTGCATTAAGGGAAAGCTGGTTCTACAGGGGGGTTAGGCTTAGCTCCCTCTGTGATTAATCATCTTCCTCCCAGCTGCTGCTCTGATTTTTTTTCTTTAATACACTCCAAATGCAAACAAGGGCACAAACCTACCTATGGCTAAAACTAGCTCACAGCTGTCAAAGTTGTTTTTTAAATACGAAAACAGACACAAATCAGACATCATTTTTAATCAGAGGTATTCCTACTTTTATTTATCTCAGTATTGTTCAATCCTTGTCATGTTAGGTAATCAACTCTTTAACAGGCCAAATCCATTCCTTATTCACATAGGCAATGGGCTGTTTTCCTTACCTCATTGAACATTCTCAGCATAGCACTTACACATCTAGAATTAGCGAAAAAGATTTAGGCAAATAACACATAAAACACTACTCCACTGCACATTCCCACTCTCATTTTCTCCTGCAGTCAGTTACAAGGCCAAATAGCAGAAAACAAGATGGAT